>NC_141135.1:104194347-104527472 GCF_053477565.2 Lygodium microphyllum
ATGCAAGGCACACCTGCGGGAGGTTCTTCCCCAAACTTGCATGTGGACATCACCACAAATCCTCATAACCAGGTTCTTGGAGTAATTTTTGCGTTGGGCATGTTTAAAAATTTGTAGGGAAGCTAAGGATATAAATTGCTTATTCATCTTACATGCGTAGTTGCATGTTGCTATTTTGGTGCACTTCCAAAGTAACGGGTCTAAACGCCGATTGCTTGGGGCAAAGGATGAAATTGTTAAGTGCATTTTTGACTGGCCATGGAAAGAATAAGCGTATGTCGCATTTTAGGCAATATCTTCCTTGTAATGATTCACATGAGGAAAAGTCATTAACACCCGTAGGATGTTATCCGAAAAGAAATTGCAGGGCACGAAAATGGACCTATGGACTTGCATGTTCCATATGCTTGTAAAAATGAAACCGTTAAGAGTATCCTTGATTGGCCGTGAAGGGACAAGTGTATTTCGCGTTTAGTTAATAACTTCCTTGTTATGTCTTGCATGGAAAGAGTTGTTAACGGCCATTGCACGGCATGATAACGAAGCCTTGGACAATTGCATAGTATGCGAATGGAACCACGGACTTGTAAGTCGCATGAAAAGGATGCTTGGAAATAGATTAAGTCAACACTAGCCTTAGTCTTACATGAACTTCATTTGCGATGTTGTATCTAAGGGTCGCATGTTAAATAATCGTCATGCACAAATATCATTTCATCATGTTGCATTTAGGAAAGATTGCATGGCTTATAAAAGCATGAAATCCCATTGCATTAAATGAGAGGTCGTTGGCATAGTTCCCTGATGTAAATCTTAAAGGTTCTATGCAAGATAATCTCCAATTTGACATTCTCATGACTTTAGCAAGGAACGAAGTAGTTATTGCAAAACCTTTTAGCCACCTAAAAGCATAAATTGCATGTTGCAACTATTTGCACCTTTAGAACAAGTTTGCCATCTATAGGAAGGGATCGTCCTTGTCGCAAGACAAGTAGATCAATTTATCTAAATCACCTAACCCGCAAGGGATTCGTATAGGCATAACTGGTCGATACGATAAGTACTAGCTAGGGCTTGGCACGTTGGAAGTGCTGCCTAATATCGCACTTGGAACACCGAGTTGAAACCCTCAGGCCCTAAGGTCCTACCCACATTCACAGGATATTTGGGTCAATTGGACGCTCATGCAAATAACGATCTAGGGTTTCTATCCTAAGGATCGTTCGACCTAATGCTAAAACTAGGATTGAGTTTGGAAACCCTAGGACCATCAGCCTAGTACAATTAGGATTAGGTTGGGTAAGAAGACGCCCTAATCTCTGCATATTGTCTAAACAAAAGTCCTTGACCAGGAAACGCCGTTCAATGGGTGAGATGATCCCATGAGTTAGGTGCGATACTTGTGCAACAAGTTGCAATGTCGCACAACTTTGTGGTTTATCCACAAGATAAATTTGTCATTCCTTGGAATGAGATTGGCGGGTTTTAGCGCAAGTCTAACTTGCAAGAGGATGAGTAGACATCCTGTTACGTCACCTTTCTTGGGCTGATTTGCCAAGTTAAGGGAAGTTATGTATTTTCCTCATAAGCAAAGGATCAATCAAGTTAGAGCGACATGGTCGCCAGGTTTCACTGTCTTAATTTATGAAACCTAAGGTGTTGGTTAAGCTGGGTTAACAGGGTACGGCCCTCACCCAAGGACAAAAGGGTGAACAAACAAACCCTTGGGGATCTTGCCAAGTGGCAATTGATCCCAGATCAAATGCTGGATGCATTCAGAGATAAGGATTCACTCCTTAGTAGTTGGCCAAATTAAATGACCACTGGATTGATTGTGCTTGTAACAGTTTAGGAGCATTGTTTGCATTGTTTGCTCAAGGAACTAAAGATGGAAATATAGCTAATGCTTCAGGTTGAAGGCCTAAAGGGAGAGGCAGCATCATTTACCCCCGACTGTCTGCCTGACCCTAACCAAGGGGGTTGTTAGCCGCGCTGGGAACGTGGACCGAACCCACCACGTGAGATCTCTCTGTTGGGCGCTACTTGGAGCAGGAGGACGCTTGGGTGCCAGGGGAGCTCTAGCCGTAAATCCCTTGCCTTCCGGGCCCTGCACAACAGGCCAACGCGACTCGGGATTGGATCTCGAGACCCGCATACTAGTCTACGGGCGGAATATTGGATTAGTAATCCCTGTGGATTGTTGGATAGCCTTCGGGCAGATTATGGATTGCCTTCGGGCGGATTATGGATTAGCCTACGGGCTGAATTATATGGATGTATTCCAAAGATAAATAATATAACCTATTGAAAAGGAACTTGTTTGGCACTGTTTTTTTCTATGTCAAGTGCTAAGTTTACATGAAAGAAGTAGTGTCTAACTAGCTAATTAAGGAAGCTACTTGATGCGTGTCCAACTAAATGTGGTAGGTAATTAGGCAACTAAAGCAACCCTGAGGAAAGTGCGGTGGATGTGGCCATGGGTCCGTCCTACGGATGGGTGGTCCCGGTTGGCCAGGAAATTTTCTCAAACGAAATGGACAACAGGGAACTTCGTTGGAAGGAAACGAATAGAAAGGAACGTTGATATCAAAGTGTCCTGTAAGCGAAGAGGCAGACAAGTTACAGTTGGTATCAAAGTGAACCATCAAAGGATCTGTTTTTATAAGAAAACTTAATAAGAAGAAGTAAAGCAAATGTTACTGTTAAGAACATTTCCTTACTTATCGATGCTGTCTTGCAGAGTCATGAAGCCTGGAACAGATTCATGGTGTTCCAGGTCATGTTTATGACCGTGATGCATGCTTCGGGGCTCGATATGATGAACATCCTAGACCGCATTTACAATCCATCACCTTTGTACATGGAACAGAGATGGATGGGTGTTTTAGGGATCTATTACATAACTACCCACCGACTTGTGTACCTTCAAATCAACTTGAAGAGAATCAAGTGGACGGAGGACTTAAAGATCGTGAAGTTGTTCATCTTTATTGAGGCTCATGCAAACGCGACCCCACATGTCAGAGGTCGAAGGGTTAATCAGAATAAGTATGTGTACGGGGAAGTGATTTGAGTAATCCCTGCTGACCGAATTAAGGTGTTGGGACGTCATGAGAAGAACGGATATCAAAGGAAAAGATACCCTAATCTTCCAATGACTTATCGATTTCTGAAAATCCATGACCCCAATCCATACTATTACACAGTTCCTATAGCTGAATGCAACAACATCTTATTCTCCTCGAATTAATGTATTAGCTTGCTCCATCGCCCCAAGAAATAATTGTACTTTGAAAGGGCTATGCCCATATGAATGGAATAAGACTTCTTTTTATCAATGATTGTCTTGACTGTGAATATTGATAAATAAGTAAAGTGATTTGGTCACTTGGCGAAAAGCTGAAGTAGATATGTAATGTAATGTGGAATTCTTCTTGGGAGGAAAGTCAACTTCGGTCAGATTCAGGGTCATGAACCTAGGTATCCATGAGTGTTTGCTCGGAATGGATGGCTTAAACCTAATGACGCCTATTCATTGTGGAAAGGGCCAAGTTTCCTTTTGAAACTCTGAAGGGGAATTGGTCACAACTCAAGGAGAGGCTGGAAAGCCAAAAATTCAATTGGCCAAAGCATCTTAGATTATAAAGGGAGTTAGAAAGGGACTACCTATCTACTTGATTAAGCTTAATAAGCTAGATCACAATCAGGAACCTAGTGAAGAACCTTCATGGCTAAAGGAGTATGCAGATGTATTTCTTGAAGAGCTAACAGAACTTCCGCCTCAAAGGGAAGTGGATCATGAGATCAAGCTAGTGCCGGGAGCTGCTCCAATTGCAAAGAGGTCTTATAGAATGTCCACCCCGGAAGCGATTGAGGTGAAGGAGCAACACAAGCAACTATTAGATCAGGGCTACATCCATCCCAACAGTTTGCCATGGGGAGCTCTAGTGCTATTCCAGAAGAAGAAAGATGGAATACTTCAGCTGTGTATTGATTACAGAGGGTTGAATCAATCAACCATTAAGAACAAGTACGCTATCCCTAGAATAGATAAACTTCTTGACTGTCGTCAAGGTGCGAAGCTCTTCTCCAAGATTGATCTCAGGTTTGGATACTATCAGATAAGGATCAAGGAAGAAGATATCCCAAAGACGGCATTCAACACAAGATATGGACACTTTGAGTTCCTAGTCATGTCATTCGGGCTCACGAATGCACATGCCACCTTCAACAGGTTAATGCAGGATATCGTTAGGCCATATCTTGATGACTTCGTACTCATCTTCTTCGACAATACCTTAGTCTACTCCAAACAGGAAGAAGATCATGAACCCCAGCTTCGGATTGTCCTTGAGACAATGAGGGCACACAAGCTTTATGCCAAGATGAAGAAGTTTGCATTCTTCAAACGTCAGATTGAATATTTGGGATTCATCATGTCGGCGGAAGGAATCTCAGTGGATCCGCAGAGATGTTCTAGAATGGCCAATACCAACAACTGTCTCAGTGAATCTCAGTGGATCTGCCGACCAAAGTCAGAGATGTTCTAGAATGGCCAATACCAACAACTGTCAAGGAAATACACAGTTTTCTTGGATTGACAGGATGGTACAGGGTCTTTATAAAAAATTATGCTTTGATTGCAGCACCTCTGATCGATCTACTGAAGAAGCAAACATCGATTGCATGGTCAATTGCTGAACAATCTAGCTTTGATAGATTAAAGAAAAGTTTGGTATCAGCACCTAACTTGAAACTTCCGGACCTCAGTAAAGAGTTCGAAGTAGTAACGGATGCTAGTACACTTGCCCTAGGATGTATGCTTATGTAGGAAGGTCATCCTATAGCATACTCTTCAAGGAAACTGAAGAGCCATGAGAAGAATTATGCTACCCATGACCTAGAGCTGTTAGCTGCCATCCATGCTCTCAAGATTTGGAGACACTACGTGCTGGGTAACAAGTTTACCCTAGTGACAGATCATAAAAGTTTCAAGTGGATCTTTACCCAAAACGAGCTCAACATGAGGCAACGTCGATAGATTGAAGTGCTGGAGGAGTATGATTTTGAAATCGAATACTGGCCTGGAAAGGAGAATGTAGTTACCGATGTACTCAGTCGCGGCAAGGCATTCCTTAATTCTCTAATCTTGCAAAATCCATAAACAGCTAGATCTCTAGCCACAAAGGTATCCATGCCAAACAATCCAATACTTGAGCTAGCTAGAGAAGAAGCATGCCATGATCCAACCTATCAGAAGATGCTAAGGGAGATCCCTATCAAGGATCAAGACCCGAAGCTATAGGCTAAGTATCAAGAATTCTCTATCAATAGTGGACTTGTCTACTATAGAACGAGATTATGTATACCGGCAAGCTCGTCACCCAAGCAAAAGATACTTTGGGAAGCTCATGATTCCCCTTTTTCAGGACATCCTGGCTATGCTAAGACCCTCAACGCAGTCAAGAAGAGCTACTATTGGGAGAGGCTTAAAGGTGACGTTCTCAAATATGTCACTGAGTGTTTTTCTTGTCAACACATTAAAGCCAAGAAATGCCAGGAAAGCTGCAACCACTTGACATTCCCCAAATGAAATGGGAATTCATCAGTATGGACTTTGTTGTTGGCCTACCCCAAGTTTAGGGAGGATACAACTCCATTATGGTAGTGGTGGATATGCTCACCAAGGTTGCACATCTTATTCCTGTTAAGACAAACTATAAAGCCTCTAACATTGCAAGGTTATTTATCAAGGAGATATTCAAACTGCATGGGTTGCCCAGAAGAATCATTAGTGATCGTGATTCTCTCTTCACATCACACTTCTGGAGAGCTATCTTTGAAGCCATTGGGACTCAACTCTGTTTTAGTACAGCTTAGCATCCCCAAACCGATGGTCAAACGGAGTGAGTCAACCAAGTCATCAAGGATATGCTAAGGGCACATTGCTACCATGAACCAAAAGGTGGATTCAATACTTGCCTCTGGTTGATTTTTCCTACAATGCTTCCTACCAACAAAGCATTCAGATGGCCCCCTTTTCAAGCATTGTATGGGCATGACTGTCGAAGTCCTTTAAACTTCTCAGATCCAACCTTGAGGGTTGAAGCTTCAAGGCAGATGCTGGAAGATATGGATGACCAAATGAAGTCAATAAGAAATGACATCTAAGCCGCCAAGGATAGACAGAAGGCATATGTGGATTTGAAATGTCAAGATAGAACCTTCGAGGAAGGAGACATGGTCTTCATTCGCGTACGCCCAAAGAAGAGTTCCCTATCCTTAGGAGATTACAAGAAGCTAAGTCCAAGGTATTGTGGACCCTACAAGATCCTCAAGTGCCTAGGACCCAATGCTTATAGACTGCAACTCCCTGAGAACCTAAAGGTTCATAATGTATTTCATATCAGCCTACTAAAGAAGTATGTACCTAATCCTAGCCATGTACTTGATGATCAACAAGATGTAATGCCTAGCCAAGGAGTCCTTAAGATACGGCCCGACAGGATCTTAGATGTTAGGGAGAAACAATTGAGATCCAGAACCTTGAGAGAATGCCTTGTCTAGTGGAAAGATGATTCCGAGGAGGATGCCACTTGGATGGATGAAATCACTCTCAACCAACAAATACCCCCAGTTCTTCTCGAGATGAGGACATCTCGATTCCTCCAAGGGGGAGAGAATGTAATATTTCCACTCAAAAAAAATATTATTAAACATACCCAGCACGTGCAAAAATGAGGCCTCCACATTGCGAAATCGAGGCCGGGGTTGAAGATCGTAAAGACCAGTGGGAGAACACCCTTTTTGAAGGGGCAAATTGAGATAATGATGAAATTAAGGCAAAATTTTTTATTATTATCCCTTCCCCCCAGCCGATGCATGGCTCGAGGGGAGGGAGTGGGAGAAGGAGGGGAAGAGGTGGAGTGCACGGGGAGAGGAGAGTAGCATGAGAGCTCCACATGTGTGGAGTCTCTCTCTCCCCCCCCCCTTTTGCCTATATAAACACCCCTTAGCCTTGAGGGGTGGAAGGGGGGGGGGGGGGGAACTGAAGGGAATGCTACCCATCGCCTGTCCACCTGCCACCGTGCTACCGTGAGGGTCCGTCACCTGTCGTGAAGGAGTGCCAAGATCACCACCAGCTACCGATATAGCCGCGCTGCCGCCATCACGATCCTCCTCATCATCAATATAATTGCCCCCCTGTCGTCGTTAATATCCCCCCCCCCCCCCCCCCCCCCCCCCCCCAAATCATTACCTTTAACCCCACGTGGTTCTTGGGGAAGCAGAAGCTTCCTAGAAGCCTCTTCGAAGATTCTAAAGGCAAGGCTTAAGGCCTTATGCACACGGATTGACCTCGAGGGAAAAAATCCCAGCCTTCTTAGGCCCTGTGCATACATCTCATTCTCGGGGTTCAAGATCCAAGCTTCCAAGGGCCTGATCCCGCGCATGATAGAAAATTCGCAGACCGTAAGTCTTCGGACGCGTGTATAACTTGAGGGAAGCCACTGCAACCAAAGTGCGCTGCATAACAATGGCTCCCAAGAAGACACAAGGCGCACCCGTTGGAGGTTCTTTCCCAAACTTGCACGTGGACATCACCACAAATCCTCATAACCAGGTTCTTGGAGTAATTTCTGCATTGGGCATGTTTAAAAATTCATAGGGAAGCTAAGGATATAAATTGCTTATTCATCTTGCGTGCATAGTCGCATGTTGCTATTTTGGTGCACTTTCAAAGTAACGAGTCTAAACACCGATTGTTTGGGGCAAAGGATGAGATTGTTAAGTGGATTTTTGACTGGCCATGGAAAGAATAAACGTATGTCGCATTTTAGGCAATATCTTCCTTGTAATGATTCGCATGAGGAAAAGTCGTTAACACCCGTAGAATGTTATCCGAAAAGAAATTGTAGGGCACAAAAATGGACCTATGGACTTGCATGTTCCATATGCTTGAAAAAATGAAATGGTTAAGAGCATCCTTGATTGGCCGTGAAGGGACAAGTGTATTTCACGTTTAGTGAATAATTTCCTTGTTATGTCTCGCATGGAAAGAGTTGTTAACGTCCGTTGCACGGCATGATAACGAAGCCCTGGACAATTGCATAGTATGCACATGGAACCACTGACTTGTAAGTCGCATGAAAAGGATGCTTGGAAATGGATTAAGTCAACACTAGCCTTAGTCTTGCATGAACTTCATTTGTAATGTTGTATCTAAGGGTCGCATGTTACATAATCGTCATGCACAAATATCGTTTCATCAAGTTGAATTTAGGAAAAATTGCATGGCTTATAAAAGCATGAAATCCCATTGCATTAAATGAGAGGTTGTTGGTATAGTTCCCTGATGTAAATCTTACAGGTTCTATGCAAGGTAATCTCCAATTTGACATTTGTCATGACTTTAGCAAGGAATGAAGTAGTTATTGCAAAATCTTTTAGTCGCCTAAAAGCATGAATTGCATGTTGCAACTATTTGCACCTTTAGAATAAGTTTGCGATCTCTAGGACGGGATCGTCCTTGTCGCAAGACAAGTAGATCAATTTATCTAAATCACCTAACCCGCAAGGGATTTGTATAGGCATAACTGGTCGATACGATAAGTACTAGCTAGGGCTTGGCACATTGGAAGTGCTGCTTAATATCGCACTTGGAACGCCAAGTTGAAACCCTCAAGCCCTAAGGTCCTACCCACATTCACAGGATGTTTGGGTCAATTGGACGCTCATGCAAATAACGATCTAGGGTTTCTACCCTAAGGATCGTTCAACCTAATGCTAAAACTGGGATTGAGTTTGGAAACCCTAGGACCGTCGGCCTAGTATAATTAGGATTGGGTTGGGTAAGAAGACGCCCTAATTTCTGCATATTGTCTAAACAAAAGTCCTTGACCAGGAGACACCATTCAATGGGTGAGATGATCCCATGAGTTAGGTGCGACACTTGTGCAACAAGTTGCAACGTCGCACAACTTTGTGGTTTATCCACAAGATAATTTTGTCATTCCTTGGAATGAGGTTATTATTGAACCAGATCTTCAGAAGTCTAAGGATGGTAATTGTGTCCCAAAAAAACCATCTATTTGTGGAGTGAAGGCTAGAAGGTTTCTAGGCTTTCATGGGAGACTTGGCAAGATAAACTCGAGAAATGGTGGCTTAACTATTAAATTTAATCAGTGGAAATCCCTACATAATGTAGTTAAGGATGACACTGATAATGGACAAGCTCGGAATAGAAAAGCTAAAGTTTGGGAAACACTAGACAAAGTGTTTTTTTATTGTGATAAGACTGAATGGAATGATGATGATCTCAAAGACTTTAAAAACCAATTGAACCTTTTCAAAAAGGTGATGATAGAAGCTTGGGGTGATCAACACTTTACTCACTATATGGTAAGAAGTTTGTATATGTTTGTTTCTTCATTATTGAACTCATATAATGTTTTTTAATAACTTTCTTTATTTGTTGACTATGCAGCATATTCTATACAACCATGCTCTATACTTTATTAAACAATATGGATCTCTATCTATCTGGTCAATCCAAGGTATGGAAAAATCACATTATCAAGCAAGAAAAAAATATGTCAGACACACAAGACATGGAGGTGGAAGACACAAAGCCAACAGTTTATTAGAGGTCTTTCAATGGTTCTATCGATAAATCTGGCATAAATTCAAGCTTAAAGATACAACCACATCAAGCAATACATCATCTTTAGCAAGGACTATACAAATTTTTACCCAAAGAAGAAAAGATAGATATTTAAATTCTTGTGCAAAGCAAAGATTTACAGAATGATTACAAACCAAACAAAGAGTTGGGAAAAGATGGGTTTCAAGAAACCCTTAATCTTTGGCATCTTCTAGTCTGATTGTGTTGCAGAAGAGTCCTTAGTTTCAGGCACCTCGACAGGGCCTCCAGAGGAGTCCTTAGTTTTAGGCACCTCAATAGGGCCTTCAAAGGAGTCCTTGGTTTCAAGTAGCTCGACAGGGCCTCTAGAGGAATCTTTTGTTTCATTCCACTCAATAAGACCTCTGTATTTCAAAAACTCCTATTTTTGATAGCTTGGAAGAAGCTTCAAATTCTTACTATCTCCTACATAAGAGAGCAAATAGGAGCCAAGAACACCAAAATATCCAGCTCTAGATCCACTGTATCCAGGCATGAAGCCAAAAACTCTTATGGCTTCTTCCTTCTCCACTAAAATGATATTGTCCAAACCTCTGCTGAAAACTTGAGATCCAATTACCTTTGAGATAGCTCTCAAAGCCATCATTGGTAGACTTGGAGAGCTTGACAATCTACTATGATATATTACAATTTTTTGATTGTTTAAGTTTCCAATATAATGGCCAAGGCTTTGATTTTTCCCAAGCTTCATTGGCCTAGAGCCCTTGGCCCTTCCAAGAAAGTTGTCCAGATCTTCAATCTCAATCTACACAACAAACCACAACAGTATAAGATATAAGATATTTATCTATAATGCATAATTAAGTCTAACATAAACTCAATGGGTAACTTTGAATTATATTTCATACCTTAGGGTGTTCGTCTTCTTCGAGAAGACTATCATCATAAAGATTTATTGAACTCTTGGGTTTCTCATCTGATGGAGACTTCAATCTCTCTTCATACTCTATATCATCAATATGAAGTTTCTTCTAAACCTGCAAGAACTCTTCTTCTGTAGGTAGCCCCCCCTTTTCGTATCCTACGAACTGATTAATACATGTATGTAAGGCTATAGAGCAGTCTTGGAAATTCTCTCCCTCAACATCAAGACTTGCTAGTGGTTCTTGTTCATAACCTATAAAATTCATGTCATTTTGGCCCCAACCTGCAAAGGATTGCTAAGCAATAATCTTCTCTAAGATCAAAAAGATGTTGAATATCATTTAGCAACACATATCTCTTCTTGTTGATAAGATAAGTGGGATATGTTGGAACACATGCAAGAGGACCTTCTTCATCAACCTGTGCACTTGGCTCGATCTCCTTCTCTTCCACCATTGTGATATTGTCACTCTTGAACAATGATGGACCTGAAAACGGGCCGACACTGGCTCATGCACTAGCCGGGCCTCGTCACTACGCACAAGACAACCCCTCGGCCTCGCGGCCAGGAGCGTCTATCAAAATCTCTGCCTTCCTAAACATTGCGTTTGTAATACGTTGTAGTCCAACTGATCCTAACCCAATATTACTCCTCAGAGGGAGTCCCTTCCACATAGCCAAAAGGCTCGAATCACATACACATGGGGTTCCTCCTACGGCTGAATGCCGTCAACCCTCTGCGACTCTCCTACACCTTGGGGATTGGCCCCTCGATGCGTCGCTCAACAAATAGACACATCGCACAAAAATCGCTCAAGGTACCAAATAAGCGTGTCCAGGAATGTACCATTGTCCTTACTTCTCTTTCCCCTTTAGGATCCCACGACTAGCCTACAACATGGGTACCTCGCTGCCTCTCATCGTAGGTCAGGTTCTAATAAACCAATTGCAATGCATGTCCAGGAGCTGATCACTGATACTTTTAAATTCTTTTTCATGCTCTATGCATTTGGTGGATGCCTAGTGCTCAAACATTTAGCAAACAGTATCGTGCACAAGTGCAAAACCATTCTTTTAATGGTTTCCAACTACCGTTCGTGCTTCGTTGCATGGGCCTAGCACCGAGGTGCTCCTCGTGCTACTAAGCTCTTGATCTTAATTATCATCCGTCCTAAAATGCTATGCATAGAAATCAGCAACTTTCCTATAATCTCACACGGCATTTAGACATATTTCAACTTCTCTACCCTTCCCCGTTTAAATATTACATCGTTGCATAGCTTTATAGGGTATTTTGACATCATTTTATGTATAAAAAACGGGAAAAACCACACTAGAACAAGAAGGTGGGGTTGAACTGAGGAAAATCCTCATGCTTCAGTCCCCACAAACATTCACAACCATTGTTCTTATTTATCCTTATTTTTCGGAACCCAAAATGTATTTTTCCCCTATTTTTTAGGGTTTTTTCACCATTTTCTTGTATTTTCCCTTATTTTCCTGCATTATTTAATTACTGAAAATTAAGAACAGGTTATGGGCTGTGGCCCTTAGTTCCTTCTTGCAGAAAAATGAAAGTTTAGTTGATGTTCCTATGTACTTTTCCATTTTTATGCCAAAAACCCTCATTTTCCCTTGTTTTTTCATGTTTTACGTGTTTTAGCATATTATTTTGAACCACAAGATGCATATTTTTCTGATTTTTTGATTATGACCAGCAAGAACTCATGAAAAACAGCAACATGAACAATTTTTAGCCCACATGAACAACATTTCATCAATCAAAAGCCATGGAATCTCAAATTTCCTTTGAAAATTTTGAATTACCGCTTATTTGCGTGTTTCGGGTTTTATGTCCATGGCTGTAGATTTGGAAAACAGCAGCACTTCATGTCCAGCATAATCACCAATCACCATTTCCAGCCCGTGGAGCAATCCGATCCATGCCGGACAAGCCTCCATCATTCTTTCTTCTTCCTTCTTCTTCCCACATGAATTTGCCTTTAGAAGAGAGAGAGGGAGGAGAGAGAAAGACTGAAATCAGAATTCTTCATAGAGACCACCATTTCTCGGGCGAGAGGCGGCGATAGAGTCCACAGACAGAGGGGAATGAAGCCCCATAATCCATTGGGGGGGTTGTTTGCAGCAGCCATGATGCCCCTCATCCATTCATGGCGAAAAAAATGGCGCCCTCTGTTGATCACGTTTTTTCATTCCTCTTCATTCTCTCTCCACGTTTTTTGCTTCATAAGGTGCATAAAATTTTTGGGGGGGGGGGGTCCAAACTCAAAAGGCATGCTCAAATTTGGCCTCCCAAGTGTCCACCTTTTCATATCTTGACCGTTTCCTTGGCCATTTCCCCGTCCGGACTCCGAATTGAGCTCTGAAAAATCCTGGGCGTCCGGCTTGGCATCCCGCATTGGCCAGTAGCTTGTGTCAACCCGCACGACCGTTTGAAAAATTATGAAAAATCAACAAGTGTCGCTCGGGCGCCTTTAAAGCACTTTGACGCTTAAAATCGTCCTAGATTGAGCTGCCGCCTTTGACATTGAATATTTTTCCCTTGATATTCATAATTTTTAGCTATTTTTAAGCACTTCCCATCACCTAAATTTCGCTCTCATTGGCGACCACGGGATAGGGCGACTCAGCCCGTCGAATCCACGAACATATCTGCACATAAACAACCAAAGAAGCATCAAACTGATACAAAACAAATATATAATAAAACTCAGCACAATTCTCCCCCTACCCCTGGACAGAACCAAGGCATGATATCCACACGGAGTAGGCCTAGCATCATCTAATAGAAGATCCGAAGTGAGTCACTAACCAACTGCTCCAACACAGCCAAACTGAAAAACCTATCAAAGAGGTTGCCCTAAGTGGTAGTCTGAACTACTTACCAACTAAAGACAACACCACTAGGTGCTCCTAGAAGGCGAGGACTCCTATAGCCTGATCAAAGAGTATTTTCTTTCAGTACAGTTCTTCTTTGAGGATTTTTATTGGATGAACATACTTGGGCATGTAAAAAGGAGGGAGCTGAGCGTAGTGACCCAAGGAGAACAGGGCATCGGCCTCAGGACCTGTCTTGGCACCCAAGAACCTACCAAGCCCTCGCAAGGCGACACTTAATCCTTTTCTAACGCTCACTTTTATTTTAGCTCCAACCTTCCTTGTTTTGTCAAATTTTTTTCCAGCAAGAAGCCACCCCTAGGAAGACAAGGTATCGGCCCCGGGTCTGACTCGTCCCCAGGAACCTACCAGGCCTTCGCAAGGCAATGAGCAACTGCCTATACATTTCCATTTCATTTCTTTTCTTTGATAGGGGTTAGAACCCCTTTTTACACACCTTCGCATTTATATTCATCTTTTAGGATGTACAAAGTTTCTGGGCATCATCATTATTATCTTCTGGCAGGCTTCTCTAACTGCCTCACTACTAACAAGAACTCCTAGAACGGCTGCTTAGCAGGTTAGCAGAACAGAGCCACTAGGACGTCCTTCTAAAACAGGTCTTTCAATGTCTAACAATGTCGTTGCAGGAGGCAATGACGACTCCGACCTCCCTCAAACATACTCAACCGAAACCTGGGACTTCATACCTTGGTTGCCGGTCCCCAACAAAAATGTATCCCCTTGACAAGTACAAATACAAATATAACAGGAAAGAAAGGTACTCGTAAAGGAGAGGTATCACCTGGATTGGCCACAAGAAACTTCCATCGCAGCAAAGGCTCCCCCAGGCTCCACCAAAGTCCATGAACCACGAAATCTGTCCAGCACAACACTAAAACAAAAACCCAATTAAACGCACCTGCACTAGACAGGGAAATGGCCCTCTTGGCCTAATGAAATAAAATACTTCACTACAAAACTAAATCGGCCCTCTTGCCCTAACAAAATCTGGAGGTAATATCCAAAGCAGCTAGCCTTCCTAGCTTAAAACTAGATAGGTCATTTTAGTCCACGTAATACTGATGTCCTTGGCATATATATCACACCCTCTCAGACTACCCAAGGTGCCAAAGATAGCATATCATAGGTCCACTAGCCCCATGCTACTCATGCAGGTTAGCTAAAAGCTTGATCTTGTATTTTTTTTCCTTTTTTTCTTTTTAATCTTATGGTTGTCTTCTTGTAGAGCTACAAGTCCAAGCCTTTCCACAAATAACTCATCAATAAGACCGATCCCTTCTTGGGCACTATGAGCTGAATGAACAACCTAGTGGGCTCGCATGTCCCACATTTATTGTAATCCGAATAACCTAGTCGTTCAAGCGGCTGAGTGGCTCCTTTGGGAGAAAGAATCATAGCTTTGTACTCATTCAAACCTCCCCTATTTGGGTTTTCACGTAGATCAGTGCTGGGACCCAAACTAGGTAGAACTTCAAGCCTAAGCATATCACATGGGTGTGTCCCAAGGCAGTGTATATGGTCAGATGTATATCCAATCTTACCCTCTTGGGGGTTCAACAGAATATATCCAGATGGGATCCTTGGCCTTGCATCTGACACTCCTGCCATACTTTTGGAGATTTTGGGTCTCCAAATCCATCTCACATTTCCCTTAATATTCTTGCACTCCCTCAATTTGCTGCACTGGTCTAACGAACTCAATGCAAACTTATCCCTATGGCTAAATGGCCTCACATCCTTACGACCTTTGTGAAGCACAGGTGGACTTTTAGCATTTTGCATCCTCTTTACAAAAGATGTCTTTACTTGTTTACGTCCATACTGCAAATTTTCTTCCATAAGAACCATGCTTTCACTGGAAGGAACAACATCCACCCGGAAGCATGATTCCAATACCAAAGGTCTCTCAAGAGCCTTACTAGCAACAAAATTAGAACCACACACAGAATTCTTATCAACACTCATAGGCCCATTGGTGCGATCCATATTTCCATCACAACTATCTCTCGTGGAAGTGTTGCAAGCCCTACTGGGACTTACATGGCTTGGAACCTGTTCACTGAGAGGCATGTCATTACTACTCATAGGATGGCCATTTTCTGCTTTGAGATTTTGGCCACTAAGGTTCCCCTCATAGGCTGCCTTGGTATCAACAAGTGAGCTGTCTTCTTGCAGAAATGGTTGGAAGCTAGGATGCACGTGTACTGAGTGGGGAAAACTCCAAAAGTTTTCCCAACATTTCTGAATATGACCCTCATAATCGATGGCATGCATTTTTACTTTCCTTAATGACTTAGGATTCCACAGTCCCACTTGGATTTGCGTATTAATCTCTAAGCCATTCAGAAAGAGCTCACATAGCACATCATCTGGTAGTGCACTGGCTCTTCTTGGCCAAAGCCTAAGAGTACTATCAAAGGCTCTAGCATACTCTTTAACAGAAAGATAAGACTCTTGTCTAAACTGCATAAGCTGCCCTAAGACCTGAATCATAGGGAGCTGTTTTTCATACTCATCTAGAAATCTATCACAAGACTCCTCAAATGATTTGATCGACCCTCTTGGGAGGTTCCAGTACCATTTCCTTGCCTCCCCCTTTAGGGTACTTGGGAATACAAGCATCCGATGTATATCGTCAAACCCACTTGCAATACAAGTTAGGTCGTATTCTCTTAAATGAATCATCGGATCCTCATTTGGCAACCCATAAAACACTGGGAGATCCCTATAAAGAGGAGGACATTTAGTCCTCCCTTTTGGGATCAAGACTGGGTCATTAAAATCTTCGTATTCCTCTTGACCTAATACCAGTGTATTAGGGTCTTTGACATCTTCCATTTCCACCTTTACTGGTGTGGAAGAGTCACTAATTCCATGAACTTCCCTTTCCGCCAACTCACAAAGTGGTTTAGGGAATCCAACACTATGCAATAGGGAATCTATCCCATCATCTGCTAGTGGTGTTCTAGTAAGCCTATTCTCATCTACCACCACTTTGCTAAAACTTAGGATAGGTCCTAATGAAATCTTCCTTACTAACAATGGTTTTCCACACACATGGACATCATCCAATGCTTCATGGATCTTGGCAATCACACTACGGTACCCAACTGCGTCGGGCACTAGCATCGGATGTATCTTTAGATCATAATCATCATGTCCTCCTATGTGCATATTAACCATCATTGTCACAGTCTTTTCTATGACATTATCATCATGAATTATCATAGATGACTGTGTCATCTTAACATTACTTTCACTTTCCCTTTTCTCTAATCGCCATGGGCTATTAATCTTAGAGGTAGCTCCATGGGTATTTTCCCATAGGGACCCAAACTCAAGCATGGTATCACTTTCAGGGCAAAGGGTAAAATAGTCAATCACCCAACGTGTTAAAGATCCCACTAGAGTGTTCAAGATAGACAAAGTATCCTTTGGGTGTTGGGAATTTATTGGATTGACCGTCATACTAATGACCAAAGTTTTTATCAGACTAACTTGATATCCACCGCTTCGAGGCGGCTATCAACCAATAAAACTAACAGGTCCCTTATGAGACCAAGATTCGGAGACCGCCACTTATCGGCAGCTCCCGGCAGACGCACCACTGATGGACCTAAAAACGGGCCGACACTGGCTCATGCACTAGCCGGGCCTCGTCACTACGCACAAGACAACCCCTCGGCCTCGCGGCCAGGAGCGTCTATCAAAATCTCTGCCTTCCTAAACATTGCGTTTGTAATACGTTGTAGTCCAACTGATCCTAACCCAATATTACTCCTCAGAGGGAGTCCCTTCCACATAGCCAAAAGGCTCGAATCACATACACATGGGGTTCCTCCTACGGCCGAATGCCGTCAACCCTCTGCGACTCTCCTACACCTTGGGGATTGGCCCCTCGATGCGTCGCTCAACAAATAGACACATCGCACAAAAATCGCTCAAGGTACCAAATAAGCGTGTCCAGGAATGTACCATTGTCCTTACTTCTCTTTCCCCTTTAGGATCCCACGACTAGCCTACAACATGGGTACCTCGCTGCCTCTCATCGTAGGTCAGGTTCTAATAAACCAATTGCAATGCATGTCCAGGAGCTGATCACTGATACTTTTAAATTCTTTTTCATGCTCTATGCATTTGGTGGATGCCTAGTGCTCAAACATTTAGCAAACAGTATCGTGCACAAGTGCAAAACCATTCTTTTAATGGTTTCCAACTACCGTTCGTGCTTCGTTGCATGGGCCTAGCACCGAGGTGCTCCTCGTGCTACTAAGCTCTTGATCTTAATTATCATCCGTCCTAAAATGCTATGCATAGAAATCAGCAACTTTCCTATCATCTCACACGGCATTTAGACATATTTCAACTTCTCTACCCTTCCCCGTTTAAATATTACATCGTTGCATAGCTTTATAGGGTATTTTGACATCATTTTATGTATAAAAAACGGGAAAAACCACACTAGAACAAGAAGGTGGGGTTGAACTGAGGAAAATCCTCATGCTTCAGTCCCCACAAACATTCACAACCATTGTTCTTATTTATCCTTATTTTTCGGAACCCAAAATGTATTTTTCCCCTATTTTTTAGGGGTTTTCCACCATTTTCTTGTATTTTCCCTTATTTTCCTGCATTATTTAATTACTGAAAATTAAGAACAGGTTATGGGCTGTGGCCCTTAGTTCCTTCTTGCAGAAAAATGAAAGTTTAGTTGATGTTCCTATGTACTTTTCCATTTTTATGCCAAAAACCCTCATTTTCCCTTGTTTTTTCATGTTTTACGTGTTTTAGCATATTATTTTGAACCACAAGATGCATATTTTTCTGATTTTTTGATTATGACCAGCAAGAACTCATGAAAAACAGCAACATGAACAATTTTTAGCCCACATGAACAACATTTCATCAATCAAAAGCCATGGAATCTCAAATTTCCTTTGAAAATTTTGAATTACCGCTTATTTGCGTGTTTCGGGTTTTATGTCCATGGCTGTAGATTTGGAAAACAGCAGCACTTCATGTCCAGCATAATCACCAATCACCATTTCCAGCCCGTGGAGCAATCCGATCCATGCCGGACAAGCCTCCATCATTCTTTCTTCTTCCTTCTTCTTCCCACATGAATTTGCCTTTAGAAGAGAGAGAGGGAGGAGAGAGAAAGACTGAAATCAGAATTCTTCATAGAGACCACCATTTCTCGGGCGAGAGGCGGCGATAGAGTCCACAGACAGAGGGGAATGAAGCCCCATAATCCATTGGGGGGGTTGTTTGCAGCAGCCATGATGCCCCTCATCCATTCATGGCGAAAAAAATGGCGCCCTCTGTTGATCACGTTTTTTCATTCCTCTTCATTCTCTCTCCACGTTTTTTGCTTCATAAGGTGCATAAAATTTTTTGGGGGGGGGGGGTCCAAACTCAAAAGGCATGCTCAAATTTGGCCTCCCAAGTGTCCACCTTTTCATATCTTGACCGTTTCCTTGGCCATTTCCCCGTCCGGACTCCGAATTGAGCTCTGAAAAATCCTGGGCATCCGGCTTGGCATCCCGCATTGGCCAGTAGCTTGTGTCAACCCGCACGACCGTTTGAAAAATTATGAAAAATCAACAAGTGTCGCTCGGGCGCCTTTAAAGCACTTTGACGCTTAAAATCGTCCTAGATTGAGCTGCCGCCTTTGACATTGAATATTTTTCCCTTGATATTCATAATTTTTAGCTATTTTTAAGCACTTCCCATCACCTAAATTTCGCTCTCAAACAAACCTACATCAAAACCTTGGACAAGTTGATTCTCAATATCTTCTTGGAACATCTCCTCCTTCTCTTCGACCTCCTTATCCATACTTGCAATATCCTCTAGCTTTCCCTGTTGGTCTATATCCGGAGAAGAATTTTCAATGTACTAAAGATACACAATAAATCCAACGTCCTTATGGATCAGAAGGCATTGGTGTTGATACCTGTGGAAAGGGCAACATGTTTCTCTCTTCCTGAATTCCTCATCAATGAGGTTGAAACCTGCCAATCAAAGTTGACCTGGATGTACTGGTGGCTCCCATGACATCACTATAATGAACAAATCCATTAACTTCTAAACCTTGCACATGTCTATCGTAAAAATATATGTACTCCTTAAGTTTATCTTCAAGATCCTCCAATAACTCCTTAAAA
Source organism: Lygodium microphyllum (assembly GCF_053477565.2). Lineage (NCBI taxonomy): Eukaryota > Viridiplantae > Streptophyta > Polypodiopsida > Schizaeales > Lygodiaceae > Lygodium > Lygodium microphyllum. The sequence goes on from NC_141135.1 coordinate 104,214,001, forward strand.
TCAAAAGGAACATTGAAAATTTCCCTGATATAGCTAAACTTGGAAGAATTTCCAGTTGTGTGTAAGAAATCAAAGAGCCTATCATTAGAAGTCTCCATTAGCTCCTCCTCATCCATTCCTTCCAGAGATAGCTTTCTCTTTGTCATCTTGACCAACAAAAGATTTATCTCTGAAAACAAAGCAGAATGGCAACAATGTCCAATAAAACAAGATGGAACCATGGAAAGAGGCCCCAAAATTGCATTTTTCAAGACAAAAAATAAAAAAAGGAGAGATTTTTTTAAGTGACCGATGAAACGTGAAAACAAGGTGTCCAAGACAAAAGCCGGTGAAGAAATTGCGTTTCACCGGTCACTACTTGAAAACAAAAGTTATTTGAAGATTTCATCGGTGAAACGCGATAGTTAGCAAAATACCACTAACTAGAGACATTATTTCACGTTTCATCGGTCAAAAGATGTAGAACAAGAAGAGAAACATGAACTATGAATTAATTCTATTAAAACATAGAAATTTATGATAAAATCCTTTTTGGAAGTGCCATGCTCCTTTTAAAAGACACAAAGCACATGACATCTGTAATTTTTCAAGTGTTATTAAAAATTCTTTCTATACTGATAAAATTGATTTTGTTCAAATACTTGTAATAACAAACTTTTGTTACCTATGAGAAATTGTTGAACTGCTCTTCAAATAGGAAGCAAGGACCTTGAAGGGAAGTCGAAAAAAAATTTCGGAAGAACGAAAGACAATATCGGAGAGAATGGCTTCGAAAAGGTTTTATATTGATTGTCAAATGAGTGTTGATAGTTCCAACGAAAAATTTTGTATAATGATGGAAAAATAAACGCGATCGCAAATTTGGATGAAATTTTCAATATTTTGTACGCACGAAATACCTCAGAATACGTGCGCATGTGTCTCACTTAACACACCATATCAAATTTCTTAGAAGATGTGCGCACTCCCTTTTTTTGAGAATACGTCGCACGTGTTTTACTTAACACTTCTCCAAGTAATGCATGTACTATCGATTTTAAAAAAATCCCCCAATAAAGGGAAGCAACGGCCAAATTCGTTTCATATTTTTATGGTCATGGAGCACATTTTTGTGGTCATGCAGTAGGGTCTTCGAGCACATTTTTGTGGTCATGCTGTGGTTGTGAAGAACGTATTCGCATTTCACCAGAGCTATTGACAAAATTGGTTCTAAACGGATTTTTCCCAGCAAAGCGCCAAAGAAGGTATGGTTTTCTGCATCCATCCTTCTTAATGCCCATGCATCCATTCAATACATTTTTTTGATACTTTTCCTTAATGTTTTATATTATTATGAGCTTATGAGCACTATAAACGAATTTTTTCCATAGTGTGAGCATTCCTTAATGTTGTGGAGATTTTAGGTAATTGTAATGTTGTGGATATTTTAGGCAATTCTTCAAACTTTTTCCTTAATGTTGTGGAGATTTTAGGTAATTTTAATAGCATTCCTCAGATCAACGTTTTGTTTTTCTTCGTTTTGTTGATTCCTTTGCTATTTATGTGTTGTCCGGTGAAACGCGAAAACAACATGCTGTAAGGAGGCCTCTTGTCTAAAACTCGCGTTTCACTAGACACACTGAATAAGAAGTAACATGTCTTTTTTGGCAGATGGCTAGGACTAAAGCAACAGCAAGGAAGGAGAAGATTGATCCTAGGGGTTTAACATCAAAGATTCATCAATCTTCAAAGCCTCAAAAGCTCTCTAGAAAGTCAAAGCCAAAGAGAAAGTTTTCTCAAAATGTCAGGTGCCTAAGGGAGATTAGGAAGGCAATAAAGGCTCTTGACAATGCAATTCCAAATTTGTCTTTTCAGAGGCTTGCTAGGGAGATTTGTGACAAATATAGTTTGGATAGTTTCAGATGGACAAGAACAGCCCTTAATTGTATACAAGAAGCCACATAGGATTTTTTAGTTGAGTTTTTTCAAGATGCCTATATTTGTGCTGCTCATGCTCATAGGCTCACACTCATGGACAAGGACATGGTAATTCTTAGGAGGCTAAGATATAGATTTTCAAAGGTCTTTGAGCCAATTCCCCTCACTGATGAGAAGAAATTTAATATCCTTAATGTGCCCCTAGCTAGGAGAAAGAAAGATGATTCTAGTCCCAAGGTTGAGGATGTCACCCATGAGAGGGATACAAGGCAACATGAAAAAGAGGAGAAAGCTAAAGAGGAATAGACAGATAAATGGAGAGAGTATAGGAGGCAAAGGGCTGAAGAAAGGGAAGCAGAGCAACAAGAGTCCTTTGAAAATGTGCTGGCCACCCTTCTTGAAGTAGCTAATCCAAAAGGATTCAATGTGTTTTGTTTCTTACCTGGTGACTTAGGCAAAAGAACTGAGATTATCTCCGTTAATGCTGCATGTGTTCAGATTCTTAAGGATAAAAGAAGAGAAATAAATGACAGTATTATTCTTGCTAGCCTAAGGTATATCCACCCATAATTACTTCTACTTTTTGATATTTTTTTAACAATAAGTCTTTTCTTGTTTATACTCACTATTTCTATGCCTTTTCTAGGTGTGTAACGCATGAGTTTCCTTTGGATATGCAACAAAAAATTGAGGTTCTTGATCCATCTATCTCATTCTTTATGAGGAACGAGCTTGATACAAGTTTTCTCATTGACTTCGATACTTTGGAGCTCCTTATAATTTCATATAATGAAAAGTAAGTGATTCAATATTCTATTAGAGTTTTTGAGATTTTATCCTACTAATTTGTTGAGATATGATTGTTTTCAGTTCTCATTGGAGCTTGATTACAATAGACTGTGTGGATAAGTAATGTTTTTTAATCAACTCTATGAAAGGAAGCCATGGAAATGCTAAATTGTAAGTTATATTATCTAAGGGCTCCTTGATATTTCAATTCTTTTTTTTGTAAGTACTTTAAATTTCAATATATTTTATATATAGAGGTGCAAAAAGATTAATTGAAGAGCTAGAGAAAAGGCCCTCTATGCCGTCTGATTTGCTTGCAACAATGCAATATAGACAAGTTGCGATAAGTTATTGATTAAAATAATTGAAATATAAGTTTATTCTATGAACTACCATCCGTCCTCTTTATAGTTTTACTTTGTGTTGGTTGTTGTAGTGTCCTCATCAGGATGCAAATGCTAGAAGAATGGTTAATTTTGTTTATCTTAATGATGATAAACATGTAAAGGTAATATGAAAGATGCTAAACTTTAAGATAGATATTCATTGCAAATAGTCCATTGATGATAAAAATATAGTCTATTGTAAGAACAATAATGAACTAAAACTCTTTTTTCTATAAATGTGTGATAGTTTTCGAAGGATTGCTATGCATTTGAGCATGTTTAGTATGTTAGAGCAAAGCTCTTGAAGTATATAATGGTCAATTGTATACAACCAACAACAGAGATTGGTGGGGATTTGCACCATGAAGGAGATGCAGTGCCTATAACCATGGAAGGTGAAGCCACAACTTCAACACCTTTACCCACACCTTCTATACCCAAGACATCAAAGAAAGGCAAAATGACTCCTAGAAAGGATAGTTCTCCAAAAAAGAAATAGCTTTGCCATATCGCCTTGTAAGCCTTCATATATAGAAATTTGCCCTTCAGCCCTTGCATATCTCATAGAGATGGCAGATAGACATCTACTATAAAATTTGTACATATATTTTATATTGATAGTAAATATATCTTTTCTTGAATGTCCTTGCAGTGTATATTATTTTCTCTCATTTTCGTTATCTGCAAAAAATAAATTACAAATGTTTGTTAGTTAGTAAGTGAGATCTTGATATACATCCAAGTAGATATAATATAATGTGAAAACTTACTCGTTTCTTGTCAAGTTGGAATACAAAGGAGCATGGTAGTTCAATGTCTTCATTTTGTAAATCCATCCTCACTTGATGTAGTACACATGATTTTCTGATCTTTAAGATTGCAATAATATCCTCGTTGAAACAAATATCAAGATCCACTATAGGATCTTTGCTGAAATCATTAAGATTCTGGTCTAAAGCAACTAGACTACTACCAACAAAATGCCATCGACTATAGTAAAAGCTAAGGATAAAATTTTGAGTAGCAATCATATATTTACAAGCTATAGAGTCTTGATCTATCTTACATATAATTTTTCCTTCTGTCCTTGTATCCCATCATTCATCAACAAATTGTATGATATGATCATATGCTAGTCTCTTCACTGAAAGCATGGTTTTTGTTATTCTTATCTCCATATTAGAGAAGAAATCAATAAATATATTAATAGGCATAAGCAAAGTAACTTTTCTTAGCCTACTTGAGATATTAGATTTTAGTGCTTTCTGGATCTCAGAAAATATCTTACATCTATAGCCCTCACTATAGTTGGACTTGGCAAAGGCCACTCAAAGCTTGAAAAATCTGGCAAAGGAAGGAGGTTTATTGATCCCCATTGGCAACGCCACATAGGAATAACATAAGAATGGTCATAAAAGAATATTCCATTCTCTGCAAGCTCTGTCTTCTTTCTGCCTCTATACATTTCTTCTCCAATTGAACCATGTATAACATCAATAACATCAATAATAGACTCCACTGGTTGCCATTCCTCAAGATTAGAGATATAGACATCTACAAGACAAACAAATATTATAATAGAAAAACCTAAACCATGTTTAAGAAATGAAAAAATTTAAGAATCAAATTCTTACAATTTGGTCTATGCATTGGAAGCTTTGAAGATCCAGGTTTCAAACATAGCTCTCTGTGCATGAACACATGTTGCACTAGTACCTCTTTGATGCTATTCTTATTTGCTCCAAGCTTAAAATCTAAAATTTTTCCATTCCAAGCAGAGATAAATGAGCTCTCATGTCTTTGCCTTTTTCCACGTTTTTCTTGTTGCATGGTGATCCAACTACCTTTGCTAATGATAGTAGGAATCCATCTTCCATCAGTTTGGAATGAGTTAAACACTGATATGGATGTGATTTGGGAGCTTGGACGCCTTGTTGAAGGTCGAATTATTGTATCCATGGTAGAAGAGAGAGAGATATACACACACACACACACACATAGAGAGAGAGAGAGAGAGAGAGAGAGAGAGAGAGAGAGAGAGAGAGAGAGAGAGAGAGAGAGAGAGAGAGAGAGAGAGAGAGAGAGAGAGAGAGAGAGAGAGAGAGAGAGAGAGAGAGAGAGAGAGAGAGAGAGAGAGAGACTAGGCTACCATAATGGAGGGAAAAACAATAGAGGAATAAAAGAAAGGAGGGAAAAAACCGAGTGCCATGCTTTTCACTAATTTTAATTTCGATTACATCAGTCATTATCATTAATCTAGATACATCATTAAATAAAAGTAGCCGAGACTCTATGCCATTAATGCAAAAGATGTCATAATCACGAATATAAGAGACTAAAAATAGATAATAAAATACAAATTTGTAATCTTATTATATTTATATGTTTTTGCAAAATGATTTTTTAATTTTTAAAAAATAGAAGTTTCGTTATGGAGGCTTTGCTCTTATTGTTCTAGAGCACTCTCTCTCCACATCCTAAAAGGCATTTTTGAGACCCCAAAACTCCCCTAATGTGCGAACTCGAAGTAGAAGCTCCCGCGTGTGCGCCTCACATCTTCAGCTTCAGAGCCATCTATGCAGCGTATTTTGTTGCAGCAACTCCCCCTTTGATTACTCGCGTGTCCCGAAGTCTCATAGTCTGCGATCTCTCTCTCCCGCGCAGGACATCTCCTTGGAGACTTGGCTTTAAAGTTCTCGAGGAAGGCACGGGGGGGAATGGAACTTAAGGAAGCTTAAAATTAGAAGCTTCTAAGCTTCTGTCTCCTAACAGAAACGTGGGGAAGAAAAACATGATGATGGAGAGGATGAAGAGGATGACGACGAATTGGATGATGATGAAGAGTATGATGATGGCGATGGCGATGATGCAGGCAGCAGCCTGGCGGACTGCACAACAGTGATGGCGGCAGCACGGCTGCTCACGATCCTCTCTCTCTTCTCTCCCCTCCCTCAAGCTTGGGGAGGGGCTGGTTTTATAGGGCTACGGGGGGGGGGGGAGAGATAGCCACACACATGGCTCTTCATGCCCCCTCTCTCCCTCATGCACTCCACCACTCTAGCTTCACACCCTCTCACACTCCTCTCCCCTGCCATGCATCGGATGAGGGGGAGGGGTTATTAATAAAAAAATTTGCACAAAATTTAACCATTATCCATTTACCTTTTCCCGTGAATGGTGTTCTCGTGTGGCCTATGGGTTTTTAGCCTCGGCCTCCTACGCTTGATGCAGTGAGGTGTTTATTGAAGCACGTGGGGTAAGCACTTAGCCACCAACATTATTCCGTTGCGGGAGATTACTTTGCACTGCTTTTGTGCGAGATATGCAGGGTTTTAGGGTCGATTAATATTTTAGGTGAAAATATTAGGTTCTCTTCCCCTTAGAGGAATAGAGATGTCCTCATCTCGAGAAGAGTTGGGGGTATTATTGGTTGAGAGTACTTTCATCCATCCAAGTGGCATCCTCTTTGGGATAAGCTTTCCACTGGACAAGGTATTCTTCTCAAGGTTCTGGATCTCAAATTCCTCTCTCTAACATCTAAGATCCTGTCAGGCCGTAGCTCAAGGACTCCTTAGCTAGGCATTACAACTTGTTGATCATCAAGCACATGACTAGGGTTAGGTACATACTTTTTCAGTAGACTGATATGGAATACATTATGAAATTTATATGGAATAGGCATTACAACTTGTTGATCATCAAGCACTTGACTGGGTTAGGTACATACTTTTTCAGTAGACTGATATGGAATACTTTCATCCATCCAAGTGGCATCCTCTTTGGGATAATCTTTCCACTCGACAAGGTATTCTTCTCAAGGTTCTGGATCTCAAATGCCTCTCCCTAACATCTAAGATCCTGTCAGGTCGTAGCTCAAGGACTCCTTGGCTAGGCATTACAACTTGTTGATCATCAAGCACATGACTAGGGTTAGGTACATAATTTTTAAGTAGATTGATATGGAATACATTATGAAACTTTAGGTTCTCAGGGAGTTGAAGTTTGTAAGCATTAGGCCCTAGGCACTGGAGAATCTTGTAGGGTCCACAATATCTTGGACTTAGCTTTTTGCATTCACCCAAGGATAGGGAACTCTTCTTAGGCCCTAGGCACTTGAGAATCTTGTAGGGTCCACAATACCTTGGACTTAGCTTTTTGCATTCACCCAAGGATAGGAAACTCTTCTTTGGGTGTACACGAATGAAGACCTTGTCTCCTTTAGTGAAGGATCTATCTTGCCGTTTCAGGTTTGCGTAAGCCTTTTGTCTATCCTTGGCTGCTTGGATGTCCTATCTTATTGACTTGATTTGGTCATCCATATCTTCCAGCATCTAGTTTGAGGCTTCAACCCTCAAGGTTGGATATGAGAAGTTTAAAGGACTTCGACAATCGTGCCCATACAATGCTTGAAAAGGGGTCATTTGAATGCTTTGTTGGTAGAAAGCATTGTAGGCAAACTCAACCAGTGGCAAATATATAATCCACTTTTTGGGTTTGCGGAAACAAAGTGCCCTTAGCATATCCTCAATGACTTGGTTGACTCGCTCCGTTTGACCATCGTTTTGGGGATGGTAAGCTCTACTGAAATAGAGTTGAGTCCCAATGGCTTCAAAGATAGCCCTCCAAAAGTGTGATGTGAATAGAGAGTCACGATCACTGACGATTCTTCTGGGTAACCCATGCAGTTTGAATATTTCCTTGATAAATAACCTTGCAATGTCTGAGGCTTTATAGTTTGTCTTAACAGGGATAAGATGTGCAACCTTGGTGAGCATATCCACCACAACCATAATGGAGTTGTATCCTCCCTGAACTTAGGGCACAGGCCAACAAAAAAATCCATACTAATGAATTCCCATTTCATTTGGGGAATGTCAAGTGGTTGCAATTTTCCTGGCATTTTTACATGTTTGGCCTTAATACGTTGACAAGACAAACATTCAGTGACATATTTGAGAACGTCACCTTTAAGCCTCTCCCAATAATAGCTCTTTCTGACTGCATTGAAGGTCTTGGCATAACCAAGATGTCCTGAAAAAGGGGAGTCATGAGCTTCCCAAAGTATCTTTTGTTTGAGTGACTGGCTTGCAGGTATACATAATCTTGTTATATAGTAGACAAGTCCACTATTGATAGAGAATTCTTGATACTTTGCCTGTAGCTCTAGGTCTCGATCCTTGATGGGGATCTCCCTTAGAAATTTTTGATAGGTTGGATCATGGCATGCCTCTTCTTTAGCTAGCTAAAGAATTGGGTTTTTTGGCATGGATACCTTTGTGGCTAAAGATCTGGCTGTTGATGGATCTTGCAAAATTAGAGAATTTAGAAATGCCTTGTGACGACTGAGTGCATCGGCAACTACATTCTCCTTTCCAAGCCGGTATTTGATTTCAAAATCATATTCCTCCAGCACTTCAATCCATCGACGTTGCCTCATGTTGACCTCATTCTGGGTAAAAATCCATTTAAGACTTTTATGATCCGTCACTAGGGTAAACTTGTTACGTGACAAGTAGTGTCTCCAAAGCTTGAGAGCATGGATGACAACCAACAGCTCCAGATCGTGGGTAGCATAATTCCTTTAATGGCTCTTCACTTTCCTTGAAGAGTATGCTATAGGATGACCTTCCTGCATAAGTACACATCCTAAGGCAAGTGTGCTAGCATCAGTTATCACTTCAAACTCCTTACTAATATCTGGAAGTTTTAGGATAGGTGCTGATACCAAGCTTTGCTTTAGTTTATCAAAGCTGGATTGACCATACAATTGATGTTTGCTTCTTCAGTAGATTTGTTAGAGGTGCTGCAATCAAGGCATAGTTTTTGGTAAAGACCATGTACCATCCTGTCAATCCAAGAAAAGTGTGTATTTATTTGACAGTTGTTGGTGTTGGCCACTCCATAACGTCACTGACCTTGGCCAGATCCACTGAAATTCCTTCTGCTGATACAATGAATCCCAAATATTTAATCTGTTGCTTGAAGAATGCACACTTCTTCTTTTTGGCATAAAGCTTGTGTGCCCTCATTGTCTCAAGGACGATGCAAAGCTGGGGTTCATGATCTTCCTCCTATTTGGAGTAGACTAAGGTATCGTCGAAGAAGACGAGTACGAAATCATCAAGATATGGCCTAAAGATATCCTGCATTAGCCTGTTGAAGGTAGCAGGAGCATTTGTCAGCTCGAATGACATGACTAGGAACTCAAAGTATCCATACCTTGTAGTGAATGTCATCTTTGGGATATCCTCTTCCTTGATCCTATCTGATAATATCCAGACCTAAGATCAATCTTGGAGAAGATCTTTGCACCTTGAAGACAGTCAAGAAGTTCATCTATTCTTGGAATAGGATATTTGTTCTTAATGGTTGATTGATTCAACCCTCTGTAGTCAATGCATAGCCGAAATGTTCCATCCTTCTTCTTTTGGAACAGCACTAGAGCTCCCCATGGTGAACTACTAGGATGGATGTAGCCTTGGTATAATAGTTGCTTGAGTTGCTCCTTTAGCTCAATAGCTTTCGGGATGGACATCTTATAGGGTCTCTTTGTGATTGGTGCAGCTCCTGGTGCTAGCTTCATTTCATGATCAAATTTCCTTTGAGGAGGAAGTTCTGTCAACTCTTCAGGAAATACATCTGCGTACTCCTTTAGCCATGAAGGTTCTTCCCTAGACTCCTGATTCTAATCAAGCTTATTTAGCTTAATCAAGTAGAGAGATAGCCCCTTTCTAACTCCTTTTATTATCCAAGATGCTTTGGCCAGTTGGATTTTTGGCTTTCCAGCCTCTCCTTGAGTTGTGACCAATTCCCCTTCAAAATTTTGAAAGGAAACTTGGCCCTTTCCATAGTGAATGTGGGCATCATTAGGTTTAAGCCAATCCATTCTGAGCAAACCCTCATGGATACCTAGGTTCATAACCCTGAATCTGACCAAAGTCGACTTTCCACCCAGCAGGAATTTCACCTTAGCAGTTTGCCTGGTACAAGTGACCTCACGACCATTTGCTAATTCCACAAGTAAGGTAGGTACATCTTTTGTGGCTATTCCTAATCTTCTTGCACAAACTGGTGAAATAAAGGAATGTGTATTGCCACAATCAATCATGGTTTTGAAGCTTTTACCTTGATAATCCGATGGGGTTTGAATCATTGAGAATTGGAGATTCGGGCCTTTCTTATGAAGAGCGGCATGAATTGTTGCCCTCTCAAAGTCAGCTTCCATGGTTGGGTCTTCTTTATCACCGAACTCCTTGTTGGCGACACTGGCGGTTCCTTGGCCACGGACGGTTCCTTAGGATGGTCCTTGATGTTGTCCTCTGTTAAGCTTGGGGCACTGCCTTTTAAAATGACTAGGCTCGTTGCAATGGAAGCAATGCAGATTACGGCAATTACCTTGAGTAGGAACAAAATTATTTATAGTGTTGGTTCTAGGTTTCTTCCTTTGTCCCGAATTTAGGCCTTGCGCTCTCTTCGCCTGGGACCTATACACTCCTTTGTTCTGATTCTTATAAGACCAAGTCTTGTTATTTCTTGGCTTGTCTGCACCTCCTGTATTATGGGTGTAGCTCGAACGAGCGCATCATGAAGGTCTGTTGGGCGTATTGATTCGAGGCGGGTGTTTATGGGTGGGTTTAATCCGGCACAAAACTTTGACACCTGTTGTGTCATATCCATTTGTGGCGCATACTTCAAAAGAGAGACGAACTTTGAATAGTATGCGTCAAGAGATAAACCAAGTTGTTTTAGCTCATAGAACTCATTCATCTTCTGCGTGCAATAGGCAGGTGGTAGATATCTTCCTTGCACAACTCTTTTTAGCTTCTCCCAAGTAACTGACCCTTCCAAGATCCCTTGGTCTCTGCACCATTGCTTCCACCAAAGTCTTGATTTGCTAGTAAGCTTCAGCTTGGCGAGCATTGCTTAGTTGGCAGGCGCAATACCTGCTACTTTGAAATAATCCTCCATGGATTTGATCTAGATCTTGGCATCAGTTTGGACGGTCCTTCCCCTCCCTTCAAATTTTGGTGGCTTGATTTGCTTGACAAGAAACTTCTTCTCCTGAATCATGGCCGTACTTGGTGTAGGGGTTGCGGACTAGGAATCTGCACTTGAGGTTGTGCTTGGGTATTGAAATTCTTTACGTTAAAACTTGCTAAGCATTTTGCACATTACATTACATGCCCAGTTCAGCTTTTAGATAAGTGACCTAATCACTTAACTCCGTTACCAACACTTATAGCCAAGACAGTCATTGATAAAAAAAGTCTATTTCATTCATATGGACATAGCCCTTTCAAGTACAATTATTTTTGGGAAGATCGAACAAGCTAATACATTAATTTGGGGAGAATAAGATTGTGTTACATTCAACTACGTGAACTGAGTAATATTGTGGATTGGGGTCATGGATTTTCAGGAATTGATAGGTCATAGGAAGAATAGGGTATCCTTTCCTTTGATACCCGTTCTTCTCATAGCATCCCAACACCTTGATTCTATCGGCAGGGATTATTCGAGTCACTTCCTTGTACACATACTTGTTCTGCTTGACCTTTCGATAGCTGACATGTAGGGTTGCGTTTGCGTGAGCCTCAACAAAGATGAACAGCTTCACGATCTTTAAGTCCTCCATCCACTTGATTCTCTTCAGGTTGGTGCAAAGGTACGCAAGTCGGTGGGCAGCTATGTAATAAATTCCTGAATCACCCATCCATCTCCGTTCCACATACAGGGGTGAAGGATTGTAGATGCGGTCTAGGATATTCATCATATCGAGCCTCCATCGGTAATCTGAAGCACGTATCGTGGTCATAAACATAACCTAGAACACCAAGAATCTATTCCATGCTTCACAACTCTGCACGTCAACATTGATAAGTAAGTAAGGAAATGTTCTTAACAGCAATATTTGCTCTATTTTTCCTCATTAAGTTTCCATGAAATTATTAGATCCTCGTTGGTTCACTCTAATACCAACTATAACGTGTCCACCTGTTCACTTGTGGGACACGTCTCAACAGCCCATCGGGAAGAAAGTCCAGAAAGTGCCACCTGACACTCCCATGGAATGTCATGGGGTTTGTGATCTAGGTCTTCCTAAGGTAGCCACGAAGCGGAAGCATTCTATCCATTCCCACTTAGGACCGACCTGAATCAGGGCTTTCCTAGTGGTCAAATTCCTTGGAAGTAACTAGCGTCGAGCCCCAGATGAACTACTTTATGCAGAAACGTCAGGGTCGAAGCGGATTCATACTGCACTTGGTTCAAGGAGAATGGGAAACAAGAGGGATGCAAAGCTCGATCTCTGTGCCCATAAGGCGTAGTCCCATTTCATTCCCCTAAAATAGCACAAATCAGGACTCTAACTTTCTAGATTCTAGATCATCGTTACTTTGTTGTCAATTTCCTTCGAGAAAAGTTCCTGGCCAACCGGCACCACCCTTCCGTAGGACGGACTGATGGTCACATCCACCACACTTTCCTCAGGGTTGCTTTAGTTGTCTAATTACCTACCACATTTAGTTTGACACACAAAAACAGCTTCCTTAATCAGCCAATTATTCACCGGTTCCTCACGTAATTTAAGCACTGACATAGAAAAATGATGTCAAGCAAGTTCCTTTTCAACATTTGATCTTATTTATCAGTCTTTGGAATACATCATATAATCCAGCCCGAAAGCTAATCCATAATCCGCTCGAAGTCTAATCCAGCAATCCTCAGGGATTACTAATCCAAGTTTCCGCCCATAGACTAGTATATGGACCTCGAGATCCAATCTCGAGTCACGTCGGCCTCTTGTGCAGGACCCGAAGGCAAGGGATTTATGGCTAGAGCTCCCCTGGCACCCAAACGTCCTCCTGCTCCAAGTAGCACCCACCACAGAGAGACCTCTTGTGGCGGGTTCGATCCACATACCCGGCGCAGGTAACAACCCCCTTGGATAGGGTCAGGCAGATAGTTGGGGGTAACTGATGCTGCCTCTCCCTCCAGGCCTTCAACTTGAAGCATTAATTATCTTTCCATCTTTAGTTCCTTGAGCAAAGAAGTACAAACAATGCTCCTAACTATACAAACGCAATCAATCCAGTGGTCGTTTATTTGGCCAACTGCTAAGGTGTGAATCCTTCTCTCCGAACGCATCCAACATTCGATCCGGGATCAATTGCAACTTGGCAAGATCCCCAAGGGTTTTGTTGTTTTTTTATCCTTTTATCCTTGGGTTAGGGTTTATACCTTGTTAATCCAAATTAACAAACACCTTAGGTTTCTTAAACTAAGACAATAAATCCTGGGAAACCTCGTCGCCCTAACTTGATTAGTCAATTTCTTGCTAGGCAATTCATAGTTACCCTATCTTGGCAATTAAGCCTCACAGAAGGGTGGTGTAGCAGGATGACTACTCATCCTCTTGTAAATTAAACTTGTACTTAGAACCTGCCAACCTTGTTCCAAGGAGTGGCAAATCTATCTTGTGATTTATACACAAAGCTATGCGACTTTGCAAGTTGTTGCATGAGACAAGTGTCGCACCTAACTTGTGGGATCATTTCTCCCATCAAACGGCGTTCCTTGGTCAAGAAAGACGTTTGGTCAAGATGTAGGGTTTGGGATGTCTTCTTGACCCAACCCAACCCTAACCATACTAGGCCGACAACGTTTGGCCCTAGGGTTTCTAAACTCAATTGGCCCTAGGGTTTCTAAACTCAATCAGAAGTCTAGTATTAGGCCAATTTACCCTAACCCAACCCTAACCATACTAGGCCAACAACGTTTGTCCCTAGGGTTTCTAAACTCAATCAGAAGTCTAGTATTAGGCCAATTTACCCTAGGGTAAAAACCCTAGATCGTTCTTGTATGGGCATCTAACTAATCCTAACATTCCTTGAATGTGGGTAGGACCTTTGGGATCAAAAGTCTTGACTTGGTATTGCAAGTGCGATAATAGGTAGAATTTTTAGCGTACTAAACTCTACCTAGCGCATTGAGGTAACCATCGTTTGAGTTACACCATTGCAAGTGAATTACCTAATTGAACTAATTGTCTTGCGACAAGAAGTGATCTTTCCTTAAAGATGCTAATATTTTTTCTAAAAGATGTAAATAGTTGGAGGACATAACATTCCCATGCAAATATACGATTCATAGACTTTTCCTTCTATGCAACTATAAAATGTACAATGACTATCTCTTTTCCTTGCCTAAACTATAAAGATTGACAATTTTTGGGCTAACTTGTATAAAGCCTACGTTGATTTATCAAGAACTATGGCTATAAGCCTTTCGTTTAATGCAAATGAATTCAGGCTTTAATATGAAATGTATCTTTTCTAAAACAACTTCGATAAAAGAAGTTCATGCATGAGCGAATGTCATAGGACTTAATCTGTCCTACAGCATTTAACCCAACCTAGGATGTGATTAACATTGCATGCAATATGCATGGTACATAAATCCCTTTCATGCAATGCAACTACTTGGACAACATTTTATGGACGTCAACGATTATTTCCTATGAATCACATCTAGGAAATCATTGCCTAAATGCATTGTGCGCTTGTTCTTTCTTGCGAGGAAAACAAGGATGCATTTAAACAATTCCATCTTTTTAACCTATGCAATATGCGTTTAGGATTGCAACTTTGGAAATGCAAGCATTTTTCAAAGGCATGACATGCACTAACTTCGTAAACGAATGGATAATTGCATTTAAAATTTCCAAATGTATTTAACCCGACTACTTGTATTAAAGACATGCTTAAGTGCATTCTTTCCATGCGAAATCAATTTCTAAGAACTTGGGCATTGAGGTTTGGGGTGTTATCCACACGCGAACTCGGAGTAGAAGCTCCTGCATATGCGTCTCACATCTTTAGCTTCGGAGCCATATATGCAGCGTATTTTGTCGCAGCAACTCCCCCTTTGATTACTCGCGTGTCCCGAAGTCTCACAGTCTGCGATCTCCCTCTCCCGCACAAACAGGACAGGTCCTTGGAGACTTGGATTTAAAGTTCTCGGGGAAGGCACGGGGGGGAGGGGACTTAAGGAAGGTTAAAATTAGAAGCTTCTAAAGAAGCTTCTAAGCTTCTGTCTCCTGACAGAAACGTGGGGAATAAAAACGTGATGATGGAAAGGATGAAGAGTATGACAACGAAGTGGATGATGATGAAGATTATGATGATGGCCATGGCGATGATGTAGGCGGTAGTCGGGCGGATTGCACAGCGGCGATGGCGGAAGCACGGTTGCTCACGATCCTCTCTCTCTTCTCTCCCCTCCCTCAAGCTTGGGGAGGGGGTGGTTTTATAGGGCTAAGGGGGGGGAGATAGCCACACACATGGCTCTTCATGCCTCCTCCCTCCCTCATGCACTCCACCACTCTAGCTTCACTCCCTCTTACACTCCTCTCCCCTGCCATGCATCGGCTAAGGGGGAGGGGTTATTAATAAAAATTTTGCACAAAAATTTAACCATTATCCATTTACCTTTTCCGGTGAAGGGTGTTCTCGTGTGATCGACGGGTTTTTAGCCTCGGCCTCCTATGCTCAATGCGGTGAGGTGTTTATTGAAGCATGCGGGGTAAGCACTTAGCCACCAACATTATTCCATTGCGGGAGATTACTTTGCATTGCTTTTGCGCGAGATATGCAGGGTTTTAGGGTCAATTAATATTTCGGGCGAAAATATTCCATAGAACTTAGATGATTCATGTTGTGTGATGTTCCTAGCGGTATTCTCAGAAGATGAGTCGCCGAGCCAAGAGGTAATCAATCTCCAAATTAAACCCGAAAAAGCCCTGATACCATATCAACATCCCAAGGAGCAAGCCCAATCCTCATTGAAAGAGGAAGTCGGTTCCAATGGAGTATCAAACAAGGAGACCACTCCCTTGAGGGAGTCAAATCTATACCCAAAAGCAGTCCATGGGACCTTCATTTGTGAAATGGAAGGTGAAAAGCAATTAACTTTTGTGGATACAAATGGTATTGAACGTCACTTGAAGATGGGAACTAGTCTTCCAAAAGAGGAGATGTCGGTCCTGCATGACCTTTTGAAGGAGAACTTGGACGTGCTTTGCATGGTCATATAAAGATCTAAAGGGGATTGATCCCACGATGTGCCAGTATCACATCAACCTTGATCTTGATGCCAAGCCGATACGGCAATGGTAGGGGCATATGAATCGAAATTACTCAGCCCTAGTGAAAGACAAATTACCGAAGCTCCTTGAAGCTGAGTTTATCTATCCACTGGCCAATAGTGAACGGGTTTCACCCATCGTGGTAGTACCCAAGAAGAATGGAAAGCTATGAAAATGTGTGGACTTCCAAAAGCTAAGCTCCAACTCTAAGAATGATTATTTTCCTATTCCTTTCATAGACTAATTGTTGGACACATTGGTGTGACATGAACTCTATTCCCTCCTAGATGGATTCAATGGATACAATCAAGTCCAGATCATAGAGGAAGATCAATCCAAAAAAACCTTCACAATAGAATGGGGAAACCATACTTATAGATTGATGCCATTTGGGCTCTATAACACCCTTGCTTGCTATCTTTCAAAGAGTGATGATGGCTGCATTCCAAAATCACCTACATGATTTTATTGAGATATACCTGGATTGCTTTTGTGTCTATAGCCTAATCCATGAGCATTGGGGACACCTAGAACAGTGCTCTGATATATATATTGAGAGTATGAGATTTCTCTCAACTCGACAAATGCATCTTTGGAGTCTCTTTAGGTGTTCTTATGGGTCACACTATCTCTACAGAAGGGATAGCAACAGACCTTGCCAAGATTGAGAAGATTGCAGCATTAACAATGCCAACCAATCTCAAATAATTGAGGGGACTTCTTGGCTATGTAGGCTATTACAGAAGGTTCGTTTCATAGTTTGCAACAAAGGCATCCTCTTGCCTAAGCTCCTAAGGACAGACACATAGTTTACATGGGCTTTTGATTGTGATGAAGCATTTAACACCTTGAAGAAGTATTTGATTGAAGTACCCATCTTGCAATCTCCTAATTGGATGAAGAAATTCCATGTGCACATTGATGAAGGGTTAGGAGACCGCAACGAAATATTAACAACCCTAGACCCCACGCACCCCACACAAGAGCAATTTCAAGTGATCTCCTGCAACAAAAGACTTTGAGCTAAGTGCTCCCTCTATGTGCATCAAATGACACCAACCCTGTGTCATGTATAGGAAGCCGTGGCTTAAAAAACCCGCAGCCCACGTGGGAACACCCCTTCAAGGGGGAAAAGAGATAATGAATTTAGTGCAATTTTTAAAATATTAAACCCCCTCCCCTTCAGCCATTGCATGGCGGGGAGAGGGAGTATGTGTGGAGTAGGGAGGAGCATGGGGAGGGGAAACATGCTGCCTGCCACTTGTGTGGCAACCCCCCCCTTCACACTATGTATGAAACCCCCTCCCCAAGCTTGAGGGGAGGGAGGAGGACATAGTGCAGGCCGCTGTTACGACCATCATTGCTAGGACTGCCATGCCACAGGCTGCTGCCACCGGGCTGCTGTGCCCCCTGTCGTCATCATCATCATTACCATCATCATCATCACCATCAATCATCATCATCGTCGTCATCTTCCCAATCATCACTCTCTCTCCACATCATCTACCTGTAGAAGCTTGGAAGCTTCTATTGGAAGCTTCTCTTAAAGCTTTCCGTTCATCCGTGCTTTTTGAGTTTTTAAAACTGAGTTTGCAAGGCCTGATTCCTGCGAAGGGAAGTAAATTCGCGGGCAATAGGGAGTTTTGGAAATCGGATAAAGGGCAAGGAGAGTTGGTTGAGCCAAGATTTAATTCGTCAATGGCTCCCAAGAAATAGAGGAGAGGAGCGCATGTGGGAGCTTCCACCCCGAGTACGAGAATGGACAACGCCCCGACTTTGAATACCCAGGTTCCGAAAATTAATTCCGCATGGAAAGGATGCATTAAGCATGTTTAATTTCTCATAGGCAAGTTTAAATACATTGGAAAATTTATTTACTCATTCGATCTACAAGTTAGTTGCATGTCGTGTATTTGCAATTGCTTGCAGACGGAATTGTGCAAAGGCATTTTTGTTGCATCGCGCAAAGGACAGGGCATATAACACATAATGCATAGTTGCAACTTGTGTATAGGATAATTGTAGATGCCCATTAAATGATGTCCGAGTAGTTGTAATGCATGGAAAAGATTTATGAACCACGCAAATTGCATGCGATGGTAGTTACATCTAGGGTGGGTTAAGTGATAAAGGACGGATTAAATCAATGAAAGACTCATGGCATTCGCTCATGCATGGAGTTCTTTTATCAAAGTTTGAATGCTTCTTAATTAAAAATATTAAAGCTTTGATTTTGTTGCATTAACATAGGGTTTACAAGAGTTAGCTCTGATTGTCAATCATTATAGTATAGGGCAAGGAAAAGAAATATCTCTGTAGATCCTTAAGTTACATAAAGGCAAAAAGGTCTATGATCGCGAAATTGCATGGAATGATGCATCTCACCTATCTTGCAGTTACTTACATGTTTTAGGGGAAAGTTCTTGCAAATTTAGAAGAAAGTATTTGCATCTTTAAAAGGAAAGATAATTTTAAATCGTGGGTTGGTTAGATCAACTAGGTAATTTGTGTATAATTGAATAGCTTACATGAGAATCATAAAGGTATGATTAGTTAGTATATGACGATCACCTCAATGTGCTAGGTAGGATTAAGCTATGATAAAATTATGCCTAGTATCGCACTTGGGTTGCCGACTTAATACTTTCGATCTTAAAGGTCCTACCCATAGTTACGAAGTGTTATGATTATTTAAACATCGTGCAAGAACGATCTAGGGTTCTCACCCTAAGGATCAATTGACCAAATACTAGACTTCTGTATGAATTTAGGAACCCTAGGGCCAAAGCGTTATCGGCCTAGTAGGGTCGGTTGGGTCAAGAAGACTCCTAAGCCCTTATCTTGATCAATGGTATTCTTGATCAAGAAAGACCGTACGAAGAAAGATATAATCCCACAAGTCAGATACTAACACCTATCATGTGCTACGAGTTGCAATGCTGTATGATCTTGTGTCTAAATCACAAAATAGTATTGCTACTCCTTAGACCAAGTTTGGCAAGTTCTAATCACAAGTCAAATTTCCTAAGAATTGAGAAGATGTTCCACTTCAACACTCTTCCTGAAGACTGATTTGTGAAGCCAGGGTAGTAATGAATTGCCAAGAAAGCAATTGACAACCAAGTTAGGGCGAGGAGGTTGCCCAGGATTTATTGACCTTAATATAAGGAAACCTAAGGTATTGACAATTTGGGTGAACATGGTATAAACCCTAACCCAAGGAAAGAGGGTAAACAAGCAACTCAGCTTACGAAACCCTTGGGATCTTGCCAAGTCACAATTGATCCAGGATCGAATGCTAGAAGCATTCGGGGAGAAGGAATCACACCTTAGCAATTGGCCGTACAAACGATCACTGGAATGTTCTTGATTGTACACTTAGGTGCACTATTTGTACTTCTTTGCTCAAAGAACTAATTCAAGAAAAAAATCTAATGCTTCAGGTTAAAAGCCTGGAGGGAGAGGCAGTATCAGTTACCTCCGACTATTTGCCTAACCCTATCCAAGGGGGTTGTTAGCCGCACCGGGTACGTGGACCAAACTCGCCGCGTGAGAGGTCTCTCCATGGGTGGTACTTGGAGCAGGAGGACGCTTGGGTGCCAGGAGAGGCTCTGGCCATAAATCCCTTGCCTCCGGATCCTGCACAAGAGACCGATGTGACTCGAGATGGGATCTCGAGGCCCGGATACTATAGTGTCAACGGGCGGAACTTGGAATAGCAATCCCTAAGGATTGCTGGAATAGCCTTCGTGTGGATTATTTGAGATATTCCAAAGACTGATAAATAAAGATCAAATGTTCAAAAGGAACTTGTTTGACATTGTTTTTCTATGTCAATGCCTAAGTTACGTGAAGGAATCAGTGATGGAAGCTGTTTTTGCTTGTCAAACTAAATGTGGTAGGTAATTAGATAACTAAAGCAACCTGAGGAAAGTGTGGTGGACGTGACTCTGGGTCCGTCCTACAGAAGGGTGGTCTGGGTTGGCCGGGAACTTTTCTCAAAGGAATTGTCAACGAGGTAGCAATGACCTAGATTCTAGAGAGCTAGAGTCCCAATTGATACTGTTTTAGGGGAATGGAATGGGACTATGCCTTAGGGGCAGAGAGGTCGAGCTTCGCATCCCTCTCGTTTCCCATTCTCCTTAAACCAAGTGCAGTATAAATCCTCTTCAATCCTGATGTTTATGCACAAAGTGGTTCATCTGGGGCTCGACGCCAGCTACCTTCTAGGAACTTGACCATTAGGAAAACCCTGATTCAGGTCGATCCTAAGTGGGAATGGCTGGAATGCTTCCGCTTCATGGTAGACTCCGGAAGACCTAGATCGCAAACCCCGTGACATTCCTTGGGAGTGCTGAGTGGCACTTTCTAGACTCTCTTCCCGATGGGCTGCTAAGACGTGCCCTACAAGTGGACAGGGGGACACATTACACCAATCCTCTACATCAAAGTGTTTTGGCTTTATATCCTCATGTACCCATGGCTTAATCTACATTTTTTGCACTAGAACTTGCCAAATTTGTGCCTTCCAATAGCTATAATTTGTGCCATCCAACTTCTCAATGTTAAAGTTAGCATTGCCATTCAACCCACTAGCCATAATGCAAGAGATGAAATCACAATCCAAGACAACTAAGCTACTATAAATGACAATAACCCCAAAATCACAGCCAAATCAAGGACTAAGAAAGAGAAACTACTAAAATGGTGAACTATCCACAAATTGTAATTAAGTAATTGTCAAATCAAAGTAACTGCCCTCAAATAGAATGCATAAAACTGAAATGATAGACTACTGTAATAAACTACAAGAATATGCCAAGAACCACCAATTGTGGGCAACCAAGAATGAATGACTAGGAATAACCAACACTGAAAGCTACAATGTATCAATAACTATATGTGGTAAACATAAACATCATGTACATAGAAGATATCAAGGTAAAGAGACGAGAGCTACCAAATGCATAATCCATTGAGAAAATTTCAATACATAACTCACAAGCATATAAATATCACTAAAAATGCACTAACAAACATAAGTGTCAGGTCCAAAGTAAGTGACCAAATCAGCCCATTGTGAGGTAACTGCATCCAATACATATCAAGAGAGCATGTACATAAAGTAAGTGTCCCATTGTCTTAATGAACCAAGCTCTTCCAAGTAAGTATAAGTGTCTCCCACTGGAAGAAATCTAGAATGTAAAGTGAGAAAACAAATATTAAGACATATACAATATAGCATTTGAGAAGCCCAAGCATATCATAAATACATCTGGGAGCATAAGTGTCAAATGAAGCTTCAATATTTATAAGTAATCATAAAATCTCAAAGCAACTGACCAAAGCCCAAGTAAATCAAATGCACTTAAATCCAAGTGTCAAAGCATGTCATAACCATATCTGGGCTTATATATCAATAGTAGACATCACCATAGAGATGTAGTATACCTCACATACCATGTAAGCACAATAGGCATTCAACGTACAAAGCTCACAATTGTATGCTTGCTATCCAAAGTGTTATAATAGAAATAAAGCTTTGCAAAACTGAGCTAATCAAGCTCTAAATGATCCAAATAGCTTCCTAAAGCATAACCATAGCATCCAAGAACCAAAGTAGCATCCTCAAAGTATTTAACATGCATTATGAAATTTACCATTTGCTATCGAAAAATAATGGTTTTGTTCTATGTGAAACAGAGAATAGAAATTTGCATTGAATCAACTTTGTGAGTGCCCAAATCTATATCTCTCATTGCACTCTTTTTTTCTAGCGATAGAATGCCTAAAGTTGATATTGTATACAAAAGTTATAGCCAAAATATAATAGTGCTATCAAGCTGCCATAGTTATCCACGACTTCTACAACATGCTCGGTATCCACTCAAAATGCATAAAATGGTTGCTTCTCAACTCAATAAGCGCTCAACAAGGATCATCTAAGCCTTAGAACCTCCTCAACAAGCAAAAGCAAGTTGGAACAAGTTGAGAGAAGAGAAGATTCAATCGGGAGGAAGATACAATGGTTGCCACAAAACCTTGAGCTGAAGTTTTGAGTCTAGGCTAAAGCAAGGGATGAAGAAGCTCCTCAAATGGTTGGCTTTGACACCAATTGAAAGGTAAAGCTTGAGTGGAATCACATATACAAAAGCAAGAGCTATGGCAGATGGAGCAAGAGAGCAAGAGAGAGAGACATCATATGTGGGAACTCCAATAGTCACAATATGTGATCGGCCTTCCCTTGTTCAAATATCACTGAAAGAATAAATAATGAAATGACAGACACTTGCCACCTCTAGTGTAGAAGTGTATGAGCATTGTCAATGTAATTAATATGCACGTGACTAGGCACATGTGCCTTTACCCCCAATACTTTTAGTAGTAGACACCACTTTTCTGTATACCCCTTTTATTGATGCATACTACTTCTTAGTGTGGTAGAAATTAGTAAAAAGTTGTAGGACACTATCAAAAAGAGACTGCCCATTAATTTTTAGTGATAGATGCTAATTTTTTGTGGTGGTACCACTTTTTAGCAATAGAAACTTCTAAAAAGTTATAAGACACCATCAAGAAGTAGTCATTCAATACTTTTTAACATGGTAGGTGCCACTTCCCTATGATGGGTACCATTTTTTATTACTGCATACTATTTTTTAGTAGTAGGTACCACTTTTATGTAGCAGACACTACTTTTCATGGTGGTGACCACTTTTCCATGGTACCTTATCTTCAATTTAACTATAGTATAAATAGGGGGCTTGGGCTATAAGTCCTTCAATCTTACCAACACCAATTGTGACACTCCTACAAAATAAATTCTCTCTAGTTCTAGTTCTAGTTGTATCCCGAGTTCTTGTCTTGTCTTGTAGTAAGTCTAGTCTTATATCAAGAACTTGCCTTATCTTTTTGCATGAAATTAGTCTTGTTGTATATATCATTGTATTGAGAAATATATTGTTGTGATTGGCCTTACTATAATAAAGAATAAAATTCTTTTTCTTCTTCTTCATCAAGTTAATCCCTTGGAACTTGTGAGGTGGTAATCTATATCATTGCCAAGTTCTTGTTGCCCTCATAACAATACCCATACACCATGTGTGGGAGCTTTCGCTCAACCGCCAAGACCCACGGACCGCTTATTGTTCAAGCGTTCCAAGCCGAGCACTAATGGCTACCTCTCACATAGCTGACACGCCATCCATATCTACAGGTGTAGTGAGCTTACCTCCATGCCGATCGAGTTACCTCCTCTCTCGCACACTCCGGTAGCTCCACGATCTAAGTGCAAGCTTCAAGCAAGTTCCATCCTCAAGCTCCACGCTCCAAGCTCCATTGCCGCAAGTAAGACAAGAGAAGAAGAGAGGAGAAGATGGAGAGCTTCTCCTTCTCGGTCCCTCACCCTCACACACACACTCCCTCACACTCTCACACTCCCTCTCTCAAGCACAAGCTCAAGCAAGCAAGAAGAAGAAGAATAAGAAGAAGAATAAGAGAGCTACTTTTGGCCACACACAAGAATGAGCTTCTCATTCCACTTTTGGCTTTTATACATGCCCTACTCCTCCTTGGGCGGTCTTCCCCTTTTTACATGACCGGCCATTGGCCTAGGTCCTCTTTTCCTATTTCCTTCCTATCCTTCTTGCTTCTTCTCCACCGCCTGTCTATCTTTACAATTTGCACAGGAGAGAGCTTGGCACTCTTTTACAAGATTTCAGGGTGCACCTTTGTATTTTAAAATGCACCTTTCCCCTTTTGCATTTGCCTTGGACTTTTAAGGTTGCCCTTGCACTTTTGGCCTTTTCTCCTCTTCTTTCTTTAGTTGGGCTACCTTTTTTCCGCCTTTGCCCTACATCTTTTTTATTTCCTTTTGCTTTCTTTGTGTTGGGGTTAACATTACCCCCTCCTAGAGGAGTGCCAGTCCCATGGCACTCTTCGTCGAAGGTAGCATGTGGAGCTTGCACCAAAGACGTGGGTGGAAGGGACTGTTTTGGTTTGCCTTGGAGGAGTTCTGATGTTGGTGCGGATGAAGGTCGTTGGTGGCACTTTGCTGTTTTGATTTTGGCTGGTGATATGATTGTTGTAGGTGGCGATAGGGCTACTCTTTGTTGGGAATGGTCACTCATAGCTGGCACGGGTGTTGGTGTTCTCGGGATGCTCATGGTGGATTCTACTCGTGATGATTCTCTAGTGGTCTTGCATGATGAAGTAAAGGACAATAGTTCAGAGTTGAGTGCTGATGTAGAGCTGACGACGCTTTCGTTGGAGTCTTTAATACTTGCAATTTGAAAACCTCTCATGTGGTCTCTCCCTAAGGGGTAGTGCAGGTCTTCTTATCGTGCACAAGACATATTTTGATTAGTTTGGGAGACAAGTCAAACTCTAAGCAAGCTTGGAGTATTGTCTTGCACTTGAGGACCCAAACCATGTATAGGTTATAGTGTGAATATTAAGTGAATACACGTGTGTATTTAGGTATTACTTAGTTAGAAGACTGTCGGCCTGGTTCCTTGTATAGCAATGGGTCAGTGAAGCAAGGGGCTAAGCTGATGGAAAATTTTGTTGATGAAGACAGGGAGTACACTTGAAGATTGCTTGAGACATCATTATGGTCTTGTCAAGGCAATGTAGCATAATTGAGCTCCTTGATGTCTTAGCTTCTGGTAGCTAGTGGCTACTTGTAGTGCTTGAAAAGTATGGTGTACTTTTCCATTGTCTTGCATGCCTTGCTTACCACTGTTGATTGTAATGGCATTGAGATGGAGTGCAAAAGAATTGTGCAAGTGTTTCAGGGTGACAGGTCTAACCATAGGCGAGGCGAGCTCCCTAGGTATGTCCTGCCCTTGATGTGCCCTTAACAATTGTGGGGGATGTACAAAGGGCTAGGGGATTAGGGATGGAGCCAGTTGACCAAGGTCATTGGATGTACCTAATTTGAGGACCCCCAGGTGCGGTGCTGTGATCGTGTGTGCTTTTTTTCCCCCTTTCCTTTTCTTTTCTTTTCTTTCTTTATTTTTTTTTTGGTGGAAAAAATGAATACAATCAATGCCATACATTGAGGCTGTTAGCCTTTCATTTGGATTGAGAAATGTTGGGATCCAAAGGCTATGAAGAATGGATATTACAAAGATGATTGTGTCATCAGCCTTCATGCTAGAGGAACTGCTGTTGAGATGAAGAGATAAACTTGAGATTTTGCAAACCTCTTTGTAACATGTGAGACATCGAACAATCGAGGTAGCACTTGGAGTGAGCTATGTAGGACAAGGGCAGAGCATCTTGCGAATTGAATCCAAGATGATGAAGAGACATTCGCCCTTGGTGAGAGCATGGCTCCTGCCCAAACATAGAGTTTGGCCAAGAAGGAGGAGGTAATCGATGATTATGCTTTGGCCATGCTTAGTTGCAATATGTGCTTTCTGTAGAGGTGTCCTTGGGTTCTCATCCATTGGCGCTTATGTCATAGATTTTGTTTCTTGGTATTCATGTCACTTCTGCCATAATGGTTCTTTGTGGGGTTGGTGGTCTTGTGGTGACTTGGATATTAAACTTTTATAGACATTGACCTGTGTCATTCTACGTTCACTTGGAAAGGTGTGAGAGCACATGCAAGTCACATGCTTCAACCATAATGAAAATGTCCAGCTAAACAAGACATTGCCAACCTGAATCCCTTAGTTTTGACTTGATGCGTATCACCTGCACTTGGTCATCATTGCTCATGGGGTGTGTTGGCCTTTGCTTCTTTTGGTATTATTTATACAGTCACAAAACACATTGTTTATTTATGTACATGTTCATGAAACCATGTCACTCCGTGAGGATAAAAACCAATTGTAGAACTTAGGATTATACTCAAGTGTGGCACACATATTTAGCTTCTGTGGTAGCCTACTTAGCAATAATAAATATTTGGCAACATCGAGTAGCATGGTGCCTTGTCCGAGTCTACTAGAAACATGTAGCTCCTCCTTGGTGAGAACTTTATCAATCAAAGGGCTCTCTAGGCTAGTTCCAGCTAGGTCCATACCTCGAACTATAGCTAGAACTCAAAATGAAGTTGGTGCCATATAGGTCGGGTCTCTTTGGGACCGCCATTTGGCCAGTCGCTCCTCTGAGATTGTCATGATTTGGGATCCAAGTTCGGCCATTGTAGTGCGGTTTTCAAACCAATGTTTTTCAAATTGGCTTCTACCCTCTGATTGTTGCTTTAGTTGCTCTATCTCTAAGAGATTTGGATGGCAAAGCATTTCATTAAATGTCATGGTTAAGCGTAGTTCGTCAGCCTCCTCGTCAGAGATGAATTGCATACGTTCATGTAAGAGCTTGTCATAATGTCCGTCATGATATTCTTGCTCTTCCCACGCTAGTGGATAAGGAAAATATTCCTCAAGTTGCTCCCTAGGGAATGTGCCCATGTCTGCATGAACATGGACACGTGCAAATAATTTCAGTTTAGTGTCCCACTCGGTCAAGCACTCTATGACATCTCTATGTTCTATGAGGGTTTGCTCGGTTGCTATCTCATGCAAAGTTCTAAGGGTTTCCTTAGGCTTTAGCATAGTTGGGGGCTCAGACCTAGATGAGCAAGATTGATCAATGCCAGGATTGCTTATGCCTTCGAGGTTTTCATGTTTCTCCTGAGGCTTTATGGTAGTTCTGTCATGGTTCTCCTAAGATGTGACTGGCGTGGTCTTAGCATCTTGTTGTGATAGTGTTGTATCCACTCTTGATTGATCAATTGTGAGTTTCTCTATCAGTGGATTGAGTGTCGTAAGCAATAGTTGACGGTAATTGTTGTGAGTTTCTCTATCGGTGGATTGAGTGTTGCAAGCAACAGTTGACAATAATTGTTGCTTTGATTTATCAGAACACATGGATTGATCAATGTGAGTTTCTTTATCGGTGGATTGAGTGTCGCAAGCAACAGTTGATGGTAATTGTTGCTTTGATTTATCAAAACACATGGATGTGTCTGAGATTTCACCATTGTTAGGAGAGATGGCAATGGGTTTATCTATGGATGAACTAGATGCTTTGTTCATCATCTCTTCAGTACTCTTGGTCCCAATCTTCTTGTTGTCTACAGTAGCTTGCAACTGTCGTTGTTTTCGTTGTTTTCTTCTCTTTCTCTTGGTACTAGAGGTGTATCCTTTAAGGACTCAGGATCCTGAACTAGGTCAGTAGTTGATGTGCTTGGTTGGGCCTTAGCATTCTCTTTCTATGGCATGTCATCATGGGATTTTGCTATGGCCTCACTAGGTTGAATAGCCTTGCTAGGTTGCGAGGGTTCAACTACCTCTCTTTTTGGAGAGTCTAGCTATCCAACTAATTCTCCTCTGTTCAGCCCCGCATTCGATTGCGTTGACAGTTGCTCCTGGTTAGGCATTTGCTCCAGAGTTTTGTCCTTATCTATTAGAACATGTCTCCATTACTTCTTGTCAAGGTGAATGTTGTGTTTAGAGCTGTTGTTCTCTTGCTCTGGAGGTTTGGGTGACTCTAAAGTAGAACCATGAGACGGTTTAGGGTTTTTGTCATGTAGGCTTGGAAGAAACCAATTGAAGAAGACACGGTTGTATTGATGGGAAGCATAGAGATCTAGGATTGTAGGGTCTTGAGTGAGGCAGAAGACATATGCGCTAACATCAAGTACCATGCTCCCTACTCCTAGCCAGCTAGCTATGTGTAGATCTTCTTCTAGAAGCACTTTATCATATAAGGGATGTTTTTGGACAGTGGTAGAAAGCTAGACATCATGGATAATTGCCAACACTCTCAATGAGGTCGGGGCAACGTACGTGGAATCATGTATTGATGTCCAAAGGGCTTTCCTTTGCTCATCAAGTGTCATTAGTTGGTGGCCAATTTTGGCTGCCAAACTTTGGTTGGAGTACCAATTTTGTGCAAAGGTACCTTGTCCTTTCCCTTTTTGTTTGATTGCTTCAAGCTTTTCCTTGTTTGTCTCACATAGAGCTGTATAAAATGAGGGTGTCAAGTGCAATTCTCTAGCTGTGGCTTTTGGGATGTCCTTCACGACTTCTTCAACAATAGCTGCATAGCAGAAACAAACATGTTGCTGCTCATACCAAGTTAGTGGTTTAGCTATGAGCTTTATGTGCTCTGGTGTTGGCCTTTCGATGTCCACATGGACGTATGCACATGTGATGGCTATTAGCTTGTGATCAAGCTTCACCATGCACTTCATCTCTGGTTCATTGGTCAGATGCGCCATTTCTTTGGCCAGTCTTCAAGAGATTTATCCTCAAGCCTAGGGTTTAGGTGCTTTGGAAGGATTGGAGGTGTCAAGATATTTGTTGCGACATCTCTTCCAAAGGTGAATTGCTAAGGACATGTTCCGCAATGAGTATTGTCACGGCCAAAGGTTGTGACTACTATGGTCCCTGATTGGAAGTACTGGTGGCTAGTTCAGTGGACTGGCTACCATTAGTAGACTGCGGTGTCAAGTCCTTAGGCAGATCAAAAGTGGTCGTGTCTTTTGTTGCCCTTTGCGCATTCACTTGTGCAAGTTGAGCAGCAGCACGAGGTTGCTGTTGCCGTGCTTCCTGTGTCCATTTAGGTGAAGAGGATGTAGGAGATTTGGGACTCTTATGTGGGCTTGGCACTGATTGGAGAATTTGCTCATGATTGTTAGACGATTCTGTCATTATCTTTGTTGAGCAATCAGCCTTATCATGAGCAATGTTGTGCCTGTGGTGCTCATTATCCTCTAGGGAAGTCAAAGGCTCCTTGGGCACTAGTGGACCTTGTGCACGCTCGACAGTTACCTCTGATATCTGCTTGCTAAGCATGCTAGGCTGAGGATCTACTTTCTGATAGGTCATGTTTGGTTTCTTGATTTCAATCGTGAGGGACTCAATCACTCCAATATTTTTGGTTCGAGACTTGGATTTTCGTTTAGGGTTCCTCCTACGCCTCTTTGCTTTTGACATAATTTGGGTTTTTGACAGAGGTGGTTTAGCAAGGGGTTTTGGTACCCAAATCCCTCGGTTGCCTGCATAATACCCTTGAGCATGAAGCAATGCCTTGGATATCCATCGCGGCATTGTGTTAACTCTCTATCAATGCCTTTGTCTATAAGGCTTGGGCTTCTTTCGTGGTCTTCTATGATATTTGTAAGTCCAAACCCTATCCTTGGCCTTGTCTCCTAACCTTTTTGTTTCAAGTATGGCCTCACTCACTGGTTCTCTCCATTCAAACTGCGCTTGTATCAACTCTTTCAACAACTCCTTGCTCTCATTACTAGGCTTGCTTGGTATGTCAGAATTCTCCTTGCCCTTCCCTCGAGGTTTGGTGAGGCCACCCTTGATGAAAGTCGTGATATCCTCACACTTGGTAGTGTTAGGTGTATCCTCTGTGCTATATAGTCGGCTTCACACTTCATTGCCTTTTTGAAGGGCCTTCCTAGGAGGATTTCCTTTCCACAATTCTCACTATTTGGAGGAACATAGAACATGACTAGCAAGCTTTCTGTTTCAATAGTTACAAGGATTCTGCACTTCCCTAGAAGTGCTTGTGGGTGTTCCCCGTAAGGATTAAGAGTTGCATTAGTCGGTTTGAGCTCTGGTTGACCTAGTAGAGTCCATGCTTCATAAGTCAAGATATTGAAATCTGCTCCTTCATCAATCAGAGCATCGATAGTATGCTCTCTTTTCGCAGTGAGTTTGACCCTAAGATAAGCAGGTGGTACTATGTCCTCATCTTCTGGGTCTTGGCTTGTAAATTTAAGCCTTCTAACAAATGCCCTTGAGTCCCCAACTGCAGGACCAGATGTGGATTCTCCACTAATGTCTTGGATTGTCAGTGTAGTGCTATTCAAGGAGCATCTATCGTCAGGATTGTCATATCTAGTCATTCTTGCTGTTGTAGCTTGATGTTGTATTTTGCTCTGACTAGACACGGTCTGAACACAATGTCTTTATGTTCTCATGGTGTGGCCTTTTTGCCCTTGATGGCTAGATTGGCCCATTGAGGTTCTAGGGTCTCTGTTTATCTCAGTTCGGGCATGAGTTTTTGTTGCTCTTTTGCAAGTGAGAATCCATGCTCGTGTAGAGCCATTACTACACCAGGGTCTAATTTGGAGGGCCTGTCACAACGCGTGTTTTCTCTCCAACCTACTTGGGGGAGGTGCGGAAGAGGCAGAGCCCCCTCTACGGGGGTTCGGGGGGGGGGGGGGGAGGGGCAGTCCCCCTTGGCCTACGGTAAACACCATGCACAATTTGGAGGTCAATTTATAGCCAAATTTTGAACTACTTGCTCTAAGTTTCAGGCCAATGATGGATCTGTGATGTGCCTCTAGCTCTACGTAGCCTTTGGGGTCAATTACGGGGTTTAAATGCGTCAAAATTTGTGTTCTAGACACCTGTTTGATTTTGACAGTTTTTTGTCCAATTCTCAGATGTTCGATTTTCAGGAGTCCGATTATCAGAATCGGGCGTCCAATTTTGGGTTGGTTCGATTGGCCCAGTGGTCCGATTTTGGTCACGTCCAATTCTTGCAGTGGTCCGATTCTAGTAGTCGGATTGTTCGATTCTGGGACTGGTCCAATTCTAGGAATTGGATAAAAAAAAGTGGTCCAATTTTTGGAGAGGTCCGATTTTTGGAGTGGTTCGATTCTGGGACTCGGACAACCGGGTCCGACGGCGCGAACGACAGCCCTTCGAGTTGCGCGCGATGCCTCTAGGTCAACGTCTACTCCACCGAATCATCCAGTGCTTTCCAAATAGGTGCAAAGCACTACAAGGAAATACCAAACATTCCTGGAATCACTGTGGTGCTCAAATCAAACGACACTCCAAGGATCTATGCCCCTATTTCCTTGTTTCAGCCTGTTATACAACAATAAAAAACCTTATAATTTGCTCCAGTTTTTTGCTCCTATCCTTCCTAAATGCAAGAAAAAATTATAAGAAAAATACCTAAACTAATCCATCATGATTTCTCAAGTCCAAAACAACAAAAACCTACTTGCTAAAGAGATCAAATACCTATTCAAACTCCCTCGCTTCCTACCTATCTACCTCAAGCACCGGTTCGGGGAAAACCCTACTTCAATGCTCGATTCGAAGTGTGCAAGCACTCAAGGCTTGAATCCGTTGTTCCCGGTAACAGAACCAAAATGTGGGAGCTTTCCCTCAATTGCCAAGACCCACGGACCACTTATTGTTCAAGCGTTCCAAGCTGAGCACTAATGGATACCTCTCACATAGCCAATGCGCCATCCATATCTACAGGTGTAGTGAGCTTCTCCTTCCCAGTCCCTCACCCTCACACACTCACTCCCTCACACTCTCACACTCTCCCTCTCAAGTACAAGCTCAAGCAAGCAAGAAGAAGAAGAAGAAGAAGAAGAAGAAGAAGAAGAAGAAGAAGAAGAAGAGGAGAGCTACTTTTGGCCACACACAAGAATGAGCTTCTCATTCCACTTTTGGCTTTTATACATGCCCTACTCCTCCTTGGGCGGTCTTCCCCTTTTTACATGACCGGCCATTGGCCTAGGTCCTCTTTTCCTATTTCCTTCCTATCCTTCTTGCTTCTTCTCCACCGCCTGTCTATCTTTACAATTTGCATAGGAGAGAGCTTGGCACTCTTTTACAAGATTTCAGGGTGTGCCTTTGTATTTTAAAATGCACCTTTTCCGTTTTGCATTTGCCTTGGACTTTTAAGGTTGCCCTTGTGCTTTTGGCCTTTTCTTCTCTTCTTTCTTCAGTTGGGCTACCTTTTTTCCACCTTTGCCCTGTGCCTTTTTTATTTCCTTTTGCTTTCTTTGTGTTGGGGTTAACACCATGTTTGTGGCGGATTTATTCTTATATGACTAGTATGAGTTTATTTTTAACAAAATCAAAGCCATGTCTATCCCCACACTACCATAAGAGGTAACCTTCCTCTAATGGATGACCTCATCACCCTAGGTGTGTAGGTCTTCACACTCTAGATGGTAACAACTCTAGCTAGGTGATCAAGCCAAAAATAGCAAGGCATCAAGGGCAGAGTATCACCCTAGTGTGCGATTCTTCACACTCTAGATGGTAACAACTCTAGCTAGGTGATCAATCCAAAACTAGTAGGAAATCAAGGGCAAAGTATGATATTTAAAAAATGCTTATTGATTTATATATTCAAATCCATAGAAAAACTTCTCTATTCTACCAATCACAACCAAGAATAGTCATATCAAGAACGACCATTTTTTTCAAAATTTTTAATAGTATCAAAAATCTATATTTTAGACAACCTTTGCTATATATGTGAGAAAGAAAATTTTATATGTGTACATACATATTCTATAGTCTTGACACTAAAAGCACTATTATTTTGGGCTTTATATCAAATGCAAATACAAACTAGTTCTAGCCTATTTCTATCAGATCTAATAAACTTTGTACCTTGGCACTTCTTGCCCTTGTCCTAGACACACTAATTATGTGAGAGAGAGAAGAAAATTTCTTGTGTGTCTTACTCACCCCCAACCAAATATACCATCTTCTCACCTTCTAATCGGGTCTCTAGGGCATGTTTTCATCATGCACCCGTGATTGGTGTTCCCAAATAGACAAGTCCTGCCCAATTTAGCAAGAAATTTGAGTGTATTCCCCAAGCTTCGGACCTTGGCACTTCTTGCCCTTGTCCTAAATACACTAATTAATGGCCAACTTGGGGTACTTGCCCATTCGAAGGTTATTATGTCTAACATTCTCTCCCCCTTTCAAAAAATCATTGTCCTCAATGATTAGTGATGGGAAGTGTCATTGAATCAGAGCTTCTAATTCCCATGTAGCATCAATAGCTGGTAGACCCTTCCAAGCAACTAGATACTCGTGGAGAGTACGATTATGCAAATGTTTCTCTCTCTGATCTTGTATCTTGTCTAGTGCAGGGTCAACAATTGAATCATGTTCCTACAAAGGTACCATATCATCAATTAGATTATCATCACATGAGATATACTTTCTTAATTTGCTAACATGAAACACTGGATGAACATGGCATCCAGGAGGAAGTTCCAATTGGTAAGCTACATCACTTAGCTTCTGAATAATTTTCCACGGTCCACAATATCTTGGAGATAACTTTGGATATTTGCTAGTCAATAAACTAGACGACTTGGCTGGTACTTAGAGAAAAACTTTTTCTCCTAATCAAAGATCCTACTTGACCTTTTCTTATCTGCAAAATATTTAGCCCTATCAGTAGCTTGCTGTAACTTAGCTTGACCAATTTTAATATTAGCCTGTATGTTAGTAAGGAATTTTGTCACAACTGGGAATTTCTTATTTGACCTTACTATACTAGAAAAACTTAGATTCATTCCATAATTTATTTCAAAAGGAGACAAACCTTTTGCCTTATGATGTCTGTTGTTATATGCAAATTCTAACAAAGACAAATGTGTATCCCAATCTGTTTGTTTATCAGATACATATGCTCTTAGGATGTCTTCTAGTATCTGATTGACTCTTTCTGTTTGACCATATGTTTCTGGGTGATCACCACTTGACATGTTTAAAGACACATTTAAACGACCAAAGACATGACGCCAAAAATGACCAATAAACATGACATCCCTATCAGACACAATGGACGTAGGTAGACCATGCAACCTAAACACATGATCAATAAACAAATCTGCGACTTGTGGAGCTTCCACACTTTCGCGAATGGCTATAAAATGAGCCATTTTACTGAAGCGATCCACTATCACCATGATAGTGTCTTTTTGTCTCTAGGTTCTAGGTAAGCCAACAATGAAATCCATGGAAATACTTTTCCAATTAGATTCTGGAATTTGTAACGGCATTAGCAAACCTGGTGGCTTCACTCTTTTTGCTTTATTAAATTGTAATTGAAAGCATTGTTGGACATATTGGCAAACATCCTTGGCCAACTTTGGCCACCAAAATGTCCTAACAAGCTGTATAGTCTTATCAATACCAAGATGTCCTGCACAAGGCACATCATGGCTATCAAACAAAAATTTCTTTCGTAGTTCCCGTGCACTAGGAACACAGATCTTGCCTTTTCATTCAAGAAACCCATTCTCAATTGAAAGGTTCTTAAATGAGCTTGCCTTATCTGAAATAACAGTAGATAATGAAACATAATTATTTGGTCCATCCCTAATCAAAGAGTCTCGTTCTATGGTGGCCTGACAAATTTTTGCCATATAAGAGTCCTCTAACTATGCTTCCTTTATTTCTTGAAGCGAGGAGCCTTCTAAAATTGTAAAGCTCATTTGATACATTATACGAGATAATGCATCATCAATAACATTATCTTTACCCTTCTTGTATAGAATTTCCATATGAAATTCTTGCATCATTTCAGTCCATCGAGCTTGGTGCCCTCGAAGATCTAGTTGACTACAAAAATACTTAAGGGTATGGTGATCTGTATAAACTTTAAAATTTGCACCATATAAATAGTGCTGCCAAACTTTAAGGCAATGAACAATAGCATAAATCTCTTGTTCATGAACTAGCCAATTCTATTGGCTTGGGGAAAGCTTCTTACTTTCAAAAGCTACAGGCTTGCCTTCTTGGCTAAGGAGGACTGCACCTATCACAATGCTACTTGCATCTATTTCTAAAACAAATGGTTTCTCAGGATCATCTTGAGAACAGGAGCAGTAGAAACTGCTTGTTTCATAGCCTCAAAACTTTCTTGTTGCATTGATGTCCACACATAGGGCACCATAGCTTGCAACAAATCTGTCATAGGAGTAGCTATATACGAGTACGCATATATAAATCTCCTATATAATCCTAACAATCCCAAAAAGGAATGAACAGCTGTTTCATTTTAGGGTGTAGACTAGCTAAGTATCACAACAACCTTCTTGGGGTCCATCTTGATCCCATCGGCAGATACAATATGACCTAAATACTCTATCTTTGCTAAACATAGAATCGTCTTGTCTGGATTAGCAGAGTTTTTCTTCCTGCAAAAAGTTTCAAAGACTGTCACCAATTGTGACTCATGTTCATGGATACTCTTACTATACACAAGCACATCATTAATAAAATCTACAATGAACTTGCCTATGTATGGTCTTAGTAAATCATTCATTAACATCATAAAAGTAGCAAGGGCATTTGTTAAACCAAAAGGCATAATCAAATACTCATATTGACCAAATCTTGTTCTAAAGTAGTTTTAAAAATATCTTCATCTCTTACTCTAATCTAGTGATAACCACTTTTTAAATCAATCTTACTAAAGATAGAAGCACCACCTAGAGCATTCAAGAGATCATCAATACGAGGCATAGGATATCTATACTTAATAGTTATTTTATTTAAAGCCCTGTAGTCTACACACATTCGAAAAAAACCATCTTTCTTTTTTACAAGTAAAACAATGGCTGCAAAGGGTGAAAAGCTAGGTCTAATCAATCCTTTTCTTAAGTACTCATCCACCACCTTATGGACTTCATTCTCCTCATGTAGACTCATCCTGAATAGGGGTCTAGCAATAGGATTAGCTCATGGGACAAGCTCAATCCTATGCTCCACATTCCTACGAGGAGGTAAACCAAGAGGTAGTTCAGATTTAAATACATAAAAAATTTGGGCTCTTATTTTACTTGGTAAGGCTAAAGGGATACTTGTGGAACTTCCACCTTTATTCATGTCATCCTTTGACACACATTTAGAAATATTTAAAATATAACAAAAGTAAAGAGACTTATATTCAACCTTGAGTGCCTTGGTCATCGAGAGAATCTTTGCTTCTTGGAGATCTAGTTCTCCACGAGTCGGTCCTCGTACTCAAATTGATAAATATGAGAAGAGAAGTCGATGACAGGTCTCTTCTTTGTGTGCCATTGCTTACTCAACACTAGGTCGAATCTTGCAAGCCGTGGAATTTCAAAATCCAATCTGTCCTCATAGGACTGGATCTATACAAGGAGGTCAACTCGCTGGTCCCATGTCTCTGTACCCATCCCATTAGCTAGCTCTACCGAATAACTATATTCTGAAGGGGTAGTATTGAGCTTCAACTTCTTGACAAGATTGGAGCTAATAACATTATGTGTTGAGCCTGTATCAAATAAAATACGCGTGTGGCATCTTGCCACTATGCCTTTCATTACAATGAGCTCAATGTCAGCAAACTAGTACCCCTTTTGTGCCTCAGGTGATAACATTGTATCTGGCACAGTTGGTACTTTCTTTGTTACTATGACGGCTAGGATCCATTCATGATAACCAGAGTCATGTGGAGGTGACTCATCTAGGTCATCTCTCACCTTATCCACATCCTGCATTGGATTAAGCACCATTTGAGCACTGACTCTTGCCTTCTTGGGACAAGCCTTAATTTATGCTGCCCCCCAGGCATCCGTAACAAAGTCCTTCTCTCATTACTTTCTCCCTTTGCTGTGTAGTGAGCATGGATTTATTGTAGGCTATCTCAGTCATAACAGATACCTTCCTCTTGGTACCTAACACAGTCTTGATCATATGCACCTCTCTAGTGTCCTTCCCACAAGGAGCACTAGATGCAAATGCAAGAGTAAAGACAGGGCGTGCACCTCTAGTCCAAGGAAATCTCTGGGTCTTCCCATCAAGGACCGATGCAAGCTCCATTGCCTCATTCAAGGTTTTACATATGTATCTTTAAAGCATCCTCATGAATATGGCATAACTTAAAACACAGCTCCCATTTAGAGAGCCACTGTTCCACCACATCTGTAGTCCTTTGTGCCACCGTGCCATTGAACTTAGGTGGCTTAAGGTCTTTAAGCTACCACTTAGCTTCTGGCAACGGAGGAACAACTACAGAGGAGTCATGTACAACTTGTGTGTCAGGCATACATGCATCATGTAAACTCTCATCTAAAGGTCTCTTGCCTTTATCCAAAGCATTTCAAGTTAAAATTTGCATTTGTTCAAGAAAAACTTGCATAGTGCCTTCCAAACTAGAAAGACGATTATGCACGTCCTTAGATGAAGAGGGCAACTCGTCATCATGCATAAGAGGTTCTTCCTCTACATCAATGTTGTTCAAAGGCATATCTTCAATGCTTGACATGATTGATTAATTGATTTTTATTTTTTATTGGATTGATTATTCAAGCCAACAAAAGCAAGGAAAATGTAAATATACAATGTACTTTCAGAAAATTGCTATGTTTCCGCACAAGTACTATCCAGAAGAAGCGTACATGTCAAAAGCAAGCCTCTTTGTACATTTTGAACAAAAGTGCAAAGTTGGATAATTCACCAAATCCTCTTTGAAACCATGCATAAACATCCAAATACACAGAATCCACACTCTCAAGCATACATAGACGCACTCAAAATAATGAATTTTAAGCCCCAAAAGGTAGAGATAATGCGTATCTGGCAGCACGAAAGCAATTTGAAACTCCTTGCCAGTCCTCACCAATCAAAATCAGAGTTCAAATATGCTAAAATTTGATACTCATTGATGCAAGAAAACCACAGGAATTGACAACACTTGAATCAGAGTTCTTTAGAGCCCAAAAATCCCAATTGCCTCAAGAGGTCACTTTGACGCAAAATTTCGGAAGTGCTTCCAAGCTCAATTGGAGATGATAATACTTCAAATCGTTTTTTCAAATCATTCTCAAAGCTCGTGAAATCGGTTTGCAACTTGGATGTCGTACCAAGAAGTTATAGATCTCAGAAAATGTGCTCAGAAAGAGGAGAAAACACCTTTTTTTTTTTTACAAGGGGATGGAGGGCTCATAAGCTTGGTAAAAAGGGGATTCTATCCCACATGTAGAGTACCACAAGGAATTTACCAAGGATAAAAGGTGAAAGGGAGATGGTCATTCTCTCAAGTAAAAGAGGGAGAGCTCTCTTGTGTGATGAAGTGTTCCTTGGTCTTGGTGGTGTTATTGGAACTGTTGGCTCACATGATTGGCTCATTGGGGCCTTATGGTGGGTGCCACCACATGCAGAGAGAGAGGCTTTTCACGATGTGTTGTCTTCTATGGTGTGTTGCAAAGATGCCTTCATGTTGCCCACTCTTGTGTGCTTTCACAACTGCAGCATGATCTCACCTGTGTGGCCGTAACAAAAAACCCCCAAATCTTTTTTTTTTCTTTTTGGAAACCTGCGAGCTCTGATGCCAAATGTGAGAGAGAGAAGAAAATTTCTTGTGTGTCTTACTCACGTCCCAACCAAATATACCCTCTTCCCACCTTCTAATCTGGTCTCTAAGGCCTTTTTCATGGTGCACCCGACCGATGTTCCCAAATAGACAAGTCTTGCCCAATTTAGCAAGAAATCTGAGGGTATCCCCCAAGCTTTGGACCTTGGCACTTCTTGCCCTTGTCCGAGACACACTAATTAATGGTCGTCTTGGGCTACTTTCCCGGCCAAAGGTTATTATGTTTGACAATTTCCATGCATGGATCTTTTGTCAAATTTAAACAGACGGATCAACAATACATGCCTCTTTTGCAAGGTAGGGATACCAATCACACAATTTTTTATATGTGTCACAAACCTATCCTACTAGGGAATGTAGTGTTCTTTCCCTTTCGAGGCATACCCTTCCTTGAGTCTGAGGAAGACCCTTTCATAACATGGTTCTTTATCTTAAAAGCAGTCACAAAATACCATATCTACATGATGAATGTTGATCCCTATAAATAATCACAAGAATACAATATCTTGAAAACAACCCTTCTCAACCTGATGATTTCTACTAGCGTGCATGTAGTCCATAATATGTGCATGATGATTACACAACCTCCAAACATACATCTAGCCACACATGTATTGATTGCATGCTGTGCACAAGCAAGGTGCAAGAATGTCCCAAAAATAGAGGAAAATAGATTACCTTTTGCCTCAAAAAAGGGTTGTTTTGGCTAGTGTAGAGACCTCCTAATGGCAAGAGAGAAGAGAGAGATGGAGTAACAAGAAGATTTCAACTCGAGAGAGATAAAGAATAGTAGATGGCGATGTGTGTGTGTGTGTGTGTGTGTGTGTGTGTGTGTGTGTGTGTGTGTGTGTGTGTGTGTGTGTGTGTGTGTGTGTGTGTGTGTGTGTGTGTGTGTGTGTGTGTGTGTGTGCGCGCGCGCGCGCGCGCGTGTGAAAATGTTAAGATCAAGTAGAGAAGAGAGAGATGGGGTGAGAAAGCTAGACAATGGTGAGTAGAGAGAGAGAGAAATAGCTCACAGTGAGTGTTTGCATTCAATACATCATTGATACATAAGAGTACAAAGTGGTTGTGAAATTTATTTGCCTTTCTTTTCACATATTTTCAAATCTAAGACTTTCTTTCAATAAATTGTAGTTTGAGGGACCACTATTTATAATATATCAAAAGCCTAAATTACCCACTTTTTAACCCCCAAAAGATCTACTTTTTAGCACCAAAAGCAAGCCACCTGTACATGCTTTTACACATCTCTCTCTCTCTCTCTCTCATTTTTGAATAAAATAGCAATAATTTAAGGTAACAACACCAACTATTGGAGCACTTAATGCCATGAAAATAGAAGGATTCTTTCATATAAATCGAGTTACTTACCTTAATGTTATGCAAATAGGATGACTCTTTCATGAAAATTGAGTTCATACATTTAGGGTTCTAGGTTATGCTAAATCACTTGTTTTTCTTTATTGTAGAAGATTGTAGGAATTTATTTTCATACATCTATGTTTCTCAATAGTGAATTGCATTTCTAACTTTTCATACATACAATCATATATTCAAGTGAGATTCACTTGCAAAATGTACATTTAGGGTTTTCCATTATGCTTATACACTTATTTTCCTTCACTCTGTAGACATCAAAGAGTTTGAAGTTATGAAGATAGTGCTCAATGTTGCAAACACATTGCACATCTGCTTGGTGCAAGCTATATTGACTAGCATGGAGAAGCAGATACCATTAGTATAATTGTACACATATTATAGAACCACCAATGTGTACCAACAATTGGAATCCCATTTGACAAGCTTAAGATGGGTAAGGTGTTAGGATAGTGTGCATTTGGAGAGTGTGTCAAAATCACTATAGAGGGAATTTCCTACTTCCCTTTAGATCTAATATATAGCAAAAAAATGAACAAGGGATCAAATAATGCCAAGTTGCAACCATTTCAGGTTAAGCATGTAATAGAAAAGTTCACTTTATCAATTGTGCAATGCATTGCCTTTACCTATGAGTACCCCTAGGTTAGTCCTTTTCCTCTCTTCAATTGTGGCATATTAAATTACTCATGTGCATCCTTTTCCATTAGTACAAGTATGAAGAATAGTTGAACCTGGACATCATTGACAACATACCTAAAATAGTCCATGCACTTGTGGATAGGATTAAAGATTTGCATAATGTTGGCCTTGTCCATTTAGACTTACACACTAATAGTATAGTATTGGACTTCACTAGAGATAATATCCCAAGGATGGGTATTATTTATTGGGGTCTAATAGAATGTTGGGTTGCCTGATGCAATAGTACATATCATAAATGAGTGCTGATGAAAGGGGAGGCTAAAAGTTGAAGAATGCTATGGATTGCACTTGAGATCTACAAGTTGCTATGCCAGTCTATGTATAGTAAGGAGTCTGATGTCTATGCTATCAAGTAGCTCATCATATGCCTTCTAGAGTTTTGGCACTTAGGCGAGCACCTATGGTTGCACAAGGACCTGAGTGATGTAGCAAATATGATGCATGCAGTAGAATGGAAGGAAAGGGATCACATGTCCTTTGTAGTATTGAAGACTTTATGAGGGTAGATTCCTGCACAAAAACTACAAATAAGTAAATCTCGGTCCTAATTTACCTCATTCTCTTTAAATAGCCTTGTTTTATCCCTCTTCATACATTATAAAATAGTTTATCAAATTTTTGAGTCCCTAGGACAGTGAATCTATAGA
This sequence comes from Lygodium microphyllum, assembly GCF_053477565.2. Taxonomy (NCBI): domain Eukaryota; kingdom Viridiplantae; phylum Streptophyta; class Polypodiopsida; order Schizaeales; family Lygodiaceae; genus Lygodium; species Lygodium microphyllum. The sequence continues at coordinate 104,255,127 of NC_141135.1, forward strand.
TATCTTAAATGGGGGGCCGATTTTTTGCGACACTAACTCTATCAAATACAATCTATCATTACATGAACTTTTCATTTGTTGTGTAAACTTCTCAATCTTTTATATCCCATTGTGTTAACTTGATATTTGTTATGCAAAGTCCATGGGTGGTAAAGACAGTTGTGGCTACACTGCCCTCTATTTACTATGCACATCATGACCGCACACATGTACATTGTAGGTGGCGGGTGCCTATCATTGTTACTTTATTATTGATTATTTCAATGATTATTGAATAAGGAAAGACTGATCACACCTTGTGACTATTGGAGCTCCCACGTACGATGTCTCTCTCTCTTGCTCTCTTGCTCTATCCACCATAGCTCTTGCTTTGCTATTGCTTCCACTCAAGATCTACCTTTCAATTGGTATCAAATCCAATCATTTGAAGAGCTCTTTCATCCTTTACTCAAGCTCGGATTCAAAGCTTTAGCTCAAGGTTTCATGGAAGCCATTGTTTCTTCCTCCTGAGGTATGCATTGAGTCTTCCCTTCTCTTGACTTGCTCCAACTTTCTCATGGCTTATTGAGGAGCTTCTCAAATCTTACCTCCTAATCCTTCTTGAGTGCTTATTGAGATGAGGAGCAAGCATTGTATCCATTTTGAGTGGATACACAGCATGCTATAGAAGTCATAGATAACTATGGTAGATTGATGGCACTCCATATTTTGGCCATAACTTTTGCAACAATATCAGATTCAAGCATTCTATAGCTAGAAATAAAGAGCATAATAAGAGCTATAGTTTTGAAAACTCTTAGAGTTAATTTTATGTAGTTTTTAGTTTTTTGTAAAAGAACTAAAAACTACAAGGATGTTATTTTGGTACCTAGATGATATGGTTATGCTTTGAGATGCTACTTAGATTGTTTAGAGCTTGATTAGCTTAGTTTTGCAGAGATTCTAAGGAGATAAATGCCTTAGAGCCTAAGTTTGATGATGATTACATATTGGTAGCTTATTCTCTTTAATGCTAGTCAATTGGCTAATGCCTCATCCATTTTTCTCAGTGTGGTTGCTTGATTTAGGGACTTCTTTCCATGTTACCCCACATAAGGATTGGTTTCATTTCTATCATAACATGACATGTTTTATTAGACTAGGAAATGACTTGGCATTGGATATAATTGGCATTGGGGATGTAGGGCTGTAGTTTTCTTCATGAAGTACTTTTATTTTGCATGATATATACCATGTTATAGCTTTAATCAAAAGCCTACTCTCTGTTGGATAGTTGGATCATGTGGGTTATCATGTATCTTTTGGTGATTTTTCATGGAAGGTTATCCGTAGGAATCAGCTTCTCTTTTCTCAAGGACACAAGATGGCAATCTCTCTTTTCTCAAGGAGACAAGATGGCAATCTTCTCTTCTCTTTTCTCAAGGACACAAGATGGCAATCTCTCTTTTCTCAAGGAGACAAGATGGCAATCTTCTCTTCTCTTTTCTCAAGGAGACAAGATGGAAATCTCTATCCTTTGCTTATATTTGGATCTATAGACCATATTTTGGATGTGGATTGACATACCATATGTATATTTATGGCCTCATCACCTTGGACACACATGTCCTTCAAGGAAATGGAAATGCTTACTCGTTTGCAGTATCTTTTGCCTCTTGATTACAAATTTTTTAATTCTTATGACTATTGTCTTTATGGTAAGTAAACACATTGTTCTCATAAGAGGTCTGGCATTTCACACATGGATGAGCCTTTGGCTCTTATCAATTTTGATGTATGTGATCCCGTGCCCTATCAATCAAACTAGGTCGTAGAAGTATTTTGTGACTTTCATTAATGATTATTTGCATAAGTTCTAGGCATATCATATTGACTACCCCTTACATCCCACCCAAAAATGGTATTCCAGAGAACATGAATAGGACAATTTAGGAGAGAGTCCATAGTATGCTTAGCCACGCAGGCTTACTACAGCATCTTTGGATTTAGGCAATTACTACTACAGTACACTTGATAAATAGATTCATGATAGATACGCATGCAATATAATGTGGTTGTCACATTGCAAAGGAGGTATCATCTAGGAGATATGGGCTATCATCATGAGGAGCAGATGCATAAGTAGCATGAGCAAATAGTTAGGGTCCATAGGGTAATCTTTTAGGAGGAGCCTCCTATTACTATACAACCAACTAGATAGCCTATAGTTGATGCTTTGTAATAATTTTGCATGAAATATTAAAGAATTTTGACCACCACACGCCCCGTGCAAAAGCAGTGCTAAGAAATCTGCCGCAACGGAATAATGTTGGTGGCTAAGTCCTTACCTCGCGTGCTTCAATAAATAGCTCACCGCATTGAGCGTAGGAGGCCGAGGCTAAAAACCCACAAGACCACACACGAACACCCTTCACAGGAAATGCAAGTGGATAATGGATAATAATTTTATAAAATTTTTAATGATAACCCCCTCCCCTTAGCTGATGCATGGCAGGGAGAGGGAATGTGAGAAAAAGCATGAGTCCTGGAGGGCATGGGGAGTGGCACGCAGCCCGACTCATGAGAGGCTATCCCTCCCCCCCTTAGCCCTATAAAACCACCCCCTCCCCAAGCTTGAGGGGGGGGGGGGGGAGAGAGGAGAGAAGAGGAGGCAGTCGTGCTGCCCGCCATCCGCCACGCCATAGCCACCTGTTGCCACCTACCCACCCCATCGCCATCATCATCACTATTATCATCATCTTCATCATCATCTCCTCCATTATTAATTTCTCTCTCCACATCACGTTGTTGTCATAGAAGACATGAAGCTTCTTTAGAAGCTTCTAAAACAAGGCCTCCATAAGCCTAGTTCACCTACACCATCCTGGGTTTCTTTAAGAACCGCGATTGTAAGGCCGTGTCCTGTGCAAAGGAGAGGCCATCAGGCAGAAAGGGATTTGTAATGCGTAAAGAGCCAAAGAGGAGTTGCTGAACCAAAATTCGACTCGTCAATGGCTCCCAAGAAAATGGCAAGAGGCGCTCACGCGAGAGTTTCTACCTTGAGCACACGTGTGGACAATACCTTGAACCCCAATGCCCAGGTTCTTAGAAGATTGATTCCACATAAAAGGAATGCATTAGGCACATTTAATTTTCATGGGAAGAATACATTTAAGCATGTCTTAATATATGTAGTCGAGTTAAATACATTTGGATATTTTAAATGCAATTATCCATTCGTTTATGAAGTTAGTGCATGTCATGCCTTTGAAAAATGCTTGCACTTCCAAGTTGCAATCTCCTTGAATATATAATGCATAAATTAGAAGAGGGATTGTGCTAAGAAGAATAGAGCTTGTCATATGTTGCACTTATGATTTAAATCCATGGACGTGATTAATATAAAGGTTAATCTTATACACATTTAAATATTGTCCAAAGAATTGCATTGCATGAAAAGGAAACCATGAACTTACCTGTTGCATGCGAGGATGCTTGCATTTTTAAGTCAAGTTGAGTGCCGTTGAACGGATTAAGTCAACAATAGTCTTATGACATTCGTCATGCATGAACTTCTTTATCGAAGTTGTTTTAGGAAAAGATGCATTTCATATTAAATCATGAATTCAATGCATTGGACAAAGGGTTTATAGGTATAGTTCTTGTTGAAACTCAAAGTAGGTTTCCATATGAGTTGGTCTAAATTGTCAATCATTAAAGCTTGGTTCCGTTGCATCATTATAGTTTTAGTGCAAGGGAAAAGAAACAATCATTGAAATCTTTTAGCTGCATAGAAGGAAAAGTCTATGAATCGCATATTTGCATGGAATGTTATGTTTTGCAATTATTTACATCTCTTAGGAAAAGGATTTGCATCTCTTCTAAGGAAAGATCACCTCTTGTTGCTAGACAATTGGATGAGTTAGGTAATTCGTTGTTAGGGTGTAACTCAAATGATGACCACTTCAATACGCTAGGTAGAGCTAAGCCACGTTAAAATTTTGCTTAGTATTGCACTCGGAAAAATCAACTTGATAATTCCAACCTCAAAGGTCCTACCCACATTCATGCAATGTTTGGGACGCCCATTCAATAACGATCTAGGGTTTTACCCTAGGGCAAATTGGCCTAATACTAGACTTTAGATTGAGATTAGAAACCTTAGGGCCAAACGTTGTTGGCCTAGTATGGTTAGGGTTGGGTTGGGTCAAGAGGATTCCCAAACCCTACATCTTGACCAAACGTATTTCTTGACCAAGGAATGTTGTTTGATGGGAGAAATGATCCCACAAGTTAGGTGCGACACTTGTCTTGTACAACAAGTTGCAACGTCGCATGGCTTTGTGTTTAAGTCACAAGATAGATTTTCCACTCTTTAGAATAAGGTTGGCAGGTTCTAGTGCAAGTCTAATTCGCAAGAGGATGAGTAGACATCCTGCTACATCACTCTTCTTTGGACCGATTTGCCAAGTTAGGGAAGTTATGTATTTCCTAGCAAGAAATTGAACAATCAAGTTAGGGCGACGAGGTTGCCCAGGATTTACTGTGTTAGTTTAAGGAACCTAAGGTGTTTGTTAATTTGGGTTAACAGGGTACAAACCCTAACCCAAGGAGAAAAGGGTAAACGAGCAACGAAACCCTTGGGGATCTTGCCAAGTCACAATTGATCCCTGATCGAATGCTGGATGCATTCGAAAGGAAGGATTCACACCTTAACTGTTGGCCAAATAAACAACCACTGGATTGATTGTGTTTGTACAGTTAGGAGCACTGTTTGTACTTCTTTGCTCAATGAACCAAAGCTAGAAAGATAATTAATGCTTCAGGTTGAAGGCCTGGAGGGAGAGGCATCTTCAGTTACCCCCAACTTTCTGTCTGACCCTATCCGAGGGGGTTGTTAGCCACGCTGGGTACGTGGACCGAACCTATCGCAAGAGGTCTCTTCGTGGGTGCTACTTGGAGCAGGAGGACGCTTGGGTGCTAGGGGGGCTCTGGCCGTAAATCCCTTGCTTTCGGGTCCTGCACAAGAGGCTGATGTGACTTGAGATTGGATCTCTAGGCCCGCATACTAGTCTACGGGCGGAAACTTGGATTAGTAATCCCTGAGGATTGCTGGATTAGGCTTCGGACAGATTATGGATTGCCTTCGGGCTGGATTATGGAATAGCCTTCGGGCTGGATTATATGATGTATTCCAAAGACTGATAAATAAGATCAATTGTTGAAAAAGAACTTGTTTGACATTGTTTTTCTATGTCAGTGCTAAGATTACGTGAAGGAATTAGTGATCAACTGGCTAATTAAGGAAGCTATTTTTGTTTGTCAAACTAAACGTGATAGGTAATTAGACAACTAAAGCAACCCTGAGGAAAGTGCGGTGGATGTGGCCATGGGTTTGTCCTACGGATGGGTGGTCCTGGTTGGCTGGGAACTTTTCTCGAAGGACTTTTACAGCAAGGAATGATGACCTAGAATATAGGATACTAGAGTCTGATTTATGCTGTTTTAGGGGAACGGAATGGGACTATGCCTTACGGGCAGAGAGGTCGAGCTTTGCATCCCTCTCGTTTCCCATTTTCCTTGAACCAAGTGCAGTATGAATCCGTTTCGACCCTGAAGTTTCTGCGTAAAGTAGTTCGATGACACTAGCTACCGTTCTAGGAATTTGACCACTAGGAAATCCCTGCTTCAGGTGGGTCCTAAGTGGGAATGGTTGGAATGCTTCTACTTCGTGGGAGCAGACTCAGAAAGACCTAGATCGCAAACCCCATAACATTCCATGGGAGTGTCGGGCGGTGCTTTCTGGACCCTCTTCCCGATGGGTTGCTAAGACGTGTCCTATAAGTGAACAGGTGGGAATGTTACAATTGGTATCAGAGCGAACCAACAAGGAACTAATATTATAAGAAAACTTAATGGCGAGAAGTAGAGCAAATGTTGATGTTAAAGAACATTTTCTTACTTACTTATCACTGCTGACTTGCAGAGTCGCGAAGCATGGAACAAATTCTTGGTGTTCCAGCTTATGTTTATGACTGCGACGCGTGCTTTGGATTTTTGACATCGGATCGATATGATGAATATCCTAGAGTGCATCTACAATCCTTCACCCCTGTACGTGGAATGGAGATGGACAGGTGATTTAAGAATCTATTACATAGTTGCCCACCAATTTGTATACCTTCGAACCAACTTAAAGAGGATCAAGTGGTTGGAGGACTTAAAGATCGTGAAGATATTCATCTTTATTGAGGCTCACACAAACACAACCCTACATGTTGGCGGTCAAAAGGTTAAGCATAACAAGTATGTGTACGAGGAAATGACTCAAATAATCCCTACCGACACAAACAAGGTGTTGGAACATTATGAAAAGAATGGGTATCAAAGGAAAGGATACCCTAATCTTCCAATGACGTATCGATTCCTGAAAATCCATGACCCCAATCCATACTATTACTTAGTTCCCGTAACTGAATCTTATTCTCCCCGAATTAATGTATCAGTTAGCTCTACCATCCCAAAAATAATTGTACTCGAAAGGGCTATGCCCATATGAATGAAATAGACTTTTTATCAATGATTGTCTTGACTATGAGTATTGATAAAGAAGTTAAGCGATTAGGTCACTTGACTAAAAGGTGAATTGAGCATGTTAATGTAATGTGAGAAATGCTTAGCAAGTTTTTAACGTAAGGGAAGTCGACTTTGGTCAGATTCAGGGTTATGAACCTAGGTATCCACGAGTGTTTGCTCAGAATGGATTGGCTGAAACCTAATGATCACCCCACATTCACTATGGAAAGGGCCAAGTTTCCTTTCGAAATTGTGAAGGGGAATTGGTCACAAATCAAGGAGAGGCTGGAAAGCCAAAAATTCAACTGGCCAAAGCATCTCGGATAATAAAAGGAGTTAGAAAGGGGCTACTTGTCTATTTGATTAAGCTAAATAAGCTAGATCAGAATGAGGAGTCTAGTGAAGAACCTTCATGGCTAAAGGAGTACACAGACGTATTTCTTGAAGAGTTGACAGAACTTCTGCCTCAAAGGGAAGTTGATCATGAAATCAAGCTAGTGCCAAGAGCTACACCAATTGCAAAGAGACCCTATAGAATGTCCATCCCGGAAGCGATTGCATTGAAGGAGCAACTCAAGCAACTGTTAGAACAAGGTTACATCCGTCCTAGCAGTTCACCATGGGGAGCTCCAGTGTTGTTCCAGAAGAAGAAGGATGGAATGCTTCGGTTATGCATTTGACTACAGAGGGTTGAATCAATCAACCATTAAGAACAAATACCCCATTCCAAGAATAGATGAACTTCTTGACCGTGTTCAAGGTGCAAAGATCTTCTCCAAAATTGATCTCAGGTTTGGATATTACCAGCAGATAAGGATCAAGGAAGAAGATATCCCAAAGATGGCATTCAACACAAGATATGGACACTTTGAGTTCCTAGTCATGTCATTCGGGCTGACAAATGCTCCTGCCACCTTCAACAGGCTAATGTAGGATATCTTTAGGACATATCTTGATGACTTCATACTCCTCTTCTTCGACGATACCTTAGTCTACTCCAAACAGGAAGAAGATCACGGACCCCAGCTTTGCATTGTTCTTGAAACAATGAGGGCACACAAGCTTTATGCCAAGAGGAAGAAGTGTGCATTTTTTAAGCGACAGATTGAATATCTAGGATTCATTGTATCAGCGCAAGGAATTTTAGTGGATCCAAGGTCAGAGGCGTTCTAGAGTGTCCAATGCCAATAACTGTCAAATAAATACGTAGTTTTCTTGGATTGACAGGATGGTATAGGGTCTTTATAAAAAACTATGCCATGATTGCAGCACCTCTGACGTATCTACTAAAGAAGTAGGCATAAATTGTATGGTCAACTATTGAACAATCCAGCTTTGATAAACTAAAGCAAAGCTTGGTATCAGCACCTATCCTAAAACTTCCGGACCTTGGTAAGGAGTTTGAAGTGATAACTGATGCTAGCACTTGCCTTAGGATGTGTGCTTATGCAAGAAGGTCATCCTGTAGCATACTCTTCAAGGAAACTGAAGAACCATGAGAGGAATTATGCTACCCACGATCTGGAGCTGTTAGCTGTCATCCATGCTCTCAAGCTTTGGAGACACTACTTGTTGGGTAACAAGTTTACCCTAGTGATGGATCATAAAAGTCTTAAATGGATTTTTACCCAGAATGAGCTCAACATGAGGCAACGTCGATGGATTGAAGTGCTGGAGGAATACGATTTTGAAATCAAATACCGGCCTAGAAAGGAGAATGTAGTTGCCAATGCACTCAGTCATCGCAAGGCATTTCCGAATTCTCTAATCTTGCAAAATCCATCAACAGCTAGATCTCTAGCCATAAAGGTATCCATGCCAAACAACCCAATACTTGAGCTAGCTAGAGAAGAGGCATGCCATGAACCAACCTATCAGAAGATGCTAAGGGAGATCCCCATCAAGGATCAAGACCCAAAGCTATAGGCTAAGTATCTAGATTTCTCTATCAATAATGGACTTGTCTACTATAGAACGAGATTATGTATACTGGCAAGCTAGTCACTCAAGCAGAAGATACTTTTTTTGGGAAGCTCATGACTCCCCTTTTTCAGGAAATCCTGGCTATGCCAAGGCCCTCAATGCAGTCAGAAAGAGCTATTATTGGGAGAGGCTTAATGGTGACGTTCTCAAATATGTCACGGAATGTTTGTCTTGTCAACACATTAAGGCTGAACATGTCAAAATGCCAGGGAAATCGCAACCAGTTAACATTCCCCAAATGAAATGGAAATTCATTAGCATGGATTTTGTTGTTGGCCTGAACCAAGTTCAGGGAGGATACAACTCCATTATGGTTGTGGTGGATATGCTCACCAAGGTTGCACATCTTATCCTTGTTAAGACAAACTATAAAGCCTCAGACATTGCAAGGTTGTTCATCAAGGAAATATTCAAACTGCATGGGTTGCCTAGAAGATTCATTAGTGATCGTGACTCTCTCTTCACATCACACTTTTGGAGGGCTATCTTCCGAAGCCATTGGGACTCAACTCTGTTTCAGTACAGCTTACCATCCCCAAACCGATGGTCAAATGGAGCGAGTCAACCAAGTCATTGAGGATATGCTAAGGGCAAATTGCTGTCGTGAGCCCAAAAAGTGGATTCAATATTTGCCACCACTGGTGGAGTTTGCCTACAATGCTTCTTAACACCATATTGGAGAATATGAGAATTTCCCATAAGTTTGGGACACGTGGTCAAATCTTTGAATTTGTCATAACTTGAACACTATAACTCCAAATCGAGCACTCTATAGCTCAATAGATTCCATTTTTCAAGCACTTTCCAATGATAGATCACATCATATGGTTTTGAGAAACTTATAAACATGTTATCTGGGTGCCACATTTTTATTATTCAAATAATGGGAATTGGGAGATTCCCAAACTCACTAATATTGTGTTTCTTACCAACAAAGTATTCAGATGACCCCTTTTCAAGCCTTGTATGGGCACGATTGTCGAAGTCCTTTAAACTTCTCGGATCCAACCTTGAGGATTGAAGCCTCAAAGTAGATGCTGGAAGATATGGATGGCCAAATCAAGTAAATAAGATAGGACATCCAAGCCGCCAAGGATAGACAAAAGGCTTACGCGGACCTAAAACGTCAAGACAGATCCTTCGCTGAAGGAGACATGGTCTTCATTCGCGTACGCCCAAAGAAGAGTTCCCTATCCTTGGGTGAATGCAAAAAGCTAAGTCCAAGGTATTGTGGACCCTACAAGATCCTCAAGTGCCTAGGACCTAATGCTTATAGACTTCAACTCCCTGAGAACTTGAAAGTTCATAATGTATTCCATATCAGTCTACTGAAGAAGTATGTACCTAACCCTAGTCATGTGCTTGATGGTCAACAAGTTGTAATGCCTAGCCAAGGAGTCTTGGAGCTACGGCCTGACAGGATCTTAGATGTTAGGGAGAGGCATTTGAGATCCAAAACCTTGAGAGAATATCTCGTCTAGTGGAAAGATTATTCCGAAGAGGATGCCACTTGGATGGATGAAATTACTCTCAACCAACAATACCCCCAGTTCCTCTCAAGATGAGGACATCTCGATTCCTCTAAGGGAGAGAGAATGTAATATTTCCACACGAAATATTAAAGAATTTTGACCACTACACGCCCCGCGCAAAAGGAGTGCTAAGAAATCTCCTGCAACGGAATAACGTTGGTGGATAAGTCCTTTCCCCACGTGCTTCAGTAAATAGCTCACTGCATCAAGCGTAGGAGGCTGAGGCTAAAAACCCGCAAGACCACACACGATCACCCTTCACAGGAAAGGCAAGTGGATAATGGATAAGAATTTTGCAAATTTTCTTATGATAACCCCTTCCTCTCAGTCGATGCATGGCAGAGAGAGGGAGTGTGAGAAAAAGCATGAGTCGTGGAGGGCTATAATGCATAAATTAGAAGAGGGATCGTGCTAAGAAGGATAGAGCTTGTCATATGTTGCACTTATGATTTAAATCCATGGATAAATATAAAGGTTAATCTTAGACGCATTTGAATATTGTCCAAAGAATTGCATTGCATGAAAAGGAAACCATGAACTTACCTGTTGCATGTGAGGATGCTTGCATTTTTATGTCGAGTTGAGTGTCGTTGAACGGATTAAGTCAACAATAGTCTTATGACATTCATCATTCATGAACTTCTTTATCGAAGTTGTTTTAGGAAAAGATGCATTTCATATTAAATCATGAATTCAATTTATAGGTATAGTTCTTGTTGAAACTCAAAGTAGGTTTCTATACGAGTTGGTCTAAATTGTCAATCATTAAAGCTTGGTTTCGTTGCATCATTATAGTTTTAGCTCAAGGGAAAAGAAACGATCATTGAAATCTTTTAGCTGCATAGAAAGAAAAGTCTATGAATTGCATATTTGCATGGAATATTATGTTTTGCAATTATTTACATCTCTTAGGAAAAGGATTTGCATCTCTTGTAAGGAAAGATCACCTCTTGTCGCTAGACAATTGGATGAGTTAGGTAATTCATTGTAAGGGTGTAACTCAAATGATGACCACTTCAATACGCTACGTAGAGCTAAGTTGCATTAAAATTCTGCTTAGTATCGCACTCGAAAAAACCAACTTGATAATTCCAACCTCAAAGGTCCTACTCACATTCATGCAATGTTTGGGATGCCCATACAATAACGATCTAGGGTTTTACCCTAGGGCAAATTGGCCTAATACTAGACTTCCGATTGAGATTAGAAACCCTAGGGCCAAATGTTGTTGGCCTAGTATGGTTAGGGTTGGGTTGGGTCAAGAGGACTCTCAAACCCTACATCTTGACCAAATGTACTTCTTCACCAAGGAACATCGTTTGATGGGAGAAATGATCCCACAAGTTAGGTGCGACACTTGTCTCGTACAACAAGTTGGAACGTCGCATGGCTTTGTGTTTAAGTCACAAGATAGATTTGCCACTCTTTAGAACAAGGTTGGTAGGTTCTAGTGCAAGTCTAATTTGCAAGAGGATGAGTAGACATCCTGCTACATCACCCTTCTTTGGACCGATTTGCCAAGTTAGGGAAGTTATGTATTGCCTAGCAAGAAATTGAACAATCAAGTTAGGGCGATGAGGTTGCCCAGGATTTACTATCTTAGTTTAAGGAACCTAAGGTGTTTGTTAATTTGGGTTAATAGGGTACAAACCCTAACCCAAGGATAAAAGGATAAACAAGCAATGAAACCCTTGGGGATCTTGCCAAGTCACAAATCGATCTGGGATCGAATGTTGGATGCATTATTTGGAAGGAAGGATTCACACCTTAGTAGTTGGCCAAACAAACAACCACTGGATTGATTGTGTTTGTACAGTTAGGAGCACTGTTTGTACTTCTTTGCTCAATGAACTAAAATTGGAAAGATAATTAATGCTTCAGGTTGAAGGCCTGGAGGGAGAGGCCGCTTCAATTACCCCCGACTATCTGCCTGACCCTATCCAAGGGGGTTGTTAGTCGTGCCGAGTACGTGGACTGAACCCACCGCGAGAGGTCTCTTCGTGGGTGCTATTTGGAGCAGGAGGATGCTTGGGTGCCAGGGGGGCTTTGGCTGTAAATCCCTTGCTTTTGGGTCCTGCACAAGAGCCTGACGTGATTCAAGATTGGATCTCGAGGCCTGCATACTAGTCTACGGGCGGAAACTTGGATTAGTAATCCTTGAGGATTACTAGATTAGCCTTCGGGCGGATTATGGATTGCCTTCAAGCTGTATTATGGAATAGCCTTCGGGCTGGATTATATGATGTATTCCAAAGACTGATAAATAAGATCAATTGTTGACAAGGAATTTGTTTGACATTGCTTTTCTATGTCAGTGCTAAGATTAGGTGAAGGAATCTAATTAAGGAAGCTATTTTTGTTTGTCAGACTAGACGTGATAGGTAATTAGACAACTAAAGCAACCTTGAGGAAAGTGCAGTGGATGTGACCATGGGTCCCATTACAAGGATTTGAGCTAGTAGCGACGCCGATTAGCGACGGCGGATAGTGGCATCGCTATTGACGTCGCTATTGGCATCTCTATTTGCGTCGCATTTGCGACGCACATAGCGATGCAAATAGCGACGCTCCCCAGGGAAAAAAAGCGGCTGAAACCGAGCGCGATTTTCATTTCACGTTTATGGCTTGTGTGTTTTGAGAGCGAGAGCAAGGGAGAGAGTGACCGTTGTGAGAGAAGGAGAGGAAGAAGACTTGCCGCCGCCGCCGTTGTTCGCGAAGGAGAGGAGGAGCCTTCATCGCAAAGAGGAGCCGCCCCACGCTCGCCATATCTCATCGGTGAGTCTCCCTCTCTCTTTCTTTTGCTTGTTTAAGGTTTAAATCACTTTCTCTTTTTCTTGTTTAGGAGAGAAAATGAGAGAGAAAGAGAGGGAGAGGGAGAGAGAGGGAGAGAAAGAGAATGAGAGGGAGAGGGAGAGGGAGAGGGAGGAAATGAGAGAGGGAGAGAAAGAGAAAGAGAGGGAGAGGGAGAGGGAGGGAGAGTGCATTCTCTCTCTCCCTCTCTCTTTTGCTTGTTTAATGTTTGAATCACTTTCTTTTTTGCTTGTTTAGGAGAGGAAATGAGAGAGAAAGAGAGAAAGAGAGGAAGAGGGAGAGAGAGGGAGAGGGAGGGGAAGGAAATGAGAGAGGGAGAGAAAGAAAAAGAGAGGGAGAGGGAGGGAGAGTGCATTCTCTCTCTCCCTCTCCCTTTTGCTTGTTTAATGTTTGAATCACTTTCTTTTTTGTTTGTTTAGGAGAGGAAATGAGAGAGAAAGAGAGAAAGAGTTTCTTTTTTGCTTGTTTAGGAGAGGAAATGAGAGAGAAAGAGACGGAGAGGGAGAGAGAGGGAGAGAAAGAGAGGGAGAGGGAGGGGAAGGAAATGAGAGAGGGAGAGAAAGAGAAAGAGAGAGGGAGGGAGAGGGAGGGGGAGGGAGAGTGCATTCTCTCTCTTCCTCTCCCTTTTGCTTATTAAAGGTTTAAATCACTTTCTTTTTTGCTTGTTTAGGAGAGGAAATGCGAGAGAAGGAGAGAAAGAGAGGGAGAGGGAGAGAGAGGGAGAGGGAGAGGGAGAGGGAGGGAGAGTGCATTCTCTCTCTCCCTCTCCCTTTTGCTTTTGGAGAGTGTTAAGATATATTGTGAGAGGGAGAGGAAATACAAGAGAAAGAGAAAGAGAGGGAGGGAGAGGGAGAGAAAGAGAAAGATAACATATATTGGAATGATAGCATATCCATGATTATGGTAATGGTATCCACTTTACTTTTTTTATGGGTACCATGACATCGACTCCTTAAGAGGGCTAAAAATTAGTCATACCGTTTATAAAGTCTAATTAGGAGATTTAAGATGCACGATAATAGACTTATCGATAATGGTATGCAATGTGCTTTGCCATGGGCCACGTACATTGGTGACTCTTTAAGATGGCTTAAAATTGGTCATGTCCTTCATAATGTCCAAGTAGGGGATCTAATTGTGATATGCATAATTCATTATTTTTGTATTAACTTTATAGGCATAACAAATTAGAAATCATGCCAACTAGTCAACGGAAGGACTAAAAGAAAATGATACCCTAGCTAATGGTCATTACGGTACTTCATCAAAATGAACCCAAAAGTATTGTTATAGAAGAAGAATCCCTTAAATTGAGTATAGGATATTTTCTCTCAGGTCTTATGACTATGAGTAGAATTGATTGAAATAAATTTTATTACTATAGTCGATAAATTTCATAGATGGCATTAATTTTAATACGCGATCCTAGGACAAAAAAACCACATTTCTAAGACGCGATCCTATAACATCAATAAATCTCTCAACTACTATGTACAATGCAAGATTTATGGTCAACTTGCAACTTGACGTAGATCTTCATAAAGCTATCCATTTAAGCCTCGTTTGCTGTAATGTAGATAAGATGGAAAACAATGAAGGTCTTATTGTTCAAGATCGCGAGACGTATCTTAATCATCGTGTCCCATGTCCTTGCTCTCAATGCAAGTTGGCAATTAGACGAAAACGCCGATTGTCTATAGAACACATACGACGATTTGGCGAGTTTCAATCTGAGATCATTGATTAGGCGATTGCGGATTTTCAACAAATGGTAATTTGAAGTTAATATTAATCATGAATTGTACTCCAAGCTAATTGAAAACCATACACAATAAGATTGGGTCTTGTTGGCAAATTTTCTATCCAGGGGGGTGATGTCTCAACCCAAGGGGGAGTGCACCCTTTGCGGCCAATTAGAAGAGTTCGTGGACGTGCGATGGATGGATTGCAGGAGCCAATCCACCACTCGCAAGGCCCATCTATACCGTCAATGCCAGAGGAGACAGACAACCTTCCCGACCTACCTACAATCTTGGAGCCTGAGATGGAGACAATGATCGATGCATTGATTCCCATGGATGTCGAGACATCTGACCCGCTTAGAGAGGAAGCATCCATACCATTATATGATGGGTGCCGAGTATCTCGGTTGAAGACATTGCTCGCACTCTTAAGTGTGCAAGCAAAATACGGTTGGAGCGATACGAGTGTGACCAAGTTATTCAGGTACCTTGCACATAGGCTTCATTGATTATTTTTTTTGACAGTATTATTGCAAACATCTATGCTTTTTCAAGGTGTTTTATGATTTTTTACAGGTTATTGAAATATCATATATTACCACCTGCAAATACCATGCCTGAGTCTCATGATGGTGCCCGACATGTTTTATGGAAGCTTGGCATGGACTACAATAACATCCATGCATGTATCAACAACTGCATACTGTTTCGAGATGAATACGAGACTATGGAGACATGTCCAAAGTGTGGATCTCACAGGTATCGACAGGACTTGCAAGGGCAAACCATCCCTCAAAAAGTTCTTAGACACTTTTCGCTCATCCCCCGCATAAACCACATGTTTTGCATATCCGGCATGGCAAGCTTGACAATGTGGCATGTGCAGAATAGGTCCATGGATGGAGTTCAATGAATATCAGCGGATTCGCGCGCATGGAGCCACATTGACTCTACCTTCCCAGGCTTTGCGCGAGAGCCAAGGAATCTTCGGCTCGGTCTCGCCATGGATGGTGTGAACCCATTCGGTCTATGCTCGACTTCTTACAGTATGTGGCCTACAGTGCTTGTCAACTACAGCATCCCTCCATGGCTTTCTATGAAGAAATGACATCTCATCCTTAGCTTGCTCATCTCGGGCCGCTACAAAGTAAAAAATATGGACGTGTATCTTCGTCCATTAGTCGATGAGCTTAAGATTTTGTGAGAGGAGGGGGTCACTGTGCAAGATATGAGCAGGCGCGATGGTCGGCGGTCAGCCAACATTCGAGCCATTCTCATGTGGATGATGCATGACTTTTCGAGATTGGGAGAGTGCTCAGGTGAGAAGACCTCCGTTCTCGTTGGTAATATCTATATTTTATCTCATTCAATCAAGTATTCACTAGGTCGTGGCTCGCCTTACAGGTCTGGTTACCTCAGGTTATCATACATGTCCATTGTGTGGGCCACAGTTAGACTCCCGAAGGTCACGAACCATGAAGAAGATGGTATATCAAGGACACGCCGCTTTCTTGTCGGAGGATCATGAACTCAAGGAAGGTTTTCTTGGACGACCTCCAACATGTATGAACGCCGCAAGCTGGTACGAGCTGAAAATGATAAACCCGGAATCACATCCAAATGGAATGCGACGGTTCTCAGTTTTCTACGAGTTGCCATATTGGACCCACTTACAAGTCAACCACTTGTTGGATCCCATGCATATTTTCAAGAATGTGGGCAGCTTGCTATGGGACCACATCACAGGAAAGAGAGACACTATAGGGTCACGAATGGATTTGAAGGAGATAGGTAAGATGGAGGCGCTTTGGCCGCAGTCGAGTGCTGAAGGGGGAGTGCAGCTTCCTCGCGCTCCTTGGGTTTTTTCCACCAAAGAAGAGCGCATTGTGAAGCAAGTAATCAAGTCTATCCACACTCCGACGGGTATGATGCGTTCTCTCAGGTCCGCATTTTCTAAAGATGACCAATTGTCGGGGCTAAAATCCCATGATTGGCATAAGATATGTCAGGTTTGTGAACAAAATGGATTGTAATTAGCGTGGGCATTTTGTAATTTGAAAAGTGGCCATTATTCATAATGCTTTCTCACTTGTGGCAGTTTGTCCTACCGATCGCGATCGTAGGATGCCTTACTCCAAAAATTCGCGGGGCCATTTACAAGTTGTCAACTTTGGTGTAATGGATCTCACAGAAAGAGATTAAGACGTCCTCTATTGAATCCGTGAGGTGGGGAGCAGTGGAGACGCGGTCTGTCTCTTTGAGAAATATCTGCCCACTAGCATGCTCACAATACAAGTCCACCTTCTTGTGCATCTTGTGGATGAAGTGGAGATTGCTGGACCTATCCATACGCGATGGATGTTCTTACTGGAGCGCTTCATGAAAACCCTAAAAGGCTTTGTGCGACAATGAGCTCGGCCATAAGGTAGCATGGTGGAAGGTTGGTTGGTGTCAGAGGCGTTAGTGCATATCTCACAATGGCTACCAACGGTGGAACCAGACAATGAAATGCTATGGACGCTGAAGGACGATGATAGACTGACTGGAGATGTGGTGGTTGGAAATGGGGTAGAAAAAAGAATGGATGCCTCAATGGAAGAGAAGGTGAATCACTTTTGTATGTTGCACCATGCCTCCATGGAGACGTGGCTCGCCGAGTACCAGATTGCAAGGCATGATCGAGAGGAAGGGCGAGTTGAATTCCGACACAGTACGCGTCATCGACTGATTCGATATCCCGAAGGCATGGAGGAGATGCCGTGGTTTATGTCAACACGATGGTTGCATGGAGCCTTGACCGCAGCATCCAGCGAAGGGACAGAGATCTCAATGGAGGAGTGGGAGTTCTCGAGGGGATGTAGTCCAAAGGTGATGAGGGGTTTAGAATATGTCGTATCTAAATTTTATATGCGACATCTAATTTGAGTGTTTCAATATATAGTACAAAATATATAGTGCAGCGTGGTCGCGCGGACGGCATTTTCGCGTGGAGCGTATTGACAAAATGCGCTCCACAATGGATTGTGGTGTCATGGCAAGGTTTGAGCAAGAGAGCTGGCGACGAGCAATGGATCCGAACACGGTTGTGGATGAGATGGAGTATTTTAGGAACTTGCAAAGTATTATTACGGTGGATTACCGTAGCTTCTCCATGATACTATTCGATGTGCAGTGGTTCAAAGTGGTACTCAGAGGAGCTGGAGCAATAGCTCGACGAGGTCCATTTGGATTTCTCGAAATATATTTCGAAAAAAAATGGACGGATTTGTGCGAGACCTTTGTGTTGCTGGCCCATTGTGAACAGGTGCATAGAGTCATTTGCTTGCTAATTGTAATACGACATGGTTTATGTCACAATGGTTTGAACTCGCTTTGTACGTGTTTGTGAACAGGTAATCTTCTATCCAAACCCCCGACAACCTCGATGGTGGTATGTTATACCTTCAACTCCTCAAAGTGCAAGAGTATATAATCAAAGCGATGTTCCGAGCATAGATGAAGATAATATGTAAATAGAGGGGTCGATATTACAAGGGGTGGAGGCCGCCGCAAGCTTGGAGCTCGCATCGGCTAACAATGATGGAAATACAGGAGTCCAAGAATTTTTTGAGAACGAGGCAGACTCATTCTTTTGTGGTGACATGTCTATCGACCTTCCAGTGTATGCAGAGTTGTGTCAGGAGATTAACATGGGAACATAGGATACTTCATTCTTGGAGAATTGTATTACTCAATTCGTTGTTTAGATCTTCCATAAAGGTACATAAGATATGCATTTTAAGAGGGATTTAAAAAAAATGATTTATATTACAGTGCTTTGTATAGTTTAAATTGATTATTCTAACACCATTTTTTATTTGTGCAGGTGACATTTTCATGATGAGTCGAGGGATGAGCGATGAGGAGTTTCAAGACATGATGGCACGCATGTCTCCAGACCAGCTTGCGAGATTCAGAGAGATGGCAGACCAGGAGCTGTCGTCAGGGTGCTCTGCTAGATCTACTTCAACGCGATTAGATGCTTCAGCTTCGAGCATATGATCTCAATGCTCACGACTTGGGCCAAAGGGAGGGACTGCATCGGGATCAGGGGAATGCTGCTGTGGAGACACAGATGTGGTGTCTCCGTCTCGTCGTTCAGCTGGAGCTGCGTCACCTCCACGATTTTTCACACCTATGGGGACGTCTACTCCAGTTACTCCGGCTTTTGCACAGCCGTCAATAGAGGTGGTACCCCTTTTGGTGGCACCCCTTTGAGTGGCACTCCGAGAGAGGTTACCCTCGTCGGTACACCGGATGTAGAGGGGTCTCCTGGATATGCCCAAGAGCGTGGACGGAGATGGGAGAGAACCCATCTTAGGCAGACTCCTAGGGGTTATGGATATCTGGTTGATAGTAGGTCAGGAGCCATCATCATGAATGATGAAGGGAGGAGGGTGATGGCTCGCATGAGAGAGTTGTGCCAACAAGTTTTTCGGCACAGTGTCCTGGATCATTGGAAGAACATACCGGAGGGGAGCAAGGACTACATAGTAGCATCCTTGCACGAGGAGTTTCCAGTGCCAGCCGGAGTAGATAGATTCTCTATGGGCTGGATGATGGATTGCATGCGTGCATACATGTCACATAGACGATCCGACGCACGCAAGGCAATCAAGAGTGGGGCTGCAAAGCCCGAGTGGTTAGATGCAGACGACTGGCGCTGACTGAGGGAGGAGGCTACAGATTCGCCAGGACGTTGGATTCAGCAACAACGGGAGGCGGCGAGGACACGACTCGAGGCCGGAGTGGTCCATCATCTTGGGAGTGGCGGCGGCCACAGGATATATTTGGAGGACTTTGTAAGTTTCCCTTTTGTTTTGCTTGTTTGTTTTTTTGAAATATTCTTTGTACTGACAATCATGTTTCTAACAGTTAGCATTTTGTTTTCTTTGCAGCACTCCATTACAAATCGCGATCCGCAAGGCCTTGAGACTCGATATGCAGAGAGGCACGGTCTCAATGCATTGATCGACCGATTGTATAGACGCGGCGGCCTTGTAAGTCACTCATCTTTCTTGTCCGTAGTTACCATGAGATATTTGAATGCATTATTGTATGGTGGATTGATGTGTTGTTTCTTTTTCTGCAGAATCCGTTCGATGCTCCTTTGCGGTGGGATGAGCTTTCGGGGGACGAGGATTTGTAGCTCGCCCTTGGATCCTTGGAGCTCACACACCTTTAGTTTTTAGTCGCCTGATCTATGTAGACATTTTCTATGTATTAGTGATATCCTTTCATGATTGTACCAATCGCATTTTGTTTTTTTGAAATATTCTTTGTACTGACAATCATGTTTCTAACAGTTAGCATTTTGTTTTCTTTGCAGCACTCCATTACAAATCGCGATCCGCAAGGCCTTGAGACTCGATATGCAGAGAGGCACGGTCTCAATGCATTGATCGACCGATTGTATAGACACGACGGCCTTGTAAGTCACTCATCTTTCTTGTCCGTAGTTACCATGAGATATTTGAATGCATTATTGTATGGTGGATTGATGTGTTGTTTCTTTTTCTGCAGAATCCATTCGATGCTCCTTTGTGGCGGGACGAGCTTTCAGGGGACGAGGATTTGTAGCTCGCCCTTCCTTGGAGCTCACACACCTTTAGTTTTAAGTCGCCTGATCTATGTAGACATTTTCTATGTATTAGTGATATCCTTTCATGATTGTACCAATCGCATTTTATGAGATCATGTATTTATTTCATGTATCAATTTTATGATTTCAGTATACATTCTTTTTATTTGCAAGCGCTTTGGATGTAGTAGTGCAGAAACTATTTTGTATGGCTCTCATACAGCACACAGTGCTATATGTGAGCTGCCCTGCCACAATTTTTTTTTTCCCTGTTACTGTCGCTATTTGCGTTGCAAATTTACTGGTTGCGTCGCTATTGGCATTGCTATGTGCGTCACAAATTTACTGGTTGCGTCGCTATATGCGTCGCGATGCATATATCGACGTTTTTATGGCGTCGTCAATAATGACACTTTTTGCGACGACGGGGGCAAATTTTCTTGTTTGTATTTTCGTCGCTTTAAGCGTCGGTATAAGGTCTATATCTTGTAGTGTCCATCCTACGGATGGGTGGTCCCGGTTGGCCGGGAACTTTTCTCGAAGGACTTTGACAGCAGGGAATGATGACCTAGAATCTAGGATACTAGAGTCTGATTTATGCTATTTTAGGGGAACAGAATGGGACTATGCCTTACAGGTAGAGAGGTCGAGCTTTGCATCCCTCTCATTTCCCATTCTCCTTGAACCAAGTGTAGCATGAATCTAGTTCGACCCAGATATTTTTGTGTAAAGTAGTTCACCTGGGGTTCGACGCTAGCTACCGTTCTAGGAATTTGACCATTAGGAAATCCCTGCTTCAGGTCGGTCCTAAGTGGGAAGGGTCGAAATGCTTCCGCTTCGTGACAGACTCGGGAAGACCTAGATCGCAAACCCCGTAACATTCCGTGGGAGTGCTAGGTGGCGCTTTCTAGACCCTCTTCCTAATGGGCTGCTAAGACGTGTCCTACAAGTGAACAGGTGGACACGTTACATGCTCTAATAACCCATGACCATCATGTTAGATATGATGTACGAGTCCATAACTTGCTTTGTGATGGTCTACTAGGAATAAACGTTAGAGCTTGATCAATTTGCACCCTCCATGGACTATGCTATGGTGATAGATTCTAGTGAGCCTCTTACTTATGAGAAGACTCGTTGCAAGAAAACTAGATATAGAATTTGATTCCTTTGTCCAATAGAAAATATGCATTAGTATACAAGTGGGGTGTACAAGTTGAAGAGGACCCTTGGACATCCCAAGCCAACACATAAGGCCAAATTGGTTGGTAGCGGTTTAAGCAAGAGCATAGTGTTCACTTTGATGAGGTCTTTTCTCCTATAGTTAACATCACTATCCTAAACTTGGTGTTGAACTTGGTTGCTTAGATAAATCTAGATCTCTTTCAAATGGATGTTAAGACACCTTTCTTACATGGGTACTTACATGATGAGAATTGTATGTATCAATCTAAGGGATTTCAAAAAAGGGGCATGAAACACCTAGTGTGCAAGTTGAGAATGAGCCTTTATGGTCTGAAGTAGGCACTTAGGGAATGGTATCACAAGTTTGATGAATTTATGCAGTCCCAGTCTTACTCCCGTAGTGATATGGATCTGTGTCTTTACACGAAGAAGGCTCATGATGGTAGCCTTATTACCTTAGTACTTTATGTGAATGCTATGTTGATTGCTAGGAGAGCTCATGATGAGCTAGATACTTTGAAAACTTAGCTCAAGGACATCTTTGATATTAAGAATATGGGTCATGCCTCACATTGTGTTAAGTTTGTTCTCCATCCTTGTTCTCCATCCATCACAATTTATTATGAAAGAGTTATGGTTCCTCTACTATAATTTGATGAAGTTTGTAGCTATAGCCAAATATGATTATGGTAACTTATTTCTTATCTCATTATATCTGTTATTGGGCTATAGATGTAGTTGCTCGTTATCAACAAACCTCTTCTTATCAATAAGTTAAAGCATGACCCTAAACCTCTACCTATTTCAAGAGACAATATGGTTGAGGGTGAAGATCAATGATGAGTGAAAAATGAGGATGATGACAAACTAGAGAGTGTGTACAATGAGCATTCATGAAAGGTATATGAGTGTTTAAAGAGTCCGGTAGTCATGTTGGGTGGAAGGGAGACATATGGCATAGCCCAACAACTCTCACATTGGGAAATCCTAACCCACATGTAATGAAAGAAAGTTAACAAGGCCATTACTACTTCAATGATCAAGACAATGTAGCCATGCTCAACCATTAAGATGAAAAGATAGAGCTTGAGTGGGAGCACACAAGCAGAAGTAAGAGCTATGGTGAATGGAGCAAGAAAGTAAGAGGCAGAAATACCATATGTGGAAACTCCAATAGTCATAATGTGTAATCGGCCTTCCCTTATTCAAATGTCACTAAGAGAATAAATAATGAAGTGACAATGATGGGCACCCACCACTTGCAACCACCACCTACAGTGTATAGGTGTGTGAATACTATCAATGTAATGAATACACTATTAGTTAGGCACAAGTTCCTTTGCCCTCAACAACCTCCCACTTAAAGGTGAATGTGTCCCTAGTGAGAAGAGAATAAGAAAAAAGTTACAAAGTACAAGAGGATGAGGAAATATGCATCTCATCCAATGTGCATAAACTTCCTAAGGAAGGCATAATGCTCTATTAAGAGAATTTTAGTGAGCAAATCTATAGGATTTTGGTCAGTTGATATCCTGACAAGCTTGATGGACTTGACCTCAATGACCTCTCTTATAAAGTGATAACACACCTTAATGTACTTTGTCTTTGCATGGAATACTAGATTCTTAGTCAACTAAATAGTAATAGAATTCAAATGCAATGTAGGGACCACATTAGTAATACCAAGATCTACAACAAAATGGCCTAACAAGAGAGTCTCCTTGTAAGACTTAGTGTCTCCAACATACTCTACCTCTGTAATAAATAGGGTGTGCATTTCTATATCCTAGACATCTAAAAAATAGTGCCTCCAACAAAGATAAAGACATACCCACAAGTGGACTTTCTATTGTCTGCATGTCCTGCATAATTAAACTCAGTGTATCCCATGACTCTTGTATCCTAGCCATCATAACATATGCATATATCTTAGTGTCCTTAAGGTATCTCATGATATCCTTCATGGCATCCCAATGCCACCTACCAGGTGTAGCCATATAGCATGCCGCAACTCCCACTACAAATGCTAAGTTTGCATGAGTAGCTATCATGGCATACATCAAACTATCCATTGTGGATGCATAAGGGATCTTAGCCATCTCAACCTTCTATTCATCATAGTGCAGACAATTGGCTTGACTAACCTTCTTATACGATAAGATACAAGATAGCCAATAGGCTTAACATCCTACATATGAAACCACTCAAGTACCTTTTGGATGTACTCTTTTTGTGATAATAACTAAAGGAGCCAGCCATCGCACGTGATGCACATCCCAAGAATATGTGATGGTTGTCCCATGTCCTTCATCTCAAATCTTTTCTTGAGGTGATTTTTCAAGGTATCCAACTCATTATGAATGCTCCCAACACTCAATATATCATCAGCATAGAGTACTAAAATCATAAGGCATCATCATGAGCCTTCTTTGTGTATAAACATGGATCCATATCACTACAGGTATATCTTTAGGAATGCTTGAAAGCATCAAACTTCTAGTACCACTCTCTAAGTGCCTACTTAAGGACATATAAAGACTCTTTCTCAACTTGCATACTAGGTGTTCATTGCCTTTTTCTCCAAAGCCCTTAGAGGTTGTTGCATATAAATCTCATCATACAAGTCCCCATGTAAGAAATCTATCTTAACATCCATCTAATAGAGGTCTAAATTGAGTTGTACAACTAAAGCCAAAACCAAGTGTAGGGTAGTCATCTTGATGATAGGAGAGAAGATTTCATTGAAGTCAATAGCATGCTTCTACTTAAAACCCTTAGCAATCAATCTAGCCTTATAGGCTAGCTTAGGGCATCCAAGGGTACTCTTCAACTTGTACACCCACTTGCATGGCAAAGTGCATCTTCACTAGATAAGGAAACCAAATCCCATGTATGATTTTTTTTGTAATAATTTATACTCTAATTGCATGGCCCTCTCCCAAGAGTAACTATCACCTCTATGCATGGCCTCATCATATGTAAGAGGCTCACCACCATTTATCACCATAAGAAAATCTATAGAGGTTGCAAAACAATCACGCTGACATCTATCTTTAGTAGACCATGGTAACGTAGGCTGTGGGGCTATGAACCTCTGGTCTAGCATCATGGTTCTATGCCATTAGAGTATCAGTTGCTCTAGGTTGTCTAGCTAATTGTACAGTAATAAGAGGCTCCTCTTGAAATATCACCCTACGTACCTCAATGATATACTCAAGCTATTTATGCAATTTCTCCTCATGGAAAATAGCATCATAGCTATAGGTAACCTTCAAAACCTATGGATCTCATAGGTGATATGCCATCTTATCTACATCCCCATAAATAAGAAAGATCATTTCATGAACTTAGGATCCAACTTATTGAGATTTTCCTTGGGAACATGGTAGAAAGTCTCCCTACTAAAGATATACAAATCACCATATGATAGATGTTTTCTAGACCATACCTCCTCTATAATCTAATATTCAAGAGTAGTGAATGGGAATCTATTAATCAAATGTACTATGGTAGTAACTACCTCGGTCCAAAAGTGTTGGGGTAAGCTTGCTTAGCTAAGCATGTAATGAACTCACTCCTGAATCGTCCTATTCATGTGCTTAACCATAACATTCAGGGGTGGGATGTATAGGGTGGTCAACTGATGCTTAATGCCCCTCTCACCACAAAACTATTCAAAGGCTTTAGATACATACTCGCCCCCATTATTAGGTGATAGGTATTTCAGCCTATACCCAAACATGTCCTCAATAAAAAGCAAGCCAACAATGAAAGATAGCCAAGAATTTTGATTTTTTCTTTATGGGGTGTACCTAGATCTTACGTGAGTAATAATCAATGAAAATAATTAAATACTTTGTATCACCTAATAACTTGTAGTATACACATCCACAAACATCAAAATGAATAAGATCCAAAGACTCATCCATGTGCGTAATGTCGGACTTCTTATGCGAGCTACGAGTTTTCCTACCAATGATCATAAGAATTAAAACACTTATAGTCAAGGGGCGGAAGATACTACAAATGGGTAAGCATTTTCATTTCTTGTAGTGACATGTGCCCAAGGTGATGATGTCAAAATGATACATGTGGTACAATAGCCACTGCTAAAATATTGTCGATAAACCTAAATACAAGGGATAAAGAGTGCTAGAGTTGACACGTCATGCTAGGATAAGATTTTCATGGGTAAGCTTTCATGAGGAATCACCAAAAGACATGCTCTCTCTCAATAGTACATTGGAACAATGAATAATAACCATCCATAATCCCTCTTTGATCGTCGATACCCCTCCCAAGAGGTATGTCTAATATGAAGGGTCATTAGAGCCACTATAGTGTCCTTTCATAGCTCAACAGTGTCAATGTCACTTTAGTCTTTACTTGAGTCTTCAACAGCTACTTCTTCCACTTCTTTGAGCTATTTTGAACTTGTATTTATATCTTCCCAAGACTAGAAATCTTCCCTGACCTACACATTCATCCCACAGAACACTTACTGAGGCATACAGGATAGAAAGATAACAAAGACAAAGGCTCTACAGAAATTGAAGGTCTACAATACTATACATAAGGTCATTAAAAAGAATTTAGCTCAACTAAAACCATTAATATTCATTTAATAAGCTTCCAAAAACCCTTAAAATCCATCAATCATCATTCCAACCTTTCATACAGAAAGACATTAGAACAAAACAAAAGCTAAATAGAACCTATCAAACACTTAGCAAAACCTTTCAACACATCATATCTCCACTAACAAAACATTATGAGCTTCTCAAACCTATTTAACCTTATCCAAAAATCTCTCAACACTTTCAAACCAATTAATAATCATTCAAATCATGTAAAAATCACCCAAAAATCCAACAAAAAAATAGTAAAAAACACAGTCATATCAACCCTCAACATATCCCCACACTTAATTAGGGAACTTCCTAGTGACCTTAGAAAAAGATAATAGAAGTTCAAAATAATAGATCATCACTTTATCTTCAAATATCCAATCAAACAAGAAGGGCTCTAGCTTCATCTCCAAAAAATAAAACATGTATCTAATCCATTATTCAAGGAAATCCCAAAACAAAATATAAAAAATAATACTTAATCAAACCAACTAAATTGAAACAAACTCTTAAAGGATATGAGAGTTTCTTTATATTCATCCATCCATCTATCATCACCACAAATCTCCAAAAATGTATTTTCTCAAACATTTTGAATATCCAATCACAATCCCATCATACAAATAATACACGCAATGCAGATACTAAACACAAAACAACCATTTGAATGGTGCCTCCAAAAGAGAGATATAACATTATAAATCATCACATCGATGGATATCAATGAAGGTGATCCCTCTTAAAAGCTTGGTGGTTTTGGAAACGATCCATGGACAGAGACTTATTTACAAAAGTCTTGGAAGGATTTTGGAAAATTTGCAAGAAACACATCCTCTCCACCAATACAAGATACCGGCTAGGCAAGCAAAGGGCATGAAAGTACAAAATGCCCGATTATTGTGGATCAATATATACATTCACATTCATATACAACTTTGATATTGACTTCTAATCATTATGCAAATGCCAGTGCATGTAGGTAAGATACCAAGCAAAGTGAGCAATCAGTCTCATTGAAGAATCTAAGATTGAGAATACTTTTGAGCAAAGTGTAGATAACTCTGAAAAGCTTGGCTGGCAGTTATCCATTCCCCTAGAATCAACGGCCAATTTATTTGAGGTCCTATTAGAGAATATGTTACACTCCCTCCTTGATATCTAAGGATCTTGAGATCACAATATGTGTAACCACTAACCAACAAAGGGCAATGAGAGATAAAAGTGGTAGGAGATTGAAGAGAAACAAGCAAGAGAGGGTGAAGGTATGGATAAGCAATATCATAAAATGAGGAATGGATTAAAGAAGGATAATCTATTAATTTAGAGGAACCAGCTAAAAATGTTGTTAAGAAATATACTGGAAATTTGGAAAAAACAGTTGTGGATGGGGAAGGACAAGGAGGAGGGGAAAAGACACAGTTCTCAATAAAAGAACATCAAGTGAAAATAGGGATTTGAGGGGCATCTTGGGGTTGAAAAAGAAGGGGTAGAATAATCTGTGGAGTAGATTGATACATAAAAAGGTAGTCTTCATATCTATGGACTATTTGATAATAAGATAAACAAGGCATTAATGGTTCTATCACAGATCTGTGATGATAGGCATCAAAGAAAGGTAAATCAAATGGAGGTTGTTTGGAAAGGTGGCCTAAGAGATCCTCCCTCAGTTGGTTGGTGTTTTGCACATGAGCAAAGGCTTTGGTCTGATGTTGATTCAAAATCACAGAATCAATCATTGTATGCCAAGAAGTTTTAGGGAAATCAGTCACTTTGGAGGAATATGTCTGGAACATCTTATCTATCTCACAAACATGTAAGACATAAGCATGGTATCTGGAGTCACTGAATCTTCAAAGACCATTCTTACCACCTCAATCAATAAATCAAAAGGCCAAGACCCACTCCAGTTATCCTCTAGAGGAGATAAACCCATCATGGAAAGCTTAATATAAAATGCCAACTTATGTTGTCAATAGTGCACAAAGAAGGAGTGATCTAGAGGAATAAATTCTTGGAACTGATCAAAACAAGTCCATAACAAGTCAATTCTTGACTTAATTCTTTTCATATTTGCTTGAAATAAAGGCCATAATGTCGCATTTCTTTGAAGAACAACTAAATTTACAGGGGATAAGGAAGGAACTAGCTACATAGAAGGACTATGTGAATCAGAATGGGACTAAGCCAATTGTTCCTTAAGCTATTAAATTTGAGTATTATTTTGGTCTATGATAGTATTGGCTAATTTGAGCTCTTCCATTTGGATAGCTATCAAATCATAGCTCTTGGGCTTCAATAACATATCCCTCTCCTCAGTTACAATAACTACTTTAGATTTGGTATGTGCTAAACTGAGCTTGCAAAGTAGACATCTTTGCTTTTTGGGCATCAACAACATTAGTTTGTTACTCCATTTGTGTATAGAGATCAGAAATTTTTTATGAAGAAAAGGCTAGCTCAATATTAGAACTGTTCAACTCCTCATTTTGGACTACCAAACCTCCTCATAAAAAGAACAATAAAGTTTCTAAATAAAAGCAATAACTAAGTGTCCAATAGAGCTTTGAATATCTTTGCACAAAAATGGAATTGCATCTCCCATCACCAAACTTTGCACAAAAGGAATTGAAATATCCAGAGTACCATCTCTATGTGCTCTGAAAAGATTAGGCATTGTAAGGAAAGCAAGTAAAGAAGCGTACTACAAGATTGGACAGAAATTGGAACTGAAGGAGTGGAAACTGATGTTACTAATTCAACCACTTGCTTAATTCCCTTTGAATGACCAAAGGAAGAGAGGATCAATATCCTCAATGATGACATTAGGATCTTCAGTAGGAGAGGAGGAGGAACCACTGGAGGATTAATCGGTAGTGAGGGAATTTCCTTTACGAGGGCAGCATATGTCAAGAAAGCATAAAGATAGGAACCAAATGTGACATTAGTCACATTACCCCTCATGACTGTGATAAAATACTAATCCATTTTAGCAAGGAGATATGAACTCCAATTAATAGTGATACCCTTCAGCACCATGCGAGAAGTTGTAAACAATTCCTTCGAAAGATAATTAGAAGAGGTTTTGGTAGGCATGAACATGTCTTGAAGGAACTGGCACAACCATTTCCAAAAAGGGTTAGAAATCTTGGATACACTAACTCCGAAGTTGTAATGACCCATTAGGATCCAAGATATATGTGATCTGCTTCTACAAAAGCTTCAAAATGTCCTCATTTGAGAAAAATTATCTTGCATTGTAAAATATTCCCCATGGTAGAGTAAAGAAAGAGCTTTGCCTAGGCTCTTGGGTGTCATGAGGATAATTGTGTCACAAACAAAGGCAAACCTCTTGTTATAAGAAGTTAAGAATTGATCACACACATTAGGATCATCAAGGACAAGTGGCAGTGTAAGAGCCACAAATTTGGATAACCCGGCCTTAGAAATAAAGTCTGATTCTAGTAACTATGAATAATCATGAGAAACCAATGGAACATACTGGACTAGGGGAGGAGTACAAGGCGCCATTCAAATGGATCACACACCACACATATAGAAAATCACAAGGAATGCCTGCAAAATAGCAATAGCAACAAATAAGATATCGACAAACGAAATGACTCACATGGACACGACCGACTAACCACCCTAGGCAATCCACATCCTGAAAAAGTTTAGCATGAACTCTGCACTTATGCAACCAAAATCTTTGTGAAGTGAAAACATACATGCACCCAATATCCCTATATCAGGAAAAAATAATAATAATACACATCACACTCTGACTCAAATCAACATGAATAAAGAAAAATGGACTAAATCAAACCACAACACACTGATAACCAAACCACACCTGAGTTAGACTGTCAACAATGACTGAGACTGACAACCACGTCATCCACCCCATGTAGTACTTCATTTAGAAGGGAAATCATGCAATGTGAGGGGAAGAAAAAAGTTAATTGAGTGTAAATTTCAATAATTAATTAACAATGGTTGAGTCTTATTAAATGATAAATCTTAGCAAGAAAATGACGACTCATTTTATCCATTAATTAAAAAATGTTAAGTTTCATGGTGCTTTAACATTTGCCATGTTGCGAATTAGGCAATTACACCCAATGTAGCCTCTTTGTATGGAGCAGTTGGGCCAAGGGAAATGTAAGCAATCCAAGAGAAGGGGCTAAATCCTCAGGTGAGTTACTCATGAATATATGTGTGCATCACGTGGTTCAAAATAAGGTATTTTTAAAATACAATTTTTATACATTTTTCACATATAGAAGGGTGTAATATAAAGGGGTTATTTACATATTGAACAGAAAAGGTTATTTTTTATTCAAAAAAATTTCACAAATAAGGATATTTATAAATAGGCCTTGAACACACGTGATGTAGATGACATACATATAGTAACTTCCTCGAGACTAAATCCCATAAGCATAGTGGTGAAAATTGCTACCTACCCAAAAGACTATAAAGCATTGTACTTGCCTATCTTTTGAATGGAATGTCATTGTGCTTTTTGTCCTTTCAGTCAGTGTCATTGTCTACACACACAAGATTGTGTTTATGAGTCTAAGCTTCCAACTTGGAACCTAATTCACTTGTGTAACAGTCATTATCTCTAAGTTAATGTTATCATGAGTCTTCTCTTTCTCTTCCATCCGCCATAGCCATGCTCTAAATCCATGCATTTCAATATGGTATCAGAGCTATGGTGAGCATGACTAAGCTCATCAAACTCTTTCCTCAAATCCTCTTCATCTCTGTCAAGCTCAGTCCAAGTAGTTGACGTCATTTTCAACTTCATCTACGCTCCCTAAGTTCATGGCAGCCATAGCCTTCTAGATAAGTGTTTCCCTACTTTAAAGCGTATATGTATCACTTCAAACATTAATGTTTCCCTACTCTGACTCCAACATTACATAAATTCATCGTTGCTATCCAAATTTGCACCTATGTTGATTATACACTCCCAGGTGCACGAAATGCGATTCAACATGTGGTGACAATCGTAGGACTCTTGAAGCCCACCTCATAGGCCTTCTATCCACTAGATATCCTCTTCAATGATTTCCTCTAGTATGTGCTGCTATGCAAAGGAAAAACTAGTCGGGTTCAGAAACCCTAACTATGGACTCCATAGCCTTTAAGCTTCAAACTCATCTTATACTTCAATATTTTCCTTCCTTCAATTCAAGCTTGTCAAATGCCACTCTAATCTACTGCAACACTCAGTATCTAGCAAGATTTTCGCATCAAACTAACAAGGAGGGGAAATTTTATGAAGATTTGAAGGATTCAAGCTCATCAACCTAGTTCAACTAGTATCTCTTAATACTATTTATCACTACCATTGCTTGTGTCTCTTGACATAACCAAAGTCAACCCAATTCTGAGAATTTTGGTCCTAATTTTTTGTTGTTCCAATCAATCTAGCATGGGCAAAGAATCTCTGACATGTCGCTTCAAAGGAGTTGAGTGTTTCATACCTAGCAAACACACATAAAGCTCATCCTAATGAAGAAGCGCCTATGGGCCATCACTAATGGATAAGAGAAGAAGCCCCAGGACACAACTCTTGCAGTTGCCTAGCAAAAAAGTGATGACAAGGCTCAAGCCATCATAAATATTGAACTAGATGAGAGCTATAACCACCATGTGGATACCTGTGACACATCCCATGACACTTGGAAAAGATTGGATACTTCTATTTTGGTGCATAGTCAAAGTCCTCAAAGTA
This sequence comes from Lygodium microphyllum, assembly GCF_053477565.2. NCBI lineage: Eukaryota > Viridiplantae > Streptophyta > Polypodiopsida > Schizaeales > Lygodiaceae > Lygodium > Lygodium microphyllum. The sequence continues at coordinate 104,286,929 of NC_141135.1, forward strand.
TAGTTTATTAATTGGATTTTTTAGACTAGACATGAAACCTAACACATTTCTTGCAACACATTTGAATTGCATGGAAAGTCTCTTAACCCAACTTGCAAGGATCAACATTAAAAATGGATGAAGATGTATGCATTAGTGGCTTGTTAAAAAGTTTGCCTCCAGATTATGATAATGTCTCCACCATTTTAATCAACATGCCATGTTTTAAACTCATGGACATTCAAGCCTCTTTGTTAGAAGAAGAAAAGAAGATAAAAATAAAGAAGAGCCAAGTACCTCTAAGGATGAACAATTTTTGTATGTTAATAAACAAGTATAAAGGAAAAAAGGACCAGCTAGTTTGTGACTTCTACAAAAGGACCGAATATACTGAAAAGTTCTGTCATCCCAGGGAAAGGCTTCAAAAGGCCTATCTTGCAGCTTGAAAGAAGAAGAAGAAGACCATCAAGAGCACAAGGAGAAGACTCACCAATCCTTCTATTCACACTACTCTGATAGACTTTTTTGAAGCCTTGTATAACCTTGCTCTAATGCTCCTTTTCATAAGCTTGTAAACTCCTCATGTAACCAGGGACTACACCCTCTATACACTTTATGAAGCCCCAGTTACAGCCTCTAGATGTCCACTATATTTTTGGTACCCACACTAAGCCTTGTATGCAACAGCCTCTGGATGATTACCATGTTTTTGGTATGCCCATACTTTTCAAGTGGTTTCTCACTAAAGCCTCTACACACTTTGTGCCTTTCTGGTTGTGATTGAGGAGGGGTGTTGAGAAATAGGCAATCACACCCAATGTAGCCTCTTTGTATGGAGCAATTGGGCCAAGGGAAATGCAAGCAATCTAGGAGAAGGAACCAAATCCCATAAGCATAGTGGTGAAAAGTGCTACCTACCCAAAAGACTATAAAGCATTGTACTTGGCTATCATTTGAATGGAATGGCATTGTACTTGTCTCTAATTGAATGTTATCATGAGTCTTCTCTTTCTCTTCCATCTGCCATAGCCATGCTCGAGATCCATGCATTTCAAACTCCCGGACATCGTTCTCGACTCAAGGTCTCTAAATGTATGTTCATTTTTAGAAATTTAATGTGTATGGAGTGCTTTCTTTTTAGCATGTGCATTTGTGACGATGAGTTCATTTTATTACAAATTAAAAATGAGTGTTTAGTGCACGAAGTGTGTGCTATGTGAACATTGGTTTATTGTAATTAAATTATATGTGTGTAGCACAAATTGCATGAAAAATGTGATCAACTCGTTTCTTTTAGCAATTAGTTGTGATGTTTGGTACAAAAAAGAAAAGAAGGGAAGGAACTCGGTACCTGGAGGGGGTGTGAATGCAAGTGTATTTGAATACACACAAAAATCAACTAATATGATCAGAAAGGATCACAACCACCATTGAATCCAAAATACACTTCACCTAGTTGAAAAATTTACAACGTAAAAGAAAATACCATAACACCACATGTATTTTGTTTGATTTAGTTTGGTTTTGTTTCTAGGTTTTTTTAACTTTTATTTGGATGTGTTGGGTTTGGTTCTTTTTCTTGAACTTTTTTAAAAATATGTGCTACTCAATCAACAAGACAAAGATTAAAATTAGATCATGAGTATTCTATGTGAGTTTTTTTTTCTTTTTTTAAAGTTAATAAAAATATCAAAAATTTCAAAAAATATTTTTGGGGGCTAATTTTGTACTTTTTTTCATTTAATTTAAAATTTAATGATTTTTAAAATATTTTTAATGTTTTTAGTATTTTTTACAATTTAAAATTTACAAAAATGTGTGTATCTAGGGTTGAACTGCATGTTCATTACATGTGAATAGCAACCATCCGGCCACCACATGGACAAGACCACACGTGCATCCTCACGTGTGTGAACAATCACATAAACAATTATGAACCGCGGCCCCCATGTGAATGACCACAAGCATGAACAACACGTGCACAAGGGGAAGGAAGTCTTTGTTGCATGGGTTCGAAGGTGGAGGAAGGTCAAATTTCTTTACAGTGAAGGGGAGGTGGATTTCTTTTTTTAAATTAGAGATCGATATTAGTGGGGCAGGGTGGGAGGACATGGGGTATTGTTTGGGGGGGGGGGGGAGGGGGGGATTCAGAGGGGGGGTCAACGGTAGGATGGGCGAGTAAGGGGGATTGGGAGGGGGGGGGGGGTCAGGGGAGGGGGGGGATTCAGAGGGGGGGGTCAACGGTAGGATGGGCGAGTAAGGGGGAGAGAGGGGGATTGGGAGGGGGGGACAATATGGGGTAAGGTGGGTAAGGAAGTGGGCGGCCGAGGGAAGGGAAAGGGGTAGACAATAGGTGGGGAGGTAGGACCCAAGTGGCGGTGGGGTGGGGAGGACAAGGAGCGAGGAGCACGGGCGGCGACACAATGGGCGTGTGCACCATAAGCGGAGGGGGAGGTGCCCACATGCGAAGGGGCGAAGAGGAGAGAGAGAAGAAAGAGAGGGACAAGGGGGGAGAGAGAGAGAGAGAGAGAGAGAGAGAGAGAGAGAGAGAGAGAGAGAGAGAGAGAGAGAGAGAGAGAGAGAGAGAGAGAGAGAGAGAGAGAGAGAGAGAGAGAGAGAGGAAAGGAGAGGGTGGGGGAAGAGGGAGAGAAGTAGGGAGGGAAGAGCCGTAGGGAGGGGGGAGGGTGGGAGTTGAGAGGCCCAGGAGAAGGAGGGTCGTGGAGGGTGGGAGAGGAAGTAGGGAGAGAGGAGTCGCAGGGAGGGGGGAGGGTGGGGGAGAGAGAAAGAGAGAGGGAAGAGACAGAAGGAGATAGGGGGAATGGGATGGTTGAGGGGGGGAGGTAATTTAGCTTTTTTGTTTAAAAGAAGTGTTTCTAATTTTTAAAAAGAAACAAGCATGACCCCTTGCTAAAAAAAATTGCAACAACAAGAACTGGCAGGAGCAGGGGAGAAGCCGAGGTAGCCAAACGCAACACATCAAATGCCTGGCATGCATTATGAGCAAAAACCAACAATTCTCATGAGACGTGGAGGGCAAAGGAATGAGAATTTTACAAAAAAATTAATACAAAGGGATCTAGGCATCCGATGAGCATGCCATAAAAAGAAAAATTGGGCATGGAAACTAGAGGAATGGCAAGACAATGTGTCCGTGACGCGTTCAATGGAAAACAGGGGGTTCACATGGAAAAATATAAAAACTCGGCTACGAAAAGGCACACAAAAATTAATTTCAAAAAATCTGTCATTCATCATAATAAAATATAGAAACAAGGAAAAATGTCTATAATGATGTATCAAACATGCCAGGTATATCAAAACACACTTTCGACAAGAATAGAACCCATTCATTGGTGCATAGATCGGTCACCGTATGCGCGCGTAGTGAGCGTTAGAAGGTCCCCAAGAACAAAAGAACTCTACTTTTTACACAAAAACCAATGAAGAAAGCTTGCACGACATGAACAAGAGACCAATTGGGTGCAATCTCCCCCCATGCCTTGTGCGAGCGCTCCACAAAGCATGCATTTAATATATTATTCATCTTCAAGCTCAAATAATAGCCCAAATTACAAAATAGCATGCTTTAGCTTTTGAGTTTGCTTTTGTGCCAATAAAGAATTAAAGCTAATGGACGCCCAAGAAGTCAGGCGGTACCCAAATACAATGTCAAATACAAGTATTTAAATCGTGCGCCCATACGCATACAAAAATAATAAATAAATATTAAGTGCTTTGATAAATAAGCGCGACAAAATATAGGCACCATGCCTAAGATACGCGCCCATCAAAATATTGACGATAACTTGAATACATGCTATCCTCCAATGCTTCCCACTGCCACCGCTGCTTGCTCTACACATCAACTGAAGCATTCACAATTGTTAGAAAAATAACACAATTAAACCGACAAAAGTGAATACCTAGCAGTCTTCGGCTACATAAATAAATTGGTTAGAAATCAATCCTAACCTTAATTTATTATGAGTGCACACTCTAAACTCATAAGCGTTTATTAATTTAAATATGTATTTTGTGGAATCACCCGCTATGGAATCACCCATGTACACATAAAATTAACAAAACGCTCGAAAAGGATAGGCATCCCCATCGACTTCTCGCACAAAGAATTCACTTTGTGTATGAGCCCCGGTAATAAAATTTTACGGAATCTACCGCAAAACCTCACAGAATCCACCATGGCACAGAATCCACCGTGGAATATGCCTCATGGCATCATAACCCCGAGGTGGGATAGCAATTGTCCTCAATTGCTATTTGCTCAATGTGGAGCTAACAAAGTGGGGAAAGCATTTAAGTCTCTAGTGTGCATCCATTGGATCTCTTCAACATGATGGTTTTTAAACTTGACCAAATATCTAGAATATCTACGGCCAGTTCTAGTGGTCATAAAGTCAGTATCGATAAGAGTTTCAGGCTCAAGGATTTTAGTTTCATCATCTAGCAAAGGAGGGTTTTCATAGACATGGTGTACAAGTAATTGGCCTCTAAAAGGTTGTAATAAACTAATATGGAAGGTGTTGTGGATTTTCCAATGTTGTGGTAGTTCTAGTTTAAATGCATTGTCTTTGATTTTATGTATGATCTTGAATGGTCCATAAAATCTAGGTGCTAATTTCACAACTGGGTGTTTATCTACACTTTGTAATCTACGTTTTTCTATTTGTAACCAAACATAATCATCAACTTTAAAATTCATAGCCTGTCTTTTCTTATTTGCTTGTTTCGTGTATGATATGATTGTTGGGCTTTGGCAATCATATCTTTAACTTCATCAAAAATAGTGGCATGCATGTTAGCAATATCATCAGCAGTTTGAATTTTGTTTGATAATGATGCAACAGGTGTAGGCAATCGATATCCATAAATAACTTCAAATGGTGCTTTCTTTGTAGCTATATGTGGTGTATTATTGTATGCTAACTAAAGTAAATGTAGATGTGTATCCCATGTGTGTGGTTTTGAAATGGTGTAAGCACACAAAAGATCTAAAATAGTACTGTTAGTAGCTTCTGTTTGATCGTTTGTTTTTGGATGAAATGCAGATGAAAAATCAATCTTTGTTCCTAAATTAGCAAACAAAGCAATCCAAAAATTATTACAAAATCTAGAATCATGATCGGATATAATAACTTTTGGTAAACCATAATTAGTGAAAATAGTTTTCAAAAACATTTGAGCAGCTTGAGATGCAGTTAAAGTTTTCTTGCATGGAATAAAATATGCTTGTTTGCTAAACCTATCTACAACAGTCCAAATCATATCATGGTTAGCTTTGATGTTAGGTAAACCAGTGATAAAATCCATTGAAATCTGTTCCCATGGTCGTGATGGAATAGATAATGGCATTAGTAAACCATATTGTTTACCATGGTATCTTTTAACTCGTTGACAAACTAAACATTCAGATATAAAGTTAGATACATCAGTGTCCATATGTGGCCAATAAAAATCTTCAGTCAATGTACGCAAAGTAGATATAATTCCTCTATGACCTTGATATGGAGGACAATGAATTTCATGTAAAACAAATGATCTAGATGGAACTGTCACACATAATCTTTTTTCATAAAACATGAATCCATTATTGTAAGACAATGAATCAATAAGAATCCAATTATTTGCAACTAGTTTATTCCAATCAGTTTGAAAAGTAGGATCTTGATGAAAAGTATCTTTCATAGGGATAAGGGAATCAAATGATATCACAGAAATATTGTGAATTGTCGGTCTTCTACTCAAAGCATCAGCTATAACATTCTCTTTTCCTGGTTGATATTGTATAAGGGGATGAAAACTTTGAATAAAAGCGGCCCACTTAATGTGTCGGTCAAATATTTGTGGTTGACTAAGAAGATGTCTAATGCTTTGTTGGTCAGTTTTGATCATAAATTCAGATCCCATTAAATAATGTTTCCATTGACGTAAGGCTTGTACTACAGCTAGCAATTCTTTATCATAGGTAGAATATTTAAGTTCAGATGGTTTGAGTTTGCAATTAGAGTAGGCTATGGGATGATTATCTTGCATAATGATAGCTCCTATTCCAGATCCACTAGCATCAGTAACTACTAAGAAGAATGGTCTATTGAAGTCAGGTAGTTGTAATACAGGAGCATGTTTCAATAAATCAAAGGATTTTTGTTGATTGTCAGACCAGTTATACACAATACCCTTCTTTAAAAGTTTTGTCAAAGGTAATGCAAGTAATGAGAAATTCCTCACAAACTTTCTGTAAAAGTTAGCAAGACCTAGAAAAGAACGTAATTCATGCACATTTTTGGGTATGGGCCAATTTAAAATTGCTTCTATCTTTTTAGGGTCGACTTTAATACCTTTTGATGAAATAATATGTCCTAGATATTCAATTTCTGTCTGGAAGAATTCACTCTTTTTTGGATTAGTATATAATTGATTGTCTTTTAACAATTTAAAAACTAAAGACAAATGTTCATAATGCTCATTCTCATTTTCACTGAATACTAATATGTCATCAAAGAATACTATGACACAATGCTAATATTTCAAAAATATGCGATTCATCATACGACTAAATGTGTCTGGTGCATTAGTTAAACCAAAACGCATAACTAGAAATTCATAGTGTCCAAATTGTATTCTAAATGCAGTTTTGAATATATCAGATTTGTCCAATCTTACTTGATGATAGCCAGATTTAAGATCTATCTTACTAAATATGGTAGATCCTTGTAGCTTATCCATAAGATCATCTACCCTAGGAATCGGATATCTATTCTTAATAGTAATTTTGTTTAGGGTACGATAATCAATGCACATGTGATAAGTATTATTTTTCTTCTTCACTAATAAGACAGGTGCACCAAATGGAGAACTACTAGGTTTAATTAATCCTCTGTTAAGTAATTATCCTATTTGATTTCGAATTTCTTTATGTTCAATTTGGTTATGTCTATATGGTGCTTTACATGGTGGTTGTGTCCCAGGAATTAAATCTATCTTATGATCTTCAGGACGTGAAGGTGGTAATCCCGGTGGTAAATCAGTAGCAAAACAATCTTGAAATTGGGCAAGAAATTGTGTATGCCTAGGATACATTTATTTTTCTTTAGCTTGAAGTTCATTCACCCATATTAAATAAGATTTGCTGCTTTTACGTAATGCATGTTTAGCTTGAGTATGAGTAAGCAGTGAAAAATTATTGGAAGCATGCATACCATGCAATGTGATATGTTTTCCTTGAAAATAAATTTTAATTGAATGCGTAGAATAATCTATGTCAGGATTGTATTGATAAAGCCAAGGGATTCCTAAGATAATGCCACTAGATTGCAAAGGTACAACTAGGAAATTTCTTCGTTCAGTATATTCACCAATTTTAATTTCTAAATTATGCACCTCTTGTGTTCCATTATATCTTGTACCTAGGAATGCAGCCTTGATGCGATAATGTGTAGAAACAGTTTGTAAATTCAATTCTTTGACTAACTTTGCAGAAATAAAGTCATGTGTGCTCCCATCATCATGTAAAATAGTCTTTTCTTTACCATGCACAAAACATTTCATTGTTAATAAAGAATGAGGAGTTGGCATACCTAGCATAGTATCCGAAGTAGTATCAATGTCGTCGTCATCTTCCGTACAGTCTGGCATTTCCTCACGTTCTTCTTCTTTCATGGCTCTCAGATAATTGATATGGACAGGTGGCTTTTTCGATTGACAATTTGCTACTAGATGTCCAGGTTGATGGCATTTGTAACAAACTATAGGTTTTGCTTTAGATACATTATTGGTAATGGCAGGAAGTTTAGGAATGTTGGGATTTGACTGTGAGGATGGCTTAGGGTTTGGATTTGTGTTTGATAGCAAGGCATGTGGTCGTGTCCAAGATTTACGGAATGAAGATGGAAGAAAACGACTTTGATTGAATCTTTGAAAATTTGAATTGAATTGTTTGGAACCAAAGTTACCATTAGTTGGAAATTGTTGTGGTTGCTTGTCTCGTCCTCGAATCTTGTCTTCAGTGTCATGAGCCAAGGAAATTGCATCTTCAAGGGTTGTTGCCTTGAACATATTGACTTCCGCATAGAAATGTCCAAGTAGGCTAGACATAAACTTGCGTTTATGAGTTGCTTCAGGTACATCTTCGAGCATACGTAGTTGTAATAGAGCATTCCAAAAATGTTCAGTGTATTGGGAAATAGGTTCGCGATCCCTTTGTTGTAGAATATCCCATTTCTTGATGGCTTTTTCATGGAATTGAGGAGGAAGGAAATTCTGCAAAAATTTCTTTTGGAAAGCCTCCCATGTAGTGGGGCAATCAACGCTCTTACGGACCATAGTCCACATAAGGATGCTCGATTAACTAAATGGTTTTTAGTGACACATTTAATTTTGTCTTTCTCAGCATATGTTTCTTCATGGAAGTAATCATCAAATTGATTGATAAAATCAAGTACAGTCTTTCCATCGCGTGATCCATTGAAGTACAAAATTTGAAGTTTCTTTTACTTATCTTTGTTTCTTTGTGAATGGATTGGGCTTCAAGTGTTGCATCGATGGTATGTCGTATAAGATCTTCGGGTTGCGATTCATCTTAGTTGGTGATAGATCGTTGCAGATTGGCCAATTGAACTTGCAAAGCTTGTTGGGCTCTTCGTTCTTCTTCGAGTTGCATCATAATCAAATCCAACTTTTGCTCCCATCGTTGGTTCGGGTAGATCACCTTCAGCTATAAGATCGTCCATGTTTTGATCAGTCATCCTACAAAATCCAAAAGACCTCACACTCTTGAAATCTTATTAGTGGGATGAGCGTAGCTCAAAGGCGGGTTTACAAGGCTTGTATATTTTGTTTGGCTTTTGTAGTCTTTCTCCTTTACGTTTGTGGTATTCATTGTTTGTCACAATCGTCTTCCAAAAGAATAGTGTTGCGTAGAAATTGCGTATAAACTACGTATGAACTTTTGCATTTGCTGAAACTGGTTCAGCAAGTCTGCAAGTGTGATAGGGACTTCCAGAGAGCAATAGACTGATTCGTGTGCTTCTGTGTGTGAATTGTCTCTATGATAGTTGTTGAGTAAGTCTTTAGTGACCTTTGTGACTTGTAGGATTAAGAAATCTTGGAGTACTTGGAGGACTTAAAAGCTTTAAGTTTTTTTTAATCAAGCATGGATTTAAAGGACATGAGTATGTCCTCGCCAGCGTCGACCGGGCAGTACATACTGTCGCTAACAGATGCGGAAATTTTATTTGGGAAGCTTTTTTTTAACATTAAGCTTAGTGTTAAGCTTAATAAGCTTTTGACTTAAGCTTAAAGGTGTGAAGCTATGGAGGCTTATCTGCATATTGACGACTTGAGGAAGGAAATTTTCCATCGGTCCTTTGCCTACAGAGGCTAGTCTTTCGTGATCAGAGAGTGCAGAAGGGGGTTCTTGACTACCAGGAACACGCTGGTATCGACTGTTCACGACGAAACTGACTGTAGAGCTCGATCGTTCTAGGAGCTCCACCTTTGCGCAAGATGGTAAGCGATTGGAAGCTCTCGATCTCAGCTTCGCTCTGATACCACTGGTGCCAGATCGGTTGTCGTATGCGCGCGTAGTGAGCATCAGAAGGTCCCCAAGAACAAAAGAACTCTACTTTTTACACAAAAACCAATGAAGAAAGCTTGCACGACATGAACAAGAGACCAATTGGGTGCAATCTCCCCCCATGCCTTGTGTGAGCGCTCCACAAAGCATGTATTTAATATATTATTTATCTTAAGCTCAAATAATAGCCCAAATTACAAAATAGCATGCTTTAGCTTTTGAGTTTGCTTTTGTGCCAATAAATAATTAAAGCTAATGGGCGCCCAAGAAGTCAGGTGGTACCCAAATACAATGTCCAATATAAGTATTTAAATCGTGCGCCCATGCGCATACAAAAATAATAAATAAATATCAAGCGCTTTGATAAATAAGTGCGACAAAATATAGGCGCCATGCCTAAGATACGCGCCCATCAAAATATTGACGATAACTTAAATACATGCTATCCTCCAATGCTTCCGACTGCCACCATTGCTTGCTCTACACATCAACTAAAGCATTCACAATTGTTAGAAAAATAATACAATTAAATCGACAAAAGTGAATACCTAGCAGTCTTTTGCTACATAAATAAATTGGTTAGAAAGAAATCCTAACCTTAATTTATTACGAGTGTGCACTCTAAACTCATAAACGTTTATCAAAAAGTCAAAATGGAATGTGGCCAAAAGGAAAAGCATTTGGGTGGACAAGTTGGATAGGGCTATATAGTCGAAACATGGTGTCGATGACAATTGTAGTGGGTCGCATAAAAAACGATAAAAACATGCTCGAAAATCCAAAAAAAATTTAATTTGAGACAATCTGTAAGTTGGAACAAGGGGCAAAAATAAAAAATAAAACAATTGGAAGGGCAAGAGAAGCCCACAAGAACGGGGTAAAATAGGATGGGTGGGTGAGAAAGGGACCTCAATATGGCATTTTAAAAAAAGGGTATCATGTAAGGATCAATTAGCAATGTATTCATAAATGTATGCAAATGAGACGTGCAGGGATGCATCCCTACACTTAAGACATGAACAAATCAATTTGACTAATCCATAGGGTCCTAACACTTGATCATAACCCATACATATATGTCCCCATGCTTAAAACACGACATACACATAAATGAATGCAAGAGGTAGGGTTAGAAACACTTGGCCCATTCAGTTGGTCAATGTAGATTATCATCGACACATGTTAGGGAGTCGAAATAGTCTATAGGAAGTACCACGATTAACCACAACATGCTTCCATCATGGCAGGGACTATGCAACAACACTCAAGGAGGTAGTGTTGTTGATGAAGATTTTCGATTAAGATGTCGAGAATAAAAAATACAACCCTTAGTCTCAACGGTCACTCATGGGAAGATAATAGATCACGCACTCGCCCCCATAGCTCACATCACTTGAGAAGAATGATTGAAACCTGTATCGCACATTCGATTAAGAAATCAACAAGGGGATCGTTCAAAACGAGTATACCAGCATGCACACTTGATTGTGCAGCAATGCTTTCTAACCCGTTTGGCATAGGTGTCAAGAATCGCGTGGTGGGGGGACTTGCTCAAGATGCTGTGCCGAACACACACAGAATGCACAAGGAGAAGCTCACTCAAGAGACAGGAAGAGAGATGAAGGCCAAAACATTTTCTTACTAGTTTTTTCTTCTTCTTCCACACTCTTTACAATGTACACAAAGTATAGATAAGATACAACATAAAGAAAAGTGGCCTACTAAGTCAAACAATGCATAACCGAGTACATTAGTCGACTAATGCTATAACTATGCCAGCTGTAAATAGGTGTAACAACCTGAATATAATAAGTAATGAGTCAATGGCCATGTGAGAGTCATAATGACCACCGACGTGCTAAGTGTAGACGTGTGGACCCATCTAACCATGTGGTCCATCATCAATGTCTGTATGTGTTGAGCTTGTCATCTCAACACTCCCCCTCAAGCTCAACTGCATCTCTGCAACTCCAAGTAAGCTTCGAAACTTTTGAAGCTTCTCTCTACCCAATGCCTTCATGAAGATGTCAGCTATCTGATCCTATGTACTGACATACACTAAGTCAATCTCACCTACTAGTACCTTCTCTCTCACAAATTGGTAGTGTACCTCAATATGTTTTGTCCTGGCATGGAACACAGGGTTCCTAGCCAACTGTATACTTCTCATGTTGTCACAATAAATGACAACTGGACCTTCCACCTGCACATCTAAATCAGTCAATAACTTTTTCAGCCATACTACCTCACATGCTGCAACAACAGCACCTCTATACTCAGCCTCTGTACTCGACAGAGCAATTGTAAATTTCTTTTTGCTGCTCCAAGTAACTGCTGCACTACCAAGAGAGAACATGTATCCGCTGGTAGATCTTCTATCAGACATACTACCAGCCCAATCTGCATCTGTGAATCCAAACACCTGTACATGCCTCATAGAAAAGTCCATAATGTAATGTGGACTTCACATATCTCAATATGCGTCTGATTGCATCCAAATGTGGCTTTCTAGGTACTTGCATAAACTGACTCATAAGACCAACAACGTAGCTCAAGTCTGGCCTTGTAATGGTCATGTAGATCAAACTCCCCACTATCCTCCTGAACATAGTAGGGTCTTCTATCTCATCCCCAACATCAGCACTCAACTTTACATTCTGCTCCAACGGGACTGAAAGTGGTTTGCATGCTATCATACTATACTTGGACAACATATCCAAGCCATACTGTCTTTGGGACAGCCATATACCATCATCATATCTTATCACCTCAATGCCAAGGAAGTACCTTAGCTCACCTAAATCCTTCATCTCAAACTTCTTCTTCAAAAAGTCCTTGACTTCAGCAATCCCACTATCACTATCACCTGCAATAATCAAGTCATCCCACGTATGTGTGCAGGTTGAAGAAGGCACCTTCTTCAACCTGCACACATACGTGGGATGCTCTAAATCTTCATAACCTGCTGGCTGATCCATACATACTTCTTCCTGCAAATAACCATGCAAGAAGGCATTCTTCACATCCATTTGCTGCAACCTCCAACCTTTGGTTGTTGCCAAAGCAATCACACATCTGACAGTTGCCATCCTAGCAACTGGACTGAAGGTTTTTTCATAATCTATGCCATATGTATGGGCATAGCCTTTTGCAACCAGCCTAGCTTTGTACCTACTAATAGAACCATCTGCATTGTGCTTAATATTATAAACCCACTTACATCCAATAGCTTTCTTGCCCTTCGGCAATGATACGAGATCCCAAGTCTTATTGGCCTCTAATGCAGCCATTTCCTCATCCATTGTTGCATCCCAATGAGCATGACTAACAGCCTCCTCAAAACATGTGGGCTCAACATCCTCAACTAGTTTCACCATATAAGCATAATGGTGAGCTGCATAACCTTCAAAACCAAATCTTTTAATAGGGTATCTGACCCTACTAGATCTACGTACCACCGGATCACTCAATGGAGCCTTTACATTACTATGAGCTCTCTGTACACCTGGTGTCCTGACAGAAGGAATACCAAGCTCATCATCCAAGCTCTCTAAGCCACTAGAGTCTCCATCAAAAACTGCATCAATGCCATCTGACACTTTATTCTTTTCTTTGACTTTACCTGTACTGCTACTAGATGCACTTGAAGATGTAGAGGTACTCCTTAGTCTCTCAGACCAAGGACTACCAGATGATGTCTCTGGTCCACTAAGAGTTCGTGATTCTTGCTTTTCAACTTGCACATGAGTGTCATGATCATCATCATCATCCAATGCATCACCACTAGATGTATACCAATTGCTCATTTCGTAAAAAATGACATCCCTGCTCACTTTGAACTTACATGTGACAGGTTTATAATAGTGATACCCTTTCCGCTCTAAAGAGTATCCAATAAAAACACATTTTTTTTTCCTTTAGATCAAGCTTCTTCCGTAGCTCATCTGGCCCATGAACGTATGCAACACAGCCAAATACCTTCAAGTGCGATACATCAGGCTTCTTGCCAGTAAAGCATTCTTCAGGAGTCATCCCATGAACTGTAGATGTGGGAGTTCTATTCATAATATAAACATCATTATGAACAGCCTCAGACAAAAAATGCTTACACATATTTTTTTCAGCCATCAAGGCACGTGCAACTTCTGCAATATGCTTGTTTTTCCTTTCTGCAACACCATTTTGCTGTGAGGTATATCTGCATGTGAACTGTCTCTTTATCCCATGAGACCTTAGAAAATCACTGAACTCATTTGAGAGGTACTCTCCCCCTCCATCTGACCTCAAGCACTTTACTTTCAAGCCTATTTCTCTTTCAACTGCAACCTTGAAAGTTCTAAAGTGCTCAAATGCTTCACTCTTTTTCTTCATAAAATATACCCACATCTTTCTAGAACAATGATCAATGAATGTGACAAAGTATGAACTGCCTCCAAGAGATACATTTTGTGTAGGTTGCCAAATGTCTGTATGCACAACATCAAGGATATTTTTGCTTACATCTCTGTCATGTGAAAAGGGTTGTCTTACATGCTTACCAAACTGACATGCTTCACATACCTTGTGAAATTCTGCAACTCTAAATGTAGGCAAACTTGTAACCAACCCTTTGGACTGCATTAATTTCAGCCTTTGTACATTTGCATGTCCAATGCGTTTGTGCCAAATTTCAATATCTGCAACAACACCTTTTCCTTAAGCATACATAGCAGCATTCATAGTAGGAATTCCAACATCCAGAGTAAACATACGTACAACTCTACTTCCCTTTGCTACCAACCTGCACTTGTCATTGAAGTCTTCTACAAAGCAACCCTTTGCATTAAATCTGACTTGCAACCCTTGCTTTACCATTTGATCAACTGACACCAAGTTCTTTGTAATTGATGGCACATATAATACATCTGAAAGACTCTTTGTCTTACCATCATGCAAGGACAAGGGAACTTTTCCAATGTGTAAAATTGGGTGGCATGAATCATCACCCGTCTGCACATAACCTGCATTTTGCAAATCTTGCATCTCTCCAAACCATTCTACATGGTTGGTCGTATGATTGGATGCACCTGAATCAACATACCAAACATCATCATGTGTTCCCTTTCCTGTAACAGCATTCAACATATGTTACATAACAAATAGATGTTCATTTTTGTCTTCATTCTGTTGTGAAGACGATGCATAGTTTCCTTACTGCAACTTACCACTGTGAATATCATCTTTCTTAGCATAACATTGGGCTGCAATATGACCTGTTTTGCCACAGCAGTGACACACAATACCAGAGTTGTTAGAGCCTTTGTTCTGCCATCCACCTCTTCCTCTAAAGCTCCCCCTGTCTCTAAAGTTACCAGACCTCCTGAAACCTGCATATCTCCAAATTGTTGATTCAATTTGTTTTGCTGGTTGTCACTACCACGTCTTATACCATAGCCTCTTGAAGAGAACCTGCCATGTCCCCTTCCTGAACTGGAGTAGAAAGCTTGAACCTGTTCACCACTTCTTTCAGATGTCTCACTCTGCATGTTGATCTCTTCATTGATCATAAGGGAGACCAACTCATCGAAATCTGGAAATGGCTTTCTGACATATACGGAAGTTACAAAAGACTTCCAAGCCTTTTCATTGTTAAGTCCACCCAAGGTAGACGACACCAAATCATCATCATCAGGCATTGCATCAATCGCTGCCAATGCATCTGCAATACTCCTTACCTTCAGTGCATACTCATTGATAGACAACTTCCATTTCTTCAATATATTCAACTCTTGCTTGAGTTGAATCTTTCGGGCCTTTGTATTTACGAAAAATATACTTTCAAATATGGTCCAAGCTGCATATGAATTCTCTGCATTTCTAATATGTCCCAGCATATTATTGTCAATTTACTGCAGACAGCCAATACATGACCTTTTTGTCTTTTGCATTCCATTCCTTCTGTGCCTTTGTCTTTTCTGCAGTTGGAGGATCACTCACCTTCGGCTCCTTTTCTTCACCTGAAATAAACTTGTAGAGGCCTTTTCCAATAAGGAAGTTCGTGACACGAAACTTCCATGAGGAGTAGTTTTCTTGTCGAGCTTCTCAATGATGGGGTTTCCACTGTTCTTTGCCATTATCACAAAACTAATACGAGACAACAAGCAAATCTTCTGCAACCCTCGACCTGTAGTGCACATCAATACACCAGACAGCCTTTTTCACTGTCTGCTTAATAATACATCCAATCTACAACCTGTTTGTTGTAGATAAACCTTATATTTGCTTCTTGTAAACACCTCAATAATTACAGATTCGCAATCTGTAACATGCGCACCTACTTTCGGTCAAAACAACCGAAATCACAGTGTACCTTGAAACTGTTGTCCGCAACCTTGTAGCTCTAAAATGGGGCCTGAAACGGCCTCAGATGCCCAAAATAATTGTGTACTAGCCCTAAAGGCCTTTATCTACAGAATACACAATGCTCTTCGTGCACATCAAATATCACTGCAATCTGAGATTTTTTGCTCTGCCCTGCTTCCGGTGCCTCCACAGGCACTATCCAAGAGAAAGAGTGGAAGGATGGGAGAGCTTCTTACCCGTGGCTTGCTTGCTCAAACCTTGCTTCTTCTCCTTCACTTCAGTGAAATCAGCCTCGCTCAGTGGCGCGGCTCTGATACCATGTCAAGAATCGCATGGTGGGGGGACTTGCTCAAGATGCTATGCCGAACACACACAGAATGCACAAGGAGAAGCTCACTCAAGAGACAAGAAGAGAGATGGAGGCCAAAACGTTTTCTTGCTGGTTTTTTCTTCTTCTTCCACACTCTTTACAATGTACACAAAGTATAGATAAGATACAACATAAAGGAAAGTGGCCTACTAAGTTAAACAATGCATAACTGACTACACTAGTCAACTAGCGCTATAACTATGCCATAGGTGTAACAACCTGAATATAATAAGTAATGAGTCAGTGGCTATGTGAGAGTCATAATGACCACCGATGTGGTAAGTGTAGACGTGTGGACCCATCTAACCAGGTGGTCCATCATCAATGTCCGCATGTGTTGAGCTTGTCATCTCAACAATAGGTGCAAGAAGGAAGGCCAAGGAGCCTCGTAGTACACTGCGCCAAATAGAGTGATGTGTGTGCAATGATGGAGGAGGCCAGTCCCGTATATGGATAGGAAAACAAAAACATTCGTGATACCAATTTTCATAATGTCCCTCAATCCTCACCTCTCAAATGATGAAAGGAAAAATCAATCATGGTTAGTCCCCCCTCTATCTCACGCTCTGTTGATAGATACAAAAGGGAAACCGAGTTCCTCACACCCATTGATGTGATCCTCACTATCACTTGTACAAAGGTTGTATGCCAGAAGGTGCAGTAGTGTATCTTGCCCCTATGCCGGCCCCGACATACCTGCAAGAAGAAAGGCTAGGGAGCCTTGTAGTATCATGCATAAGAATAGATTGTGTGTTGTGCATTGAGAAGCCCAACCCGTGCGTGCAACACTCCATTCACACATCTCACCTCTCTTTTGAATTTAAAAGGGCAAGGACTGGTCACTCATGCTACCCTCTATCTCACACTCATCTGATAATTATTAGGACATCACATACTCACATCCCCATCTGGTTAGGATGAAAGCTCACGTCACTCAAAGGATCGATGAAGATTGGCTTTGTCTCGTTGATGATGTCCACTTGTATGAGTTGGATGAAGAGGCATATCCAAGGAGGTAGCCGACTACAACTTCAATCGCAGTGAGAAATGTCATCTGATATAGGAGTCAGATGCATTGATGAAGGTGTAGGATGAATTGCACTAAGGTAGGAGACTTTGGAACTGCATCCTAGAAAGTTTGACTGATGATTCAACTCATCTGTACTATGGAGTGTTGCCACCTTTTCCACAACCAACTTCCTATCCAAGGGTGTTTGCTACCTTTTCTTGGAATAAGACATGTTATGACAGGGAATTTCTCCACTTTCTCCCATTACAGTTTTGATTTTTTTCCCCTTTTTTTTCCTACTCCCGAGGGTGTTTCCACCTTTTCTCGAAGAATAGGTCGATATGATAGGGACCGAGGTCCTTTTCTCCCATGACCAATATATATATATATTTATTTATTCTCTTTTTTTAATATTCAAATAGGAGAATGGCAAGAATACCATATATTAAAACCATCCTCACCAGCTCTACCAGATCATATGAGATGGCAGCAAAGTAGGGATAGGAGATAGCTCCGAAGGGCTGAAAGAACGAGGCCACCTCATCGAAACAAGCATGATTTCTATCAATAGCAACATGAGAAGGGTTACAATGCAACACCCAAAAGAAAAAAGGTTGGTCAACTGTGATTGTCATGATCCCAAAGGAGAGAAATACTTCTTGAGAAGATAGCCATTAATAAAAAAGGAATCATCACAACCATCGACAACCTGCACTTGGATAGAGCCCTTAGGGTTGACAACAAGTACCTTATAGGTGCCCATACAACACTATTGTAGCTTTCCTAGAAAGTTGCCAAATCATGAATCATAGACCAAGACTAGGTCACCTTCCTTGAATTTCTTATGCTTGATGAATTTATCATCGTAAGCCTTTTGTCGAGCTTGGGTAGCTTCCATACACAGTAGGGCCATTCTGCAAGTCTGGTCCCCAAGACATTCCAAGTGTAGAAGATGGCATTGTAGTGACACATCCTTGCCTAGGCATTCTTTGTTAGCCACTCTCAAAGAAGGAAATTCTAGCTCTACAAGAAAAATAACTTATATACCATACACCAATTGGAAGAATGTCTATTATATAGTAGCCTTATGGGAGGTTCCATACACCCAGAGGGCCTCTGTAATTTGATTGCCCCAATCACAGTGATGTGCAGCAATCATCTTTGTCAAGATCAAGCAAAGGATGCAATTGGTGACTTTGACTTGGTTGTTGGCTCTAGGGTAGTAGGGTGTGGATTTGCGACAGCGTCTCTTGTAAAGATCTGTCAATTCTTGCATAATCCTATTGAGAAAGTGAGTATCGTTGTCACTAACCAGCTCTAAGGGACTGTCAAAATGGATGATGATGTTCTCATACAAAAACAGGGCCACGCTATTGCCATCATCTTGTTTCATAGTTTTGGCTTCACACCACTTTGTCATATAGCTAGTACAGACCAAAATTCATCTATTTTGCTTGCTTATGGTTTGCATATCGATGGGGCCAACAAAGTTGATGCCCCACTTCTCAAACGGCTTTAGGGAAAGGATAGGCTACAATGGCATGGCACTAGTTTTGGTGTATTTTCCCATATGTTGACAAGCATCACAGCATTTGCAATAGTCAAAGGCATCTTTGTGTAGTGTAGGCCACCAGTATCCTATGAGTAGAGCCTTTGTAGCTATCACTTCTCTTGCAAAATTCTCTCTACATGGCTTGTCATGGCATGCTTTTAGAACTATCGTGATCTGGTCTCTTGCAACACATCTTCACAACAGTTTATCTTTGCCCTTCTTGTACAATGCACCACCTAATAGAGTGTATGTGGATGATTCCAACAGAAGTTGCTTCTTCTCATAGCTAGAGATACCTAGAGGATACTGCTGAGTGGCCAAGAGGTTGGATATAGCTATGTACATGGGGTTACAATTTCAACCAAAAAGAGGAAAGCATTAGGGAGTTCTGGGTCATCCTGCTCCTCTTCATTGCTCCTGCACATCTTCACAACACTTCATATTTGCCCTTCTTGTACAATGCACCACCTAACAGAGTGTAGGTGGATGATTCCAACAGAAGCTTCTTCTTCTCACAGCTAGAGATACTTGGAGGATATTGTTGAGTGGCCAAGAGGTTGGCTATATCTATGTACATGGGGTTACAATTTCAACAGAAAGAGGAAAGCATTAGGGAGGTCTGGGTCATCCTGCTCCTCTTCCATCACTTTGAGGGATTCACGACAAATGATTAGCCAACACATGGAAGCAACCGGGTTTAGTCACCACTTTAAAATCAAACTCATGGAATAGAATGAACCATCTCATCATTCTTCCCTTCATGTTTTCTTTGTTCATCAAGAGGACAATGTATCATGGTCCACATAGAATTTGAAATGCGTTGACAGCAGGTAGTGTCGAAACTTCTCCAAGGAAATACCATTGCGAGCCATTCAAGCTCCATCACTATATAGTTCTTTTCTTGATCCGTGACCTTATGACTTGCATAGTAAATGGGTTTTTCTAACTTCGATGAGCCTTTTTAACATAAGACCTATCAACAACTAACTCACATCTGGAGGTGTCCTTCGAGAGGCTTCTTGTCCGAAAGGAGCAACTGCCATTACCCTTGGTTCATGGAGTACAACACTTTTTTCCAGTAGTGGACTAAGGATTTATGAAATCCCTTGCAATGCTCTGGCACACCTGCCATACCTTTCCCCTAAGATAATTTACAGTTTAGGTTCTGAGACCAAACCCTAGGTAAGTCGGCGAATCGGCCCTTCTTAGAGTTTCTTCCTAGCGTTTGTTTGTGGGGAAACCTCTTGGTTGACCGAGACCACCCTGCCATAGGACTGGATTCGTCGGGAATCCATCAACCTGCTTCCCTCTATGGAAGTTCTTAGTTATCTAATTACCTACCACATTACATGAAACATATAAAAATAGCTTTATTAATTAAAATCCTTTTATGCACAGTTGTTCATTTACGTAATTTACTCATGGACATACAATCAGAATAAAACAAGCTCATTGATTATGTTCCATAATGTGTGTTCTCTCGCCCATACAGGAGAAAAATTACAATTTCATGTGCTGCCTCATCCGACGCATCTGCACATCACGTGCTGCCTCATTCGGTGCATTTGCACGTTACCAAGATCAAATCCACCTATAGCTAGCTTTCATAGATATCCCAAGTAGAACTCGGGCCATATAGGGGACCAAGTAGTTCCTAGGTGCAAGAAAAATATTTACTAGTCAGAGTCCCCCTGGCACCTTTCCACCTCCTACTTAATACGATCCCTGCTAGAAGACCTCTCACCATCGGAGTTGGTCTATGCTTTCGCAGCGGTAAAAACATTCCCCTCTTGGTATGGGGATTCATTACCTATCCTTGGGGGAGGTATAGGGCTCCTCAATTCTTATCTGTTCCAATATTTAATCCAATCAGGATCTAATCTAGAAGATCACAAACAAGATTGATGTCTGCAAGCAATTATGACTTCAATCAATCATGCAACTTTCAAGTGATGCTTAATTCTAGTAGCAATCGATACTTGAGTTTCACATAATGAAAATTTCCCCTTGGAATTTAACTAGAGGCATCTAGATTTTGGGATCACTTTCTAGTTCTTGTAACCAAGTTTCTAGGCCTTAAGCCAGTATTTCTCAAGAGACTTATCTTATTTGGATATAACTTTTTTAGAGAAACCTATAGTATCGTCGTTGGTAAAGGGTTGTCATTCGCAGCCGCAACTCCATTTGTGACTCCCGTGCTTGCAACTCCAACAGTTGGCAAGGGTGTAAGATTCTCGATGCGATTAATGTCTCGTCCTCATCAAGAGTATTCTTCTCGCTCTCGTGTAGGAGCCATGGAAGAAGCCTGACGGGTTTGAGTAGCAACGCTTCCGCGTAGGGTTGGAGAGAGAGAGAGAGACTCAACTAATTATAGCAGAGCTTTGTCGCGTCAATAGCAGCAACAACAGAGAGGCTTCTACATGGGTCATTGTGTGTCTCTTACGTGATGCTCTACCCCTGTTTATATAGTAGTGAGAGAGGGGGGAGGGGGTAAAGAGAGGGTGCCTGCTTTTTGGTGTTTTTGATGACATCATCAATGACAAGATTTCATTTTTTTCTACATTGCAACTTTTTTGGATCATAACTTTGTCGTATGAACTCCAAATATAGATGTTTGGGTACTTAAAACGATCGGAAAGTAGCTCTACACAACCTAGCGCAGGTGAAATTGCAAAAATCTATCAATAATAGACGAAAATGACAATTTTTGTAAATCACATTATTTTTATCTATCTTTTGTCTTGGACGAATTATTCCCTTCAAAATAAGTCATAGTATATATTTGAATCTATCTAAAGTGGAATTTAAGTCATCTAAACATGATACTAGAGATTTCAGACTATTCTAGTAAACTAGTCCCACAACATGTAAATCCTGTAGAGATTCTACAGTTTTTTTTTCCCCTATGTGTGGACATGCAACACCACGTATACACACCTTAAAATAAACTAAGTAATGGGGACATTACATCTTCTGCTATCTGCACTTGGCTGTATCCACTGAAGCCATCTAATAAGGAGTAAAGCTCTTGTCCCCACTGTGTCTAACAGTTGGTCTATAAAAGGGATAGGAAAGTGATCCTTCTTGGTTTTGGAATTCAAATTGCAGAAATCCACACATCCAAAGATTCCCGTTCTTCTTGGGTACAACCAGAATGGGCGAGGTCCATTCATATTGGCCACTCGATAGATTAAATCACCTTCCAAAAGCTTTGGCAACTCTGCTTTCACCAAGGTGGAATAATTT
This sequence comes from Lygodium microphyllum, assembly GCF_053477565.2. Classification (NCBI taxonomy): domain Eukaryota; kingdom Viridiplantae; phylum Streptophyta; class Polypodiopsida; order Schizaeales; family Lygodiaceae; genus Lygodium; species Lygodium microphyllum. The sequence continues at coordinate 104,309,019 of NC_141135.1, forward strand.
GGGTTCATACTCCTATGTCATTGTTGTACTGGCTTGGCATCAAGCTCCAAGTCAATGTGATGCTGACATATTGTGGAATCAATCCCTTTCAGGTCTTTGTAGGACCATATAAACACGTTCAAATTCTCCTTCAATAAGTTGTACAGGATCGTCAACTCCTCTTTTGGTAGGTTGCTACCCACCTTCAAGTGGCGTTCAGTGCCATTTGCATCCACAAAGGTTAACTACCTTTCACCTTCTACTTCGTGAATGAAGGTTCCACGGACTACTTTTGGATACAGATTCGACTCCTTCAAGGGGGTGGTGTCCTCATCTGATGTCCCACTAGACCCAACTTCTACTTTCAGTGAGGACTTGGCTTGCTTCTTGGGAGGCTGAAATGGTATCCGGGCTATCTCAGATTTGGTTTGGATATTAATTACCTCATATCTTGACGACTCCTCTTCAGAGGATGCATCCAGGAACATCACATAACAGGGGCTATGAAAATTCTATGGTGGCCTTGGGACTGGTGCTTGTTGATAAGGTACATCATCATCCTTTCTTGGCAAGGGTGGATGAGTGCAGCAAGAACAACTGATAAAAGACGGCTTATTTTTCTTAATCCACTTATTATAAAGGTTTTGCATATGGAAAGATCCATTTACCAATCCAAAAGGTACCATCGTCATTTGGTCCAACATCATGAAGTCTTCTGCTTCTAAGGCTTCTGGGAGTCCCTCTTCATCCATGCTTTCTAGAGTGAAATAGATTCTTCTATCTCGCTTTCATATTCTTCTTCTTCAAGTTCATCATCGTTCTCTTTAGACTCTGAATCTACCTCTGTAGGCGCTCTGTAAGAGAAGAACACGGTCTTTACTTCGCTTTCTACCTCTGTCTCTAGCTCTGCTATGGCCATGTAACAAGTAGAGTAATACATCCATGCTTCTATCTCACTATCAGAAGTGATTTCAGAAGTTGTTCTTGGTTCAGGTAGGAAGTATTCACCCATTCACAAGGACTTTGCATCTTTTGGGAGTTGGCTTACAGTGCTCACTATTAGGGATTGTGCCTCTGTTCTCTTGGGGAGGATCTATTTGACAGCCTCTTCTTCTACTGACATGACATTTGTAGTCTCATTGGGGGAGTCGAAGGAGATTTCTAGGGAGGTGGTGGATCCATGCCCTCTTTGAGCACCATATGGCTTCAGCACCACTTTATTTGGTCCCTTGTCCAACGTCCTTTGAACCAATCTGTCCTTTCTTTGGCTTCAAACAGCCATGGTCTTCCCAGCAACAAGGGGTAGGATGTATCATAAGATTTTGGCTTTACTACTAGGTACGTGAGCTAGTGATCTCCTCCAGCCTTTGTAGTCTTCACATATGGGAGAATACTCAAAGGCTTGATTCTACTTTGATCTACCGGTCTGATGAGCCATTGAGTTGGTTGCATACCTTGCAGGCCTAGATCCTTCATTGTCACATCTATCATGATGTTCATTGATGAGCCTCCATCAATCATGGAATTTGCAATAAAGCAACCTTCTATCCATACGTTGGTCTCTGGGGTACTAGGATCTAGGAAGGCATTAGCCACATCCACTTCTTTTATAGGCTCTGGAGCTTTGTTGGATTTTGTTGCTATTGGGGGAGCAATCCTTAGGCCACATCTTCTTGTCAATATACTTTTGAACCTTTTTCAGTAACTGGGAGAAAACATCAACACTGTTAGAATGTTAGGTTTGGTTTAAAGGTGTCTAGGTCTTTGACTGGGAGACAACATCAACACAGTCGGAATGTTAGGTTTGGTTTAAAGGTGTCTAGGTCTTTGACTAGACACTTTTTCAGTAATAACTAGGAGACAACATCAACAATGTCGGAATTTAGGTTTGGTTTAAAGGTGTCTAGGCCTTTGACTAAATCATATTCTTTTATAGGGTCCACTGGCTTCTCCAACTGGCTAGGGAATGGGGCAACACCCATTTTCATCTTTCCTTTTTCTTCTAGCAGGGGCATCATGGGGACTTATTTTGTCACTTGTGGCATTTCCTCCTCTTCTATCTCCTAGACCTTTGGTCGTGTCTTTGGGACTGTCTCAGTGACTCTCTATGGCACTGTTGTGCTCTGTATTGCACTGCACTGTTCTGTCTTGTCCTATTTCTCTGTTGGAAGACTAAACTTCACTGTTTTGGTAGGATGATTATTTTCTTTTTAGATGGGTGGTTCCTTTTTCTTGGCACGCGTGATGGTGGCAACCTCCAATTCCACAAAATCGAAGTTAGGCTCTTGGGCCTTGGACTGGTATCAACAGTGTTGTTCTTCATTGGGACTGGGCTTGGTCAATCTTTTGCAGTGTGGCCTTCTCCTTTGCATCGACTGCATAAGGGCTTGTAATCCCTTAACCTTCTGGGATTTGGACAAGTTGGTGAAATGTGTCCCTTCTCTCAGCATCTATAGCATTCCACTTTTAATCTCTGGCCACTGTCGTACTGTCTTCCTCTGTAGCTTTGGGAGGGAAATATCCTTGGATTGAAATTAGGACCAAACTCCTAGTCTTTGGTCCAATGTCCTGTGTTGTCATTTTGGATTCCAGCAAGTTGAATCTTGCATCTTCATCTTTCTTTCTTCTTTGGTGCATCTCTTTCAGAGAGCAAATATCCTCTATATGGTTCTTTCTCAAACAATATGAACAGAAAGCTCCAGGGATTGTTGGCTTTCAAGTACATTTAGTGGCTAAATGGCATGCTTGATGGTACTTACCACACCAAGTATTTGACTGCATCACATCTCTTTCTGCTTCGGCAGTGTTGGATATGCTAGCAGTATTCACTTTCAATGTCTGTATCTGTTCAGTGGATCACATCCATCAACTCCTTTTTTAAATATTTGCAACTGAGTTGGATAAGTAATCATTCAAGATTTCTCCTCCTAAGGCCCTTGCATTAGAGTTCTAAGAAGTCTCTATAATCATTGCATAAACAGGTTGGGTTGGTACAGAGAGGTCTATATTCTGATTCTAATTCAGAGCTCATGTTCGATCTATTGGTGGTGGCTGTTGGCTCCAATTGGTAGGGTTCCACTGTTGTTGCTGATTTGGCATTAGGGGAATTGTTTGAGGCCATTGTTGTTGTGGTTGAACCATCTTTTGAGGCATTGATTGTGGCCACTATGGATTTGGTGCATTGTACACTGCAATACTATGGACATCTATTTGTAGGGGTAGGGGATAGTCCCTAGGACTGCATTTGGTGGGTATACTATTCTTGGCAAGGGAGGAGGTAATACTCCTCTTCATGAGATCATTGAAAACCTTGCTTCAACTTCATCATACAATCTTGCACCTTCCATTGCAGCTTGTAGATTAACTGGTCTCCTTAGTTTCACGAAGTTGCGAACTTCTAGTTGTAGGCCTCTAAGGAACACTCCTTTCTGGATGTCTTCATCCAAATGATGATTGGTCCACCTCTTTAGGATGGATTCCATTAAAGAGACATAAGCTTCCACTCTTTCTCTAGAGGACTGACTTAGATTCATGAACTCCTCTCGCATCCGCTCTTCAAAACCTTCACCCCTGAATTTAGTGAGGAAGGCCGTCCCATGTGCCAAAAGTTCCTGCTACTTGTCTCTCATACCATTGAAACACTGCGCCCTTGAAAGTGCTGGGGAATATTACTAACCAATGCTCGAGGGTTCTGGCATTGTTAGCCACACATGCTACCATAAACTCTACTACATGAAGATTAGGGTCTTCATTGTACTCTCTCTTAAAAATTGGCAATGGGACTACATTTGTTGGCCTGTCGTCAATATTTCTAGGATGAATCTGTGTAGGAAGGGGACCTTGAGTCGCCATGGGGACTTCTGTAAATAGTGCTTTTAGGCCATCAAAGGAGCTTCTTCTGCAAGCTCGTTCTCGACCTTGATTCTTTCCTTCTCTCTTCTCACATACCTTTGGACTCATTCTAGCGCTTGTCTCCCTATGGCATAATTCATGAGGGGGTTGGTTCCACTAAGTTATTAGTGCTCCATAGAAGGATAACAGAGGGCTTTCGTCTCTATAGGTCTCTCTTGCCAACATTTCTTCTACTTCTTTCTTTTCAACATATCTGAATTTTGCTTTCATGCCACTACAGAGGGGGAGATATTCCATTCTGAAGGTATCAAAACTCATTCTTTTGATTATCGTTGTTATGCCATCATCATAATAATGCCAGCTTGTAATGGTTTCAATAGTGTATGTTGTGAAGAATATTCTATCCACCAAACTAGAGTGGGTTTCTAATCGAACAAACAAGAGATTTTCAGTGCACTAGGCATCCCACGTGTCTTGCTGTTGAGCATTCACAAAAAAATTCCAACTCTTTTCTTTCTTTTTTTCGTGAACCTCCACTAACCACGACTCCTGAAGCTTCTTCACGATCTCCCACTTGATGATGTCTGGAAACTTCTCAATGAATGCCAAATCTTCCATGGATGGTCATTCTTTTTTTTCACTTAATTTTGTTCTCAACAATTTGCCATCAAGATGCACGTCTCTGTTGCTTCAATTGAAAGAGCAAATAGTCCACCACATAGAGCTTGCATCATGATGGTAATATGTTTCCGCCATTGTGGGATGAACTTCTTGTAAAAAGTGGCTTTAGCAATAAGAATCTCCAATTCTTCAGTGATAGAAGGAACTTTGCAAGCATCCATTGAATTCTTCTCTTCTTGGCAATGCCATTTCCTTCATTTTCAGCCTCTTTTGATGCTTGTTGATGGCAAATTTCCCTGGTTGTGCACCAAAAACATAAAGCCCCAAGAAAGACACCAAGGAAAAGGGGTTTCTATTGCAATAAAATCTATCTTGTAACATCAACAAGCTTTTATTTCATTCTTTAGAGAACCACAACAAGGAAAATAACAAATCTTCACGCAGTATCATAGTAGATATCTCCCACAAATTTGATAGAATTAGCCATAATCTTCAACATCTTCATATAATCCATCAAAACTAACAAAAACACAAAACAATACAACACTTTTGAATGGAAATAATCACATATGATTCATCTTCATTGTCTTCAGAGTTTTCTCTCATAGATAGATACATTGTTTGGATAGAATTGGCTATATCTGACTCTCTCTTTCTCTCTCAATCAATAGTACATCATCCCCTCACTACAATACTCAATAATCACTCATAATAACTCTCTCTTGGTTGTGAATACACCTCTCAAAAGGTGTCAGATGCGAAGAGACACCAGAGACATCATAGTGTCTTGTGAGATCTGGCTTCTATCATTGTTCTTCTATAACCTTCTGTGAATCTTCATCAACTACTTCTTCACTTCCTTGAGCTCTTTTGAACTTACATTCCCCTCTTTCCAAGGCTAGAAAAATTTCTCAAAGTCACATATACATTCCACAAAACACTTACAAAAGATCTATAGAACAGAACGTAATAGGAACAGAGGTTCTACAGAAGCTCATACAGAGGGTTATAGAAGGTCAACACAAAACATCAGAACCTCATAACTCATACTAAAACCATTCCAAACTATCAAAAAATATTCAATAAGCTTTCAAAAGACCTCAACCTTCATCAATCATCAATCCATGTTTCATACAAAAGAAAATCAAAACAAAACAAAAGCTAAACATAAGGTATTAGAACTAATCAAAACCTATCATAGCATCACAAAACCTCATATTTCTACTGAGAATCATCATGAGCTTCCAAAAAAAATCAATATCATTCAAAAAACTCTCAAACACTTCCAAAAAAACTAAACATCACTCAAAATCTATCAAAAATCAACCATTCGGGCCTTAAAAATAACAAAAATCAACCAAATAATCTAGTCATTTCAGCATTCAACAAGTAAGACCATAATCAAAAAGAGCAACCACATGAAGCAAGTCCCCCACTACAAACACAAGTAAAAATAGAAGAGCAAGGTGATAAAACCACATCCCCCAAGAGAATGGTGGAAATGAGGTGTAAGCAGAGAGAACAGGTAGAGGTAGCACGAATAAACTCCAAGCCAAGCTGCAACAAGTTTCTAATGTGGTCATTCCTCAAGGAGAGGAGTGATATCCTATGAAGTAGAACTAGGAACTTGCCATATGGGAGTAGTGGGATAATCTTAGCTGATCCTTTGAATTTTCCTTCATCTTCCCTTGAACATTGGACAAAGTGTTATCTCCAAGGGTAGTGGAGGAGGTGATAGAGCTCTTCGCAAGGTTGGGGAAGCGATGGTAAGAGGAGAGAATTAGACACCCCATAAGGTGGCAATGAGAGCCTGCAAACTATTGGGAGGACAAGGTGATAGAGGTGCCTAGGAAAGTGGAGGGGTATGAAGCACAACCAAATTGGTGAAGAAACATTTGGGACTCTAACTTAGATGCATGGTTGGCATTATGTAATACGCTATCATACAAGAGGAATAATCCTACCTACATGCCTTATCCATGGAGAATTGAAACTGATTTCAACCAGGAGGTGCATGGTAGGTATGAGTTTCCTAGGATCTACAATGTACATGCTACATCCCTAGAGGAGTGCATGACCTGTTGAGATGACAAGCTCAACATATGTGGACATTGATGATGGATTGCCTAGTTAGATGGGTCCACACATCTACACTTAGCACGTTAGTGGTCATTATGACTCTCACATGGCCACTGACTCATTACTTATTATATTCAGATTATTACACCTATTTACAGCTGGCATAGTTATAGCGCCAGTCGACTAGTGTAGTCGGTTATGCATTGTTTGACTTAGTAGGCCACTTTCCTTTTATCTTGTATCTTATCTATACTTTGTGTATATTGTGAAGTGTGTGGAAGAAGAAGAAGAAATCAGCAAGAAAACGTTTTGGCCTCCATCTCTCTTCTTGTCTCTTGAGTGAGCTTCTCCTTGTGCATTCTGTGTGTGTTCGGCGCAGCATCTTGAGCAATCCCCTCCACCACGCGATTCTTGACATGGTATCAGAGCCGCACCACTGAGAGAGGCTGATTTCGAAGGTTGAAGCAAAGGGGAAGAAGCAAGGTTCGAGCAAGCAAGCCACGGGTAAGAAGCTCTCCCATCCTTCCACTCTTTCTCTTGGATAGTGCCTGTGGAGGCACCGGAAGCAGGGCAGAGCAAAAATCTCAGATTGCAGTGAGATTTGGTGTGCACGAAGAGCATTGTATATTCTGCATATAGGCCATTTAGGGCTTTCCCGCAGTTATTTTGGGCATTTGAGGCCGTTTCAGGGCCCGTTTTAGAGCCGCAAGTTGCGGACAGCAGTTTCAGGGTACGCTGTGACTTCAACTGTATCGACCGACAGTGGGTGCGCAGGTTACAAATTTCATATCTGTAAGATTAAAGGTGTTTACCAGTAAGTAAACACGAGGTTTATCTGCAAACAGGTTGCAGATTGCATGTATTGTTGAGCAGACAGTGAAAAAGGCTGTCTAGTGTATTGCTGTGCACTACAGGTCGAGGATTGCAGAAGATTTGCTTGCTGTTTGGTATTATTCTTGTGATAATGGCAGAGAACAGTGGAAGCCCCATCATTGAGAAGCTTGACAAGAACAACTACCCTTCATGGAAGTTCCGTGTCACGAACTTTCTTATTGGAAAAGGCCTCTACGAGTTCGTTTCAGGTGAAGAAAAGGAGCCGGAGGTGAGTGATCCTCCAACTGCAGAAGAGATAAAGGCACGAAAGGAATGGAATGCAAAAGACAAGAAGGTCATGTATTGGTTGTCTGCAGTAATTGACAATAATATGTTGGGACACATTAGAAATGCAGAGAATGCATATGCAACTTGGACCATACTTGAAAGTATGTTTTCTGTAAATACAAAGGCACGAAAGATTCAACTCAAGCAAGAGTTGAATACATTGAAGAAAGGGAAGATGTCTATCAATGAGTATGCATTGAAGGTAAGGAGCATTGCAGATGCATTGGCAGCGATTGATGCAATGCCCGATGATGATGATTTGGTGTCGTCTACCTTGGGTGGACTTAACAATGAAAAGGCTTGGAAGTCTTTTGTAACTTCCGTATATGTCAGAAAGCCATTTCCAGATTTTGATGAGTTGGTCTCTCTAATGATCACTAAAGAAATCAACATGCAGAGTGAGACATCTGAAAGAAGTGGTGAACAGATCCAGGCTTTCTACTCCAGTTCAGGAAGGGAACGTGGTAGGTTCTCTTCAAGAGGCCGTGGTACAGGACGTGGTAGTGATAACCAACAAAATAGATTGAATCAGCAATTTGGCGATATGCAGGTTTCAGGAGGTCGTGGTAACTTTAGAGGCAGGGGGAGCTTTAGAGGAAGAGGTGGATGACAGAACAGAGGTTCTAACAACTCTGGTATTGTGTGCCACTACTGTGGCAAAACAGGTCATATTGCAGTCCAATGTTATGCCAAGAAAGATGATATTCGGAGTGGTAAGTTGCAGCAAGGAAACTATGCATCGTCTTCACGACAGAATGAAGACAAAAATGAACGTTTGTTTGTTATGCAGCATATGCTGAATGCTATTACAGGAAAGGGAACACATGAAGATGTTTGGTATGTCGATTCAGGTGCATCCAATCATATGACCAGCCATGCAGAATGGTTTGGAGAGATGCAGGATTTGCAGAATGCAGGTTATGTGCAGACAGGTGATGACTCATGCCACCCAATTTCACACATTGGAAAAGTTCCCTTGTCCTTGCATGATGGTAAGACAAAGAGTCTTTCAGATGTATTACATGTGCCATCTATTACAAAGAATTTGGTGTCAGTCGGTCAAATGGTAGAGCAAGGGCTGCAAGTCAGATTTAATGCAAAGGGCTGCTTTGTAGAAGACTTCAATGACAAGTGCAGGTTGGTAGCAAAGGGAAGTAGAGTTGGACGTATGTTCACTCTAGATGCCGGAATCCCTACTATGAATGCTGCTATGTATGCCAAAGGAAAAGGTGTTGTTGCAAACATTGAAATTTGGCACAAACGCATTGGACATGCAAATGTACAAAGGCTGAAACTAATGCAATCCAAAGGGTTGGTTACAGGTTTGCCTACATTTAGAGTTGCAGAATTTTAGAAGGTATGTGAAGCATGTCAATTTGGTAAGCAGGCAAGGCAACCTTTTTCACATGATAGAGATGTAAGCAGAAATATTCTTGATGTTGTACATACAGACATTTGGGGGCCTACACAAAATGTATCTCTTGGAGGCAGTTCATACTTTGTCACATTCATTGATGATTGTTCTAGAAAGCTGTGGGTATATTTTATGAAGGAAAAGAGTGAAGCGTTTGAGCACTTTAGAACTTTCAAGGCTGCAGTTGAAAGAGAAACAGGCTTGAAAGTAAAGTGCCTGAGGTCAGATGGAGGGGGAGAGTACCTCTCAAATGAGTTCAGTGATTTTCTGAAGTCTCATGGGATAAAGAGACAGTTCACATGCAGGTATACCCCACAGCAAAATGGGGTTGCAGAAAGGAAAAACAGGCATATTGCAGAAGTTGCACGCGCCTTGATGGCTGAAAAGAATATGCCTAGGCATTTTTGGTCTGAGGCTGTTCATACTGCTGTTTATATTATGAACAGAACTCCCACAGCTGCAGTTCATGGTATGACCCCCGAAGAATGTTTTACAGGTAAGAAGCCTGATGTTTCACACTTGAAAGTATTTGGCTGCATTGCGTATGTTCATGTGCCAGATGAGTTGCGGAAGAAACTGGATCCTAAGGCTGAAAAGTGTGTCTTTATTGGATACTCTTTAGAGCAGAAAGGGTATCGCTGTTACAACCCTGTCACATGTAAGTTCAGAGTGAGCAGGGATGTCATCTTTGATGAAATGAGCAGCTGGTATGCATCTAGTGGTGATGCATTGGATGTTGATGATGATCATGACACTCATGTGCAGGCTGAAAAGCAAGAATCACGGACTCTTAGTGGACCAGAGACATCATCTAGTAGTCCTTGGTCTGGGAGACTAAGGAGTACCTCTACATCTTCAGGTGCATCTAGTAGCACTACAAGTAAAGACAAAGGAAAGAATAAAGTGTCAGAAGGCATTGATGCAGTTCTTGATGGAGACTCTAGTGGCTCAGAGAGCTTAGATGATGAGCTTGGCATTCCTTCAGTGAGAACTCCAGGTGTGCAGAGAGCACGGGCTGATGCAAAGACTCCATTGAGTGATCCAGTGGTACGCAGGTCTAGCAGGGTGAGATACCCTGTTAAAAGATTTGGTTTTGAAGGTTATGCAGCTCACCATTATGCTTATATGGTGAAACTAGTTGAGGATGTTGAGCCTACATGTTTTGAGGAGGCTGTTGGTCATGCTCATTGGGATGCAGCAATGGATGAGGAGATGGCTGCATTAGAGGCTAATAAGACTTGGGATCTAGTATCTTTGCCAAAGGGAAAGAAAGCTATTGGATGTAAGTGGGTTTATAAGATTAAGCACAATGCAGATGGTTCTATTAGCAGGTACAAAGCTAGGCTAGTTGCAAAAGGCTATGCCCAGACATATGGCATAGATTATGATGAAACCTTCAGTCCAGTTGCTAGGATGGCAACTGTCAGATGTGTGATTGCTTTGGCAGCAGCCAAAGGTTGGAGGTTGCAGCAAATGGATGTAAAGAATGCCTTCTTGCATGGTGATTTACAGGAAGAAGTGTATATGGATCAGCCAGCAGGTTATGAAGATTTAGAGCATCCCACGTATGTGTGCAGATTGAAGAAGGCACTCTATGGGCTCAAGCAAGCACCTAGAGCATGGTCTGACAAGATTAGAGAGTATCTTGTCAATATTGGTTTTTATGTTTCTGATGCTGATCACTCACTTTATGTGAGAAAAGGAGATGCAGGTTTGGTCATCATAGTCATCTATGTGGATGACTTGATTATTACAGGTGATAGTGATAGTGGGATTGCTGAAGTCAAGGGTTGTTTGAAGATGAAGTTTGAGATGAAGGATCTAGGTGAGCTAAGGTACTTCCTTGGCATTGAGGTAGTCAGATGTGATGATGGTATATGGCTGTCCCAAAGACAGTATGGCTTGGATATGTTGTCCAAGTATGGTATGACAGCATGCAAACCACTTTCAGTCCCGTTGGAGCAGAATGTAAAGCTGAGTGCTGATGTTGGGGATGAGATAGAAGACCCTACTATGTTCAGGAGGATAGTGGGGAGTTTGATTTACATGACTATTACAAGGCCAGACTTGAGCTACACTGTTGGTCTTGTGAGTCAATTTATGAAAGTACCTAGAAAACCACACTTGGATGCAGTGAGACGCATATTGAGATATGTCAAGTCCACATTACATTATGGACTTTTCTATGAGGCAGGTACAGACGTATATGTGTTTGGATACACAGATGCAGATTGGGCTGGTAGTATGTCGGATAGAAGATCTACCAGCGGATACATGTTCTCTCTTGGTAGTGCAGCAGTTGCTTGGAGCAGCAAAAAGCAATCTACAGTAGCTTTGTCGAGTACAGAGGCTGAGTATAGAGGTGCTGCTGTTGCAGCATGTGAGGTAGTATGGCTGCAAAAGTTATTGGCTGATTTGGATGTGCAGGTGGAAGGTCCAGTTGTCATTTATTGTGACAACATGAGCAGTATACAGTTGGCTAGGAACCCTATGTTCCATGCCAGGACAAAACATATTGAGGTACACTACCACTTTGTGAGAGAGAAGGTACTAGCAGGTGAGATTGACTTGGCGTATGTCAGCACACAGGATCAAATAGCTGACATCTTCACGAAGGCATTGGGTACAGAGAAGCTTCAAAAGTTTCGAAGCTTACTTGGAGTTGCAGAGATGCAGTTGAGCTTGAGGGGGAGTGTTGAGATGACAAGCTCAACACATGTGGACATTGATGATGGATCGCCTGGTTAGATGGGTCCACACGTCTACACTTAGCACGTCGGTGGTCATTATGACTCTCACATGGCCACTGACTCATTACTTATTATATTCAGATTGTTACACCTATTTACAGCTGGCATAGTTATAGCGCCAGTCGACTAGTGTAGTCGGTTATGCATTGTTTGACTTAGTAGGCCACTTTCCTTTTATCTTGTATCTTATCTATACTTTGTGTATATTGTGAAGTGTGTGGAAGAAGAAGAAGAAATCAGCAAGAAAACGTTTTGGCCTCCATCTCTCTTCTTGTCTCTTGAGTGAGCTTCTCCTTGTGCATTCTGTGTGTGTTCGGCGCAGCATCTTGAGCAATCCCCTCCACCACGCGATTCTTGACATGACCTTCACAGAGAAAGACCTCCTCCCATCCATAGCACTCTTCCTTAAGGAATTCTCTTCTTATCCAGATCCTGCCTTCATCACCACTTATAACTATCTCCGCCTCTTGAGAATCTTACTAAAAAAAAGTGTAATGTAGAGAAAGAGTGATTACTGACCCTCTTTTTTTACATTAATGTAGGGATAGATAGTTGCGCAATGACTCGCCTCATGATGAGAACCACCCTCTTGCTAGCATTTTGTTTTAGCTTATTAGAAGATATGAGCAATAGTAGGTTTACTGGGTGCAACCACCCATTTTTTTCCACCACACCCCTCAATGTAAGAATCAACTTGAAGGGCTATATGTAAAGCACATTTCCTAAGTAAATCTCTCAAGCCTCCTTGTAGCTTGGCCCGTGCCCATGAATGTGATGCCACTTAACGGGCTCCCTTTTTGTAACCACAAAAAAGAGAGAAAAGAAAAAAAAAGAAGTTAAAAAAAGCAAAGAAAAATAAAAACCCTCCAATTGTACTCTATGAATGTCACAACCACTGCACATAGGGACTACCCTAGCCCCTCCCCCACTTCACAACCTAGGGCACATCAAGAGCAGGACATTTTGATAGACCTGTCTCCCTAAGTCACATACAACACCTCCCTTTACAAGAACTGGGTCCTCAAGTGTGAGACAATACCTTAAGCTTGCCTATGGTTCTTGACCCATCTCCTAGTTCCACCATTACTTCATAGTACATTGCATGGTAAGGTAGAAACACCTCCTAGGAAGTACACTCATTCTTCTTTTTAGGTACATTATGCATAGTCACATAGCAAGCCGACAATTGTGGAGACCTTCTTCAACCACCAATCTATCTTTAACATCAACAACCTTAAAACCCGCTTCAAACAACATCTCCAATATTATCAATCTCCCCAAAGGCTCCAAAAACCATTCCACACCAACCCTCAATATCTTTAGCCCGTACCATCAACAAGCGCCATGGTACTAGCACTCAACTAGAAGGGGGTAATGTTAACCCTTAGAAGACCAAGATAGAAAATCTAGAAAATTAGAAGTGGAATACAGTTCCAAGGCAAGAGGAAGATATAGGACAAAGGCACCCTAAGGAAAATTTGAAGACACAAAGCGTAGGGAAAAATTCTAAATGTAAGAGGAAGGCCCATAAAAATAAGCACACCTTAATATTTTTGCAAAAAGAGCATTAGGCACATTATAATTTATTTTTTAAAATAGTATTAGGATCTCTATCATGAAAGTTGTAAAGAATAAGAGGCATGGATTAATGCCATGCTAATAGGAAATGAGGAGAAAAAATGTGGAGAAATGGAGAAAGGCCGGACCAAAAAGGGGATGGCCACCTAAGGAGGAGGTAGGCATGCACAAAAGTCAAAAAGTGAATGAGGAAGCTCATTCTTGGTATGTGGCTAGATTGTGGGAGAGAAGGAAGGAGTCTCACTTGTAGCTTTCTTGCTTGCACAATGGGGGAATACACACAAAGGTGGAGGCTGAAAACAGTTTTCGTCTTCTTAGTTGTGTAAGCAAAAAAGAAGTCTCATACAAAGACATAGAAGAACCCTATATATGGGTCTCAAACCAAAGACAACTAACTAAGGTGGTATACTAACTGAGCCACGAACTAGAGTAGATAAGGATAGCTGTCATCTAGCTATTATTCATGGGTGGTGTACCAACCGCATCTACAACTGACAAGTCGGTGACATAAATGCACAACAGTCACCCTGGCATATCACGAGTGAAGCTCAATATCTCAACACTCCCCCTCGAGCTCAATCCCAATTCCTGCACACCAAGTAGGTCTCTGAACTTGCGCAGCTTCTTTGCGCCCAATGCCTTCGTGAATATGTCAGCTACCTGATTCTCTGTGCTGACATAAACTAGATCAATAAGACCTAGTAAAACCCTCTCCCGCACATAGTGATAATGCACCTCAATGTGCTTTGTTCTAGCATGATAGACTGGGTTATTTGCCAAGTGTATACTACTCATGTTGTCACAATAAATGATAACTGGCCCATCTGTAGGCTGATGCATATCATAAAGTAGCTTATGCAACTAAGCTACCTCACATGCAGCCATTGCTGCACCCCTGTACTCAGCCTCTGTGCTGGACAAGGCAACTGTAGGCTGTTTCTTGCTGCTCTAAGTGACTGCAGCACTCCCAAAAGAGAACACATATCCACTGGTAGATCGTCTATCAGAAATGCTACCAGCCCAATCAGCATTAGGGTATCCATGCAACTGTATCTGAATCCCAATCTCATAAAATAGTCCATATTGCAATGTGGACTTCACATACCTGAGTATGCATCTAGCCACATCCAAATGTGGTTTCCTTGGAGCCTGCATAAACTGACTTACCAATCTAACAACATAGCTCAAATCTGGCCTGGTAATAGTCATATAAATCAAGCTTCCTACTATGCGTCTGTATATAGTAGGGTCTTCCAGAAGCTCACCTGCATCTACGCTCAGCTTCACATTCTGCTCCAAAGGAACTGAAATAGGCTTACAGCCTGTCATCCCATATTTGGACAGCATGTCCAATCCATACTGCCTCTGCAAGAGCTGTATCCCACTTGGTGATCTAATCACCTCAATGCCCAAGAAATAACGCAGCTCTCCCAAATCCTTCATCTCAAACTTCTACTTCAATAGCATTTTCACATGAAGGATCTCTTCATCAGTGTCACCTGTCATAATCAAATCATCAACATAAATGACAAGTAGCATAATACCTTTCTCTGTTTTTCTCACATAAAGTGAGAAATCTGCCTTGGAAATCTGAAAGCCAATAGTGACAAGATACTATCCTATCTTGTCAGACCATGCTCTAGGTGCTTGCTTCAAGCCATACAAGGCTTTCTTCAACCTGCAAACAAACCCAGGATGAACATCATGCACATAACCTGGTGGCTGCTTCATATATACCTCTTCTTGCAAATCACCATGCAAGAAGGCATTCTTTATATCCATCTGATGTAAAGACCATTCCTTTGATGCAGGCATAGCAATGACTGCTCTTACGGTTGCCATCCTTGCAACCGGACTGAATGTTTCTTCATAATCAATGCCATATGTTTGTGCATACCCCTTGACTACTAATCTTGCCTTGTATCTATTAACAGAACCATCTGCATTGTGCTTCACCTTATAAACCCACTTACAGCTAATTTCATTCTTACCTTTAGGTAAAGGTACCAATTCCCATGTAGCATTTGCTTCCAAGGCATCCATTTCTTCATCCATGACTTTCTCCCATTTTTCTTTTCCCATGGCTTGCTCAAAAGAAGTGGATTCTGGTTCCTGTATCACTTTAACCATATATGCATAGTGAATGGCTGTAAATCCATCATATTTCAGCCTATCCACAGGATACCTAGCTCTGGTAGACCTGCGCAAAGTAGGTTCACTCCCAGTGCTCTCAAAACATCCATGGTCTTCCTTACTCCAGGTGTAACAATAGAAGGAATACCCAACTCATCATCAATGCTCTGTTCTGAGCCACTGGATTCACCATCCACATAAGAGTGACCTGCATTCACATCAAACATGGGCTGATCTACCTTCTCTTTTCCTTTTCGTGATACCTGAATACCACTATCTGCATTGCTTTGAGAAGATTCTCTTGATCTCAATCTACCTGTCCATGGCGAAGAATGTGAACCACTGCTAGAGGACGCTCCAGGTCCACTAATATTTTGTGACTGGTGCTGTGAATTCTGTGCAGCATTACCGTTTTGTGCATCTACATCATCAATCACATTTACTAGTTTATACCAGCTACTCATCTCATCAAAAACAACATCTCTGCTCAGTGTAAACTTACGAGAAGAAGGGTTATAGCATCTATACCCTTTTTGCTGCAAAGAGTAACCAATAAAGATGCACTTCTCAGCTTTTGGATCCAACTTGGATCTCAACTCATCTAGCACATGTACATAGGCAATACAACCAAAAATTTTCAAATGAGAAATATCTGGTTTCCTACCAGTATACCTCTCCTCTGGAGTCATCCCATGTATTGCTGCAGTGGGAGTCCTGTTCATTATGTAGACTGCTGTAGCAACTGCCTCAGCCCAATAAAAATCTGGCAGGTCTTTTTCATTGAGCATGGCACGAGATACTTCTCCAATATGTAAAAATATTACACGGCGCAGCGAACAGAATCTGAGAAAGAGATAGAGAGTACACAACAGATAAGAGGAGAATCAGTAAAATTCTTTAACTCCAAACAACTGATACAAAGATGGCTCTGTCCACCCGTGCGCTTCCAATGAATGAAGCTTAGATGGCGATCTAGACAGAAGATAGGTGAAGAGCTTAAGGCTAGCTGGAACAACAACTCTGACTGGGTGAAAGATAAGTGTAAGATGGCTGCGAAGGGGTTTAGCTTTTATAGCCCGCGAAGGTCGTTAGGTCGGCCTGCTGACCGACCTACCATATGAGCCTCCACTAGTCGGCCAGGGAATATTCCAGGGAATATTCCCTTTACCATCGGGCCGGGGGCGCTGCCCCCGGACCCCCGCCAGGGGGGCCGCTGGCCCCCCTGGGACCCCCCAGCCAGGGGCCGCTTCCGCGGCCCCCGGACCCCACAATAGGGGCCCCTTTTAACTCCCTTACCACGCAACTCAATGCAATGTGCCTCGAGTTGCTACCAGCTTAACCACTCCGTCTAACCCAAAGATTAGACCCACAACAGTCACCTTTTTTTTGCCATCCGGTCACATAGACCTCATCTGATATACAAGTCAGGACTCAACCAATGTCCGGGCTCACATTTGGCTTCTCCTCATAATGGGGGCCTTACAACTTTGAGCACCATGGATCATTGGTAGCACCTAATGAGGGTGGGGCATTGATCATATCTAACACCCCCCCTCAATGTCCACCCATAGGTGAACTATCTCCTCGGCCCAATGCCGAGTCTCTGAAGATGAACTTGAAGCAGATCCTTCGTAAGTGCTTTGGTGAAGATATCTGCTCCATTCTCCTCTGTTGGACAGTAGACCAATTCCACTATCCCATCCTCCATCAAATCACGCACATAGTGATACTGGATCTCTATATGTTTGGTGCGTGCATGAAACACTGGATTTTTGGCAATGGCGATGCAACTCTGATTGTCACATCTCAGCACAGTTGGTTCTTCATCCTGCACTCCCATATGCCATAGAATCCTTCTCAACCATACGGCCTCACATGCAGCAAAACAAGCTGCCTTGTACTCTGCTTCGGTAGAAGACAATGCCACTGTTGGTTGCTTCTTACTAATCCAAGAGAAAATTCCTGAACCCAAAGAGAAACAATAACCAGAAACTGACTTCCTGGAATCAATGTCTCCTGCCCAATCTGAGTCACAGTTCCCCACAAGAGAAGTTCCGAAACTGTA
The DNA here is from genome assembly GCF_053477565.2 of Lygodium microphyllum. Taxonomy (NCBI): domain Eukaryota; kingdom Viridiplantae; phylum Streptophyta; class Polypodiopsida; order Schizaeales; family Lygodiaceae; genus Lygodium; species Lygodium microphyllum. The sequence goes on from NC_141135.1 coordinate 104,326,651, forward strand.
TGTGATACCATAGTCAAGAGTTTTCTTCAAGTATCTGAGCACCCGCATCCCAGCTTTCCAATGACTCTCATGAGGTTTGTTTGAGAACCTGCTCAAAACACCAACAGCAAAACTGATATCTGGTCTGGTGTTACACAAGTAGATTAGACTGCCGACCAACCTCCTATACCTCCCAATGTCTGCTAGTGCTGATGTATCCTCAACGGATAACTTTACATTCACCTCCATAGGTGTAGCTATCTCCTTGCACTCGGTCATGCCAAATGCCTTCAAGATCTCCCATGCATACTTCTTCTGAGAGATGAAGATCTTTCCTGGCTCTTGCCAGACTTCAATCCCCAAACAATAGTGCAGCAAGCCCAAGTCTGTCATTTCAAACTCAAAACTCAAAGCCTTTCGAGTTTGGTTGATCATATCTTCATAGTCACCTGTAATAAGAAGGTCGTCCACATATAGGACAATCACTACAGACTTTTTACCATCCCTGTAAACATACAAGTTAGCATCTGAGGCACATCTTTTGAAGTTTAGGTTTAAAAAGAACCTATCTATCCGTTGGTACCATGCTCTGGGGGCTTGTTTCAGCCCATACAATGCCTTCTTCAGTTTACACACTTTGTTCTCAGAATGGGGGGCCTCAAACCCTGGTGGCTGAGCCACGTACACCTCCTCCTTGAGGTCACCATTTAAGAACGCTGACTTAACATCCATTTGGTACACTGGCCACTTCTTGTGGGCAGCCACTGCAAGTACCGTGCGAATAGTGGTCATTCTGGCAGTTGGGGCAAATGACTCTTGAAAATCAAACCCTTCAACTTGTGAAAATCCTTGGGCAACCAGTCTAGCTTTGTACTTTTCTAAGGTACCATCAGCCTTGTACTTTACCTTCCAGATCCACTTGGTGCCAATAATCTTCCGCTTTGCTGGCCGATCCACTAGCTCCCAAGTGTCATTCTTCATTATGCTGTCATACTCCGCCTGCATAGCAGCCTTCCATGATGGATCTGCAAGTGCTTCTTCTAAGTCAGTTGGCTCCTTTACTTCTCTCATAATCTCAACCATCAAGGCCATGTTGACTATGTGAGCAGAAGCCCTCCTTTGCTCCTCTATTCTCTGAGACCTCCTTGGTCCGTCTGCCTTCTCCTCAACAGATGCAGGCATAGGATTATTGTGGTCATAGAGCTGCTTCACCCAGCGCGGCAATGGCTTTTCCGGTGGGGTGATGTCAGGTTGGTGAACTTTTTCCTCATCATCTGAAGATGATGCTTCCTCCTCCTTAAGGATAGGGATAGCTCTCGGGACAGGTTCATAGTGGACTACTTCTTCGCTTGATGATAAAGTGGAAGACCTTGCCTTCTCCTCCTCCACTGTATGCGGCTCCTCCTTGAACACCACATCACGGCTCGCGATGATCTTCTTTGCCTCTTGGTCATATAACTTGTAAGCCTTCTGCTCATCACTATAACCCAAGAAGATACATTTTCTGCTTTTTGGTTGTAACTTGTTTCTCTTCTCATCTGGAACATGTGCATAACATTCACATCCAAAAATTCTGAAATGTGAAACAGATGGTTTCTTACCAGTGTAAGCCTCATGAGGTGTTTTTCCCTTGAGAGCCTTTGTGTAGCTCCGATTTAGAATGTAGACTGCAGTATTAACAGCTTCAGCCCAAAAATGGTTAGGCAATCCCTTGCCCTTTAGCATGCATCTTGCCATCTCCACAATGGTACGATTCCTGCGTTCCACAACACCATTCTGCTGAGGTGTGTGAGGCGTCGTCAATTGACGCTTGATCCCTTTGCTCTTGCAAAAGCCTTCAAACTCCTTTGAGTTGAACTCACCACCACCATCTGTTCTAAATTTCTTCACACTTTTCCCTGTTTCATTCTCAACAAGTATTAGCCATTCTTTAAACTTACCAAAAGCTTGAGCCTTATCACGAAGGAAGTACACCCACATCTTCCTACTGTAGTCATCGACAATCAACATAAAATAAGAAGATCCCCCCAAGGCCTGTGTAGGCATCTTACCACACAAGTCAGCATGCACCAACTCTAGAGGAGCATGTGCTCTATTCTTGCTTTCTTGTGGAAATGCCTTTCTCTGTTGCTTGCCCATCATACAAGCTTCACATGGTTCCTTCAATTCAGTTATTGTAGGTAGGTGAGCAACCATACCTTGCTTTTGCATCTCCTTCAATACTGCAAATCCGATGTGTCCAAACCTTTCATGCCAAAGCTTACTTGTGCCCACTCCAGCGGTGGCTGTAAGAGCACTTAGCTCATACAGGTTGTTCCTTCTTTCTCCTTTGCCAACAATTGTGCCAGCACTATCAATAATTTCTGCACCTGTCTTCTTGAACCTCACTTCATGACCAAGATCAGTTATGGCAGCAACTGATAAGAGATTTCTCCTGATTTCGGGAACATACAACACATTTGAAAGCTTTTTGACTTCACCATTTGCAGCAACAAAAGAAATAGTACCTGTGCCCGCAGCAGGGCATTTAGCATCATTTCCAACCGTCACAGTGATGGATTCTTGTAGAGGCTGCATAGAACTGTATAGACCTTTCTTGTTGGTCATGTGACGGGAGGCCCCACTATCCAACACCCAAGAGTCAGTGGTAGATTCTTCTTGCGCCGAGGAGCACACTTCCTCAATGGTCGCCATGAATAATTCCAACTCTGCTTCAGCCGTATTGGCTGTCTCTTTCCCTTTACTTTTAAGGGTACCATTCTTTTCATCTGCCTTCTTGACACGACAATCTGCAATTGCATGTCCTTTCTTCTTACAGTAGAAGCACTCTCCTTGAAACTTCTTCTTGCCGCCCTTCTTCTTTTTGTCACCATCATTTTTGGTGGAGGAAACACCTTTGCCTTTTGCATTGGCAGAGAATGCAGCATCTCCATTGTTGCTTCCTTCTCGGGCTTTCAGCCTCAACTCCTCCTCCATTAATAATGCACAAAACTCCTCAAAAGTCAAAGCTTGAGGTCTCACCTGAGTATTAAGGGCAGTTACTAGTCCATCAAACTTTTGTGGACAAATCCGAAGACACCTCCGAGCTAGCTCTTCGCTAGTCTTTTGTATCCCAGCGCCAGCCATCTGGTCGCGTAGATTCTTAATCCGAGTGATGAATGCTTCAACCGTCTCTCCTTCAGCAAACTTCTCCGCTGCTAGTTGATTCTCCAAGTTTTGAATCCTTGTTTGGTTTCGTGTTTCATACTGACTCCTTAGTACATTCCAAGCCTCCGACGCTTTGGTTGTATGCTGAATCAGAGTCAAAACACTGTCAGAACAGCTTGTAACTAAGGCACACAATGCATCTGCATTCCTTCGTTTCCAAGCTCGTAGAAGATCTGCATTCGGAGGAATCATCACACTAGGATTTGATGGGTCGGGGGTAGGCTGTGGTTCTGCGTCAGTCCCCAGCACAGTCTCCAGAAGCTCATAAGAATCAAGGATAGTAGTAATTTTGAACTTCCACAAGGTGTAGTTTGTACCATCTAACTTGCCTTCGCTGAAGGTTGGTGGACGAATCCTCAGTGTTTGAATAGCCGGTACAGCAGCACCACCTCCTGCACCGCTTCCGGATGCGCCAGAACTGCTTCCCGGAGTCGACATCGTTTCTCTTTGCTGTTGAAGCCTTTGCCTCTTGCACGCTCTCCGATCTCTAGAGCCCCCTGGGCTCTGATACCATGTAAAAATATTACACGGCGCAGCGAACAGAATCTGAGAAAGAGATAGAGAGTACACAACAGATAAGAGGAGAATCAGTAAAATTCTTTAACTCCAAACAACTGATACAAAGATGGCTCTGTCCACCCGTGCGCTTCCAATGAATGAAGCTTAGATGGCGATCTAGACAGAAGATAGGTGAAGAGCTTAAGGCTAGCTGGAACAACAACTCTGACTGGGTGAAAGATAAGTGTAAGATGGCTGCGAAGGGGTTTAGCTTTTATAGCCCGCGAAGGTCGTTAGGTCGGCCTGCTGACCGACCTACCATATGAGCCTCCACTAGTCGGCCAGGGAATATTCCAGGGAATATTCCCTTTACCATCGGGCCGGGGGCGCTGCCCCCGGACCCCCGCCAGGGGGGCCGCTGGCCCCCCTGGGACCCCCCAGCCAGGGGCCGCTTCCGCGGCCCCCGGACCCCACAATAGGGGCCCCTTTTAACTCCCTTACCACGCAACTCAATGCAATGTGCCTCGAGTTGCTACCAGCTTAACCACTCCGTCTAACCCAAAGATTAGACCCACAACAGTCACCTTTTTTTTGCCATCCGGTCACATAGACCTCATCTGATATACAAGTCAGGACTCAACCAATGTCCGGGCTCACATTTGGCTTCTCCTCATAATGGGGGCCTTACAACTTTGAGCACCATGGATCATTGGTAGCACCTAATGAGGGTGGGGCATTGATCATATCTAACACAATATGCCTGTTTTTCCTTTCTGTAATTCCATTTTGTTGTGGGGTATGACTGCATGAATATTGCTGCTTTATGCCATGTTCCTGCAGGAACCTTGCAAACTCATTTGAGAGGTACTCTCCCCCTCCATCTGACCTTAGGCATTTTATTTGCAGGCCTGTTTCTTTTTCAACCATAGCTTTAAGAGTTTTGAAATGCCCAAAAACTTCACTTTTCTTTTTCATAAAATACACCCAAACTTTTCTGTTATAGTCATCAATAAAAGTGACAAAATAATGACAGCCTCCAAGAGATGCAGCTTTAGTAGTCCACACATTAGAGTGGATTAATTCCAATGGCTTCTTACTCTCTTGAACATGTCTAGGAAATGGTTTCCTTCCCTGTTTTCCAAACTGACAGGCTTCACATACCTTATGCATTTCTGCAACCTTGAATTTAGGCAATCCTGCAATAATGTTTTGGGCCTGCATTGATTTAAGTTGCTGTACATTAACATGACCAATGCGTTTATGCCAGATATCAATATCTGCAACTACACCGGTCCCATGTGCAAACATTGCTGTACTCAATTCAGGCATGTCTGCATCCAATGTAAACATTCTGTCCTTCTTCTTTCCTTTTGCTATCAAGCGACCTTTATTTTTCATATCCTCAACAAAGCATCCATGAGGATTAAATTTGACCTGCAAGCCCTGCTCAACCATTTGACCAACAGAAACCAGATTCTTGGTGATATTCGGGACATGAAATACATCGGACATGTATTTCTTTTTACCATCCTGCATAGACAAATGAAATTTTCCAATCTGCACAATAGGATGTGCAGTATCATCACCAGTCTCCATAAATCCTGGTTTTTCCATTTTCCTTGCATCCTCCATCCATTCTACATGACCTGTCATGTGGTTTGATGCACCTGAGTCAACATACCATACATCGTTGCTTTCTTCTGCACTTGTCACAGAATTGTTCATGTGCTGCACCATAAACAAATGCTCATTTCTGTCATCACCCTATCTACTAGAAGATGCATAATTTCCTTGTTGCAATTTTCCATTTATGATATCATTCTGCTTTTTATAGCAGTCTTTAGCCATATGACCCATTTTACCACAGTAGTAGCATTCAACATTGCTGTTTGCATTTTGGTCTCTTTGCCATCCACCACGACCTCTTTGGCTTCCCCTGCCTCTAGAGTTACCACGTCCTCCTCATAGGACTAGTTTTCTTGAGTTTGCTGCATATTCTGATTTCTACCACGGCCTCCAAATCAGCCCCCTCTACCTTTGCCTCTACCTCTTCCAGCATTTGAGTAGAAGACAACTTCTTTTAAAGTTCCTCCTGAAGAAGATGCACCACCATTTCTCTACTCCTCAGAAATTAGAAGAGCAATCAACTCCTCAAAATCAGAAAATCTTTCACGGATGGAAATGGATGTTCGGAACTGTGCATAATCCTTTCCTAGACTATTCAAGGTCACAGAAACTAAATCATCATCTTCCACTGGTGACCTAATGGAAGCAAGTGCATCTGCAATCTTCTTCACCTTCATGTGGTAGTCATTGATGCTCATATTTTCTCTTTGCACATTATGCAACTATTTCTTGAGCTGCATTTTCCTGGCTTGCGTATTTGTGCTATACATTTTTGACAAAGTATCCCATGCCTCCTTTGGCATACTTGCAACCTAAATATGCACAATCATAGAGTCTAAAATACTGATAGACAGCCAGTACATAACTTTCCTGGATCTCTCATGCCATGCTTTGAATGCCTGCATTTGCTGTTGATTGGGAACATCAGGAAGAACTGGTTCTTCTTCATTTCCTGCAACAAATTCCCAATATCCTTTTCCCATAAGGAAATTTGTCATTCTAAACTTCCATGCTTGGAAGTTGTTCTTGTCAAGCTTTTCAGTTACAATCTGTGAAAGAGAATCAGATGCCATTACAGAACACTGCAAAAAATTCTGTCACTGCAAAGAATATAGCTTCAGCCTCACAAGGGTAAATCTGCAAAACTGGCGAAAGTGATATTTGACCACATAGTCACTTCCTAGTGACGATTTTGCATATACAGGAACCAAGGATGATTCAGTAACTCCCAATGTCTCTGCACATGAGCATACGATGCAATATCTGTGGTAACTTTTCACCGACCTGTAGAACAATGGTCGCACAGCATAAAACAGGGCTTTTTCCTGAGTGCGTGCAGAAAACTTCCAACTCCAAAACACGCCCCGAAATGGCCTCAAATAAAAAAAAACAGGGTCGCCATGGGCTAAAGCCCTCTCTCGCAGCATATACTGCCCTCTTGCTTCATCGCGAAGGGCGTCTCAACCTAAGACAATGCACTCTTGCAATTTCCGGTTGTGCTGTATGCAGAGATCTGCTCCCAAAACAGAAAATGAAAGCAACATTGCTCCTCTTACCAGAACACCGCGAGCTTGGCTTGCTTTCTTGAGCTCCTTACCACGAACAAGGCTCTGATACCATGTCAAGATTGTGGGAGAGAAGGAAGGAGTCTCACTTGTAGCTTTCTTGCTTGCACAATGGGGGAATACACACAAAGGTGGAGGCTGAAAACAATTTTCCTCTTCTTAGTTGTGTAAGCCAAAAAGAAGTCTCATACAAAGAAATAGAATAACCCTATATATGGGTCTCAAACCAAAGACAACTAACTAAGGTGGCATACTAACTGAGCCACGAACTAGAGTAGATAAGGATAGCTGTCATCTAGCTATTATTCATGGGCGGTGTACCAACCGCATCTACAACTGACAAGTCGGTGACATAAATGCACAACAGTCACCCTGGCATATCACGAGTGGAGCTTGATATCTCAACAGTGATTTGATGCTCAAATCATAAATATGATGGTTCCATTGGCTCCAAAAGGAGGGTAAAATCCCAAGACACTTGTTTGGAAAGCTTTCAGATCACTCCTTCTTTCTCTCCTTGTTCGAAGTGTTGTTTATTGCCTATAGACTGCGATCACAGCATGCGCAATTTCGCCAAACACGTTTCTTTTTTTAAATAAAATAAAATCTCCAAAACTAACTAAAACATCACTTGTTTTTTCTTTTAAATGACATCCAAATCTATCTTTTTAGGATAATATCTAAAATATACTAGTTTTTTTCCCAAAAATCTAATATCTTTGGACTATCCATATTATACACATTATCATTAATGATTAATATGGTTCATAACTCTTGTTCACGTTGTAACTTCCGTGAAGAGTGACTATGGTCCTTGTTAATCCGAGGAAAATATTACATTTATGACTCTCAATTTTTTAAATAAAATATTTTAAATTAAATAAAAGTTGTTAGTTGTTAATGTTAGTTAGTTTTTGCCTTAGTTAGTCTTTAGTTAGTAATCTTACTAACTTATTACTTGATCAACTAACTTTCAAACTAACCAACTAACTTTTATTGCATAGAAATATTACATATTTTTACTTTTTTGTCTGCATATAACTATCATGATCATCAATATCATCCAATGCATATCCACTAGATGTATATCAATTCCTCATCTTATCAAAAATAGCATCCATGCTTATCCTAAACTCACCACTAATTGGGTTATAACAACAATACCCTTTCTACTCAGCAGAATATCCAATGAAAATACATTTTTTAGTCTTTGGATCAAATTTCTTCCTTTACTCATCAAGCATATGAATATATACAATATAATTAAATACTTTCAAGGGTAATACATCAGGTTTATGAGTTATACCATGAACTATAGCTATGAAAGACCTATTCATAATGTAGATAGCAGTATGAGCAACCTTATTTAAAAAATGCCTGGGTATATTTTTCTCAACCATCAATGCCCGTGCAACTTTTGCAATATGTCTAATTTTTCTTTTTGCACCCATTTTTTATGGGATATACCTACATCTAAATTGTTGATTTATCCCATGAGACCTCAAAAACTCATTGAACTCATTAGAGATATATTCTCCCCCTCTATCTAACCTCAAGCACTTGACTTTCAAGCCAATTTCTATTTCAATAACAATCTTGAAAGTTTTGCAGTGCTCAAATACTTGACTATTTTTCCTCATGAAATATATCCAGAGTTTTCTAGAGCAATTATCAATGATAGTGTCAAAATAATTATTGCCACCTAGGGATTTTGGATAGGCCCCCAAACATCTATGTTCACCATATCAAGTATACTCTTACTTACAGCTTTGTCATGCAAGTGATGGTTGCATTGCCTACCTTCCAAACTAACATGCTTCATTGACTTTTTATAATTTTACAGCTTTGAATATATGCAAAAATCCTTCTAATTGCATTAATTTCAAGCTTTGTGAATTTGCATGTCCATTGTATTTGTGCCATATTTCAATGTCTACAACCATACCTTTGTCTTTAGCATACATAGCAACATTAATAACAAAAATTCTAGCATCCAAAGTAAAACATGCGGTCAACCATGCTTCCTTTTGTAGCCAACTTGTACTTATTGTTGAAGTCTTCAATAAAACAACCCTTTGTATTAAATCTAACTTGTAACTCTTACTCTACCATTTGACCAATAGATAACATATGGATGGCACATGTACAACATCTAACAAACACTTTGTTTGACCATCATGTAAAGACAAAGAAACTTTTTTGACATGTGAAATCAGACGATACGAATCATCATCTCTCTCTACATAACTTGAACTATGTAAATCCTACACCTCTCCAAAACATTTAGGATGGCTGGTCATATGATTAGATGTTCTAGAATCAATATACCATACATTATTATATGTTGCACTTCCTATAAAAATATTCATCATATGTTATTACATGACAAAAATGCTTATTTTTGTCATCATTCTATCTTGAAGTTGATGCATAATTTCCTTTTGTAATTTTCCATTGGAAATGTTATCTCTAACAATGGGTTACAATATAACTTGTTCTTTCTTAATGATAAAAAATAATACCAAAATTATTAAAACTTCTATTTTTCCATCCACCTCTTCCTCTAGAGCTTCCCTTACATCTAGAAGTACCAGGCCTCCCAAAATCTGTATATCACTAGACTGTTGATTTAACCTATTTTGTTGGTTATCACCAACATGTCCCATACCACCACCTCTTGAAGAAGATTTGCCACGTCCCCTTTCTAAAATTGAGTGAAATGATTGGACCTTTTCACCACTTCTTTTAGATGATTCATCCTATATATAGATCTCAATGATCATGAGAGAGGCAAGCTCAATCTAGAAATGGCTTCCGTACATACACAATTTTCTTTTAAAAAAATTAGACCTTCACATCATAAAGACCACCAAAGTATATGAAACCAAATTATTATCATCAAGCATCGCATCGATAGCTGTTAAGGCATGTTGTCCCCACCTTCAAAACATACTCATTTATAGACATCTTTTCTTTCTTCAAAGCATTAAACTTTTGCTTGAATTGAAATTTCCATGCCTTTGTATTTACTAAGAACATGTTCTTGGAGGTTGTCCAAGCTGCATAATATGAACTTTTTGTATTTTTTATATGAGCCAGAATAGTGTTATCAATGAATGCAAATAGTTTAGTATATTATCTTTTTGTCTTTTGCATTCTATTTTTTCCATGCCTTTAATTATTTTGTAGTCCTAGGATCACTTAGCTCTAGTTCTTTTTCTTCACCTAAAACAAACTTGTAGAGGTCTTTTCCAATAAGAATATTCCTTACACACAGAACTTCCATGATGGGTAGTTGTTATTCTCTAGCTTCTCAATGATTGGATTTCCACTATACTCAACCATTATGACACAACGAAGTACCAAAATAGCAAGTAAAACTTTTGCAACACTTCACAAAAAGCGTACAACAATAAATTGGATAGCCTTTTTCACTAACTTGAGATGGCTAAAACCATAGTGGAATCCCCGAATGACTTGTTTGCAGAATATATATGTTTTTCTTGCACACAAAATCTCATAATAATCGCTCTATCCTACTTTCAGTGCCTCCACAAGCACTATTTATTGGGCAGCACACTCTCAACATAATGGGACTATTGGACACACTCCTACTTGTTCAAGAGTTTTGACACATGAAATCTATTGGCTAGCTCTCATCTTGCCTCTCGCACATTAAAAGAAATCCAAAATCATTGTATTGGGCTCCCTTATCCATCCTTCAAAAATTAAGGTAGTACCTAGAAAACTCCATGACTCATGTATGCGCCTATTCTCCCTTCTCACCCTCTACAACCTCCACATGCAAAGAGGGAGCACAAGGATAGACATGAGAGAAAAATCAAGAGAAGAGATGGGAGCTTCACCCTTGATCCCTTACTCTTCCTCTCTTAAGCTCACACACACACACACACACACACACTCTCTCTCTCTCTCTCTCTCTCTCTCTCTCTCTCTCTCTCTCTCTCTCTCTCTCTCTCTCTCTCTCTCTCTCCATGGGAAATAAGAAAGTGAAAACAAGAAGCAAGCACACACATGAATAGTATTTTCATTCTCTTTCATCCTTTTTATAAAACTTTTTAGGGTTAGGGTTTCCCCATCCCCCTTGGATATGCATCCCACTTTTTAGGCCAAGAGGCTGGTCTTTCCTCTAAGTATGCTCTCAACCCCATGTTCCTATGCTAAGTGCAATTAGATTTAATTACAATTTGCATGCAAGGGAGCCTGCGCTCTAGTTTACAATAGTCAATTTCTTCTTGAAGGCCTAGTGTTTTCAAAAAAAAATTGTGGCTCTCATATTCTTTTTTATTTTCAAATCTTGTCTCTTCAATAGGTTAACATTTTTCCCTCTCCTAATCGAGTGCAAGTCCCCTAGCACTCACTCCAACCAAAGCAAAATGAGACTAGTAAAGTGTGTTGGGACAATCGTTGTAATGGTATTAATGGAGTGGGTGCTCAGATGGTGATGATGAGCATTGGATAGTGTGGAGATAAGGAGGCCTATGGTTATGAGAGGTAAGGGAGAAAGAAGAGGAAAATGCAGGCCATTGATTGCTGATGGGTCTTCAAGCACTCCATGTACCTGCCATATTGATGTGCTCTCTCTAAGGGATGTGTCTGCCTATCTAGTGACATGTGGAGTGTGCGTGCTATGCAACTTGGAGATGGGTTGAGTTTCGAGTATACTCAAAACATTGTCCCACTCTTGAGGGAAAACATTGTAGGGTTAGGTGTGATATGATGCCCAGATGATAGGTCTATCAAGCATGCTTGGATTGTCTTGTTGTTAATACACCTAGACTATGGTATGGTGGAAAGGGCTAGGGGATGGACCCTTAGGTGTTGTGAATATGTTCGTATGATTTTTTCTTTTCTTTTCTTCTTTTTTTGTGGAGTAGTTTGATAAGTAGGAACAACTATTTTAAGCACATGTTAAATGTATCCCATGCTGACCATGTATTCCTTTAGTGAAATGTGCAACTGCAAGTGTGACTCAAGGTAGAAGGGATGTGTACATAGTGCAAACTAACTATCCACCATATCCTCCAATAACTCAATACAATAAGGAGGTAGTAGTGCGGCTCTAAGATAAAGCTGTATCATTGCCACTCGGTCAATTTTTGTGTTCACATAAAAAAATAATGGCAGAAGTCCCTCCTCATATGGCATTATTAGATACTAAAGTAAAGTAATAAGGAGGTCTTCACTCTAAGTATGCACTCAAGTGGTTATGAAAGAAAGATTGGGGCAGTTAGTGAATCTTCTCATAAAGATGGTAAAAGATGGGATGAGGTCAAAGGGGTTGGAAAAGATAGGCCTTCTTCTTGTTAGTGGCTCTTACATTGGAAATTTTGGGGAAGTTATAACTACCATGTTCTCCTTCTATGTATTCCTTTCCATGTCGATGAGGGGAGGGGCAATGAAGTGAGTTCACCTTCCTGATGTCACTTGAGTAGACAAAGGCTTACCAAGCCATCTTGTCATTTTCTAGTATGGGGTATCTCCATTCTTGTTGCCTCGTGGCGAGGCTTCCCATGGTTTCATGGTGGTAAGTTATCTATGTTCGCCTCCTGTGACTTGACAAGATTCCTTAAAGGCTTCTATATCAAGTTGCCCTATTTATTTTTTTGTTATGCTTGCTCTAAGCTGCCCTGATGAGTGCTTGCACTGTGCATGGGGGTAGTGGCTCCTTGAACTTGTTTCCCTCATCCACCTTAAAGTAAAAAATTATTGTATTGACGGATTTTTCCTTTGCCTAATATATTTGAATTGTCTCTTCAAGGTTTACTTGCTCTACATAAGCCAAGAGCTCAGATGGAAGGGGAAAATCAATGGCCTTCTATGGCTATGCCCTCAATTTCTCAATCATGGTTTCATAAGCTTTTTTTGTTCTTGACTTTCCTCCATTGGTTGCTCCACTGATTGGTAGGTCAGGTAGATATTAGTGGGAGGGGTCATGGTAGCTAGTGGCTCAAGGAAAAGGGGAGGATCTAAGGGACTTGTTTCTAGTTGTAGGATGCCTACTACTTTTAACTCTCTCTCTTCCATATCCTTTCTAATTAAGATGATAGATCAAGTCTTCCTTGGTGTGTTCTATTGCTAATAGATTGATCCCTACAATCTACTCTAATCCTTATAAGGTAACAACCACCAAGCCTAATCTAGTCTTGAGTTATTTGATGTCCTCCATTTGTGGAATGTGAACCAATAATGCAACTTCTCTAAATACTTCTTGTTGCTTTGCCATAGCATGCATGTACGCTTCCATTTTCACTTTATCTTGGCTCTCACTATCCAATGCTATGCCCAAGTTAGTGGACATCTTCATAAGGGTTTCTTCATAAATCTTTTGAGTATGATTTTCCACTGAATTCACAGCTTTGATTAGTCAGGTGGCTATAGTTTCTTAGAGGCTTGCACATGCAAGCTTCCATTGTCCTTGCATCTGTTGATGTTCCTATTTTTCTCTTTCTCCTAGTTTTTTTTAAATACCTCTTGTGAGAGTAAGAGTGTGGTACTGGTAAGCTCAAGATTCATCTCTTGTAGCTATTGTCACAGCTTCATGATTTTTGTGTTTTTCTATTGAAGCCTAGAATTACTTTTTTGGAGTTGTTTTTGGAGGTCTTGTGTCCATTTATCTAGTTGGATGATGAACTTCCTATAAGTTTCATGTATCTCATTTAATTTCTCTTGAAGTTCTTGACTACTCATAGGAGCTTCTAGTTTCTCCTTCTTAAGGTCTTTGCATAGCTTTTGCAAAAGCTTCCAATCCTCCTTTTGTGCTTAATTCTACAATCTCACCTTGAGGTTTGGCAAGCTCATCTTTGTGAGCTTGCTCCTAGATAGACAAGAAAACATCAAAATATTGGTTACCTCTCTTTGAAAGAGTTGTCAAAAACAAATCTAGAAGTTCTAAGAATATTTCCAATTAGTCCAAGGATCCAAGTGCAAAGCCATCTTTGATTGTTTAGATTGACAAATCCACTGACTTAGAGGTTACTACTTTCAATTTTAATGTGGAATCCTCATCCTCATAGCCTTCACATGTGACCAAGACTATCACCTCAATTGAGGAACTAACTTCCAGTGCTTTTTCCTTACAATAGACTACAAACTCCAGCCCAAAGAACATGATGAATCCATTGATTCACAAGTCATGTTCTTCTCAGTTGAAACCCTTGCACACTTGAAGCCTAAGTGAAATTTCCTGGAGAAGGTGAGTAAGTCAATACAACAAGAAGATTGAGTGGAGACTAAGCACCAAAAGGAACTGGATGACACAATATTATTACTCGCTCGTGCATATGTTCATGCTGACATTGGAATTTAGACTATTGAGAACAATAAGCTCTTAGAAATACCTAGGATATGGTCCAAGAAATCATAATTTTTTAAAATATTATCATCAAGTAGTCATGGGAGAAGTCACACAGTAAATGACCAAGGCTGAGTAGGAGAAATCAAAATTTTTTAAAATATTATCATCAAGTAGTCATGGGAAAAGTCACGCAGTATATGACCAAGGCTGAGTAGGAGAAACATCACTTGATTTCCATATTCCACATTGGGCATTGCAAGGAAAGCAGGGAGGAAGTTGCAATATTGACCAAGAAAGCAAAAGGATGGAGTTAGTCTTTACATGAAAATGACTATTGCTGAGCAACTCGCGACTTCAATGCATGATCCTGTATATGTGACCCCTACATCCTTGAGAGTGCTCATGACTATTCGAGGTGTCAACCTTTTTAAAATTGCTAAAAAAGATCCCTTATGTGACAAAATCCTTTCCAAGGAAGAGCTACATGTTGCGAGTTGATTGAGACAAAAAAGTATGGTGCTTGATGTCATTAGATAAGTCTTCTACCTCACTAAAGATCCACAACTTCTTGATGTGGCCATGCTTCATAACAATACAATCATGATTTCTATTTATGTTTGTCCCAATGTTGAATGACCCAGAACCTCATCTTTCCTCTACTTCTACTACTAGAAAAAATGAATCTTCAGTACTAAAACTCCAACTAACAAGGATACAGTAGTAAGAAGCAATGTGCTTGAGACTCTAGGTCCTAAGGCCGAAGGTATTGATATTCCTACTAACTCAATCTACCAATTAGACTACATTGAACCAACTAAATCCTAGAACTATTCAAAGGAGGTTTCCCAATCTCTCCTTCAAATTAGTGCCACTAAACCTAATCCACGTGCTCATATGAAATCTTTGCTAGTATGCCAATTAGTAAGTACCGTGGCTGCTCATTTGGTAAAGAAATACAATTTCTTTGAAGTAGGATGGCTACTTTAATTTGATGACATATTCACCACTTATACCAAGCTATTCACAATGATTGTTTTGGGCCTTGCTATGATGATGAGACAATTCAAGGTACTTCCAAATGTCATCGCACTTGGGAGGAGAATATACACCTTTACCACAAAAGCCTCCTAGTCTAGGTCGGGTATGCTAAGACCCTTTCTTAGAAGCAATTGCAATTATGCTAACTTAATCCTTATTATGCTTCTTTGACCAAAATCAAAGAGCAGTCATGCTTGTGGAGCTTAAGTAGAATTGCAATTCCTCGAGTCTTGTATAAGTGGTCTTCTCATTGACTTGACCTCTATTGCAATGGTAGTCATCTTATGACAATGGCTAAATAGTGATGTTTAGTTAATGCTCTTCAATCTAATCCAACTTACTATGAGATCACTTTACTGCAATATATCATCCTAGCTTGAAATAGACTTGCCACAAGAGTTGCATCATCACCAATTCATTGAGAAGATTTTGAATGTAGAGGAACTACATATAGCCACTTTCTTTGCAGAACCTTCTTTGCTTGATAATCTAATTACTTACCTTTATGGACTAACTACTAACCCAACTGATTTGGATTCTTATGTAGAATTGGAGTACAATTTGACTTTCTATGACCAATGAATTCCAAAAATACTAAATAATTAACTTCTTCTGTTTTGGATACCATGGCAAAAACTAGAAAAGTTGTTATCAATTCTTTCTATCTTTTCCACTACATAGAAAGAACTCTCAAAGTTTCACCTAGTGAATGTAGGAACTTGATAGATCATGTCTGTGTGGCAAAGACATCATGTACCAATTCACAATGAAGTCCTCAATTTCTTCAATGAAGACATCCCTTGATTGTAACATACAATGGCCATCTCCTTCTAGAGGAGAGTCGCAATTACTTCATCCAAACTAGAAGTCTTGATCAACCAATGTCAATTCCTCTTCAACAACTATTGTATCAACAACAAGGAAATGGGCTTTCCATGTCCCATCTCACCACTCATTCTTTATTGTGCTCACTCTTGTACATAGTTCCATTCTCATGAACCACGCTTGCCATCTCCCTCTCATATCCTTTAGCTTCCTCTTTCTACATATGTATCTTTGTAAGGTTGTATGCCTTGCTATATGGAAATGTGATTATTCAGAGAAAGAGGGAAAACAATAAAAAAAGAGGGAAAAAAAAGATAAAGGGAAAAAAGAAGAAGAGAAAAAAAGTAAAAAGTAAAAACCAAGAAAATAGAGCAAAAGACTAGAAAGGAAAAGAAAAAAGCACTCCCACACACATCATTGCACCTAGGGGTCCTCAAGTTGGATGCTCTATTAACTTAAGTTAGTTGGCCTTGTTTTTAAACCCCTAGCCTTTTTCCCAACATCCCCCACATTTACCCATGGCACACCAAGGACATGATATACCTTGGGAGTCTCAACTCACCTTAGTTAGACCTATCTCCTTGAGTCACTTACACTTTTTCTCTTTCCACTTCCTTCATCCCTTTGCCTACCAATTTATTTCAAAGTAGATTGAAAATTTTAATGCAAGAAAATAGGGTCCAATTCTATCAACTACCACTTGTGTGTGATTTAACAGAGAACCGACTTTTGTCCCCATCTCCCCAACAGTGTCTCTCCAACATCTTCATTGCCAACCCTTTTTTTCCTTAGCAATGCTACTTCTTCAAATCTCAAGCATTGCAAGGTTCCTTGCTTCATTAGCCATCCTCAATAGAACTCATGGAGTAGTCTTCTAACTATGTGTTAGCCTAAATATGCACGTGGACTCACAATATTTGCACTAATATAACCTATTCTCAATTTTGGGTCCTCGAGTGTGGGACAATAATTCAAGCTTTCCTAGAGTTTGACCCATCTCCCAAACCAAAAATATTGTATGTCTTGTGCTTGTAGACTGGCACTCTCCCTTAGAAAGTGACTACATGTGATGTTTTACTTTACATGTACAATAGTTCATGGAGACTCATGATCCATCCCTCCTACTTCACTCTCAACTCTCCCAAATTATGTAATCTTTTATTTCTTTTCCATGACCATTGCATCTCTCTCTAGCCAAAATGACTATCAGCCAAGAGTAATACAAGAAAAAACACCAATTTTTGTACGTCTTACCATGAATAATACCCTTAACTACCATCTCTCACCATACTTACAAGATCCTTTGTACCCTCAACAAAATCAGCATCTTCAACAACTATAGTTCTTTATCACCAGTAGCATACATTACTCCTCCATCAAAGTTCCTTCATCCATGGTCCTGACATCCTATATCTATCTATGATGTGAATGCCATGGGACTGGCACTCATCTCAATGAGGAATAATGCTAACAATATTTTGTGAAGGCTAAAGTCAAGGAAGGTTGAAGCACAAGTACTAGATTTATTTATAGTGGATTATTATTTTTGGAGTACTTCGATTATTGTTTTTGGGTACTTGTACTATTGTTGTACATTATGGTCACATCGTTATTATGGTTGTATTGCTTTGTGAGAGTTGGGCTCACGCACGTGCTCATTATATCATCATCCACAGTTATATTTATTGAACCTGCAATTGTTGTGTGATTGCACATGTGTATTTATCACTACAATAGCATAGGCCAGGTCTACTTAAGGACAAAGCATGCTTCAATGAATGACCATTCTAAATCTCATAAAGTGTGTAGGATGCCCAAGAGAGGGTGCAAACCCTAATTCACAGTTGTGAAAACCTTAAAATGCACATGGGATGCTACCCTAGAGAAGTGACCTAACCCTAACCCTAATCTTCATCTATATAAGGATGGGAGGTCTTAGTTGTTGTATTTACCCTTTTGCCACATCTATGATTTGGAAGCTCAATCCTTTTAGTGCATCCATGTTGTGGAAGCTCTATTAGCACAACTATCAAAGCATTCTATTCTATCATATTTCTTCCATGTTGTGTGTGTGTGTGTGTGTGTGTGTGTGTGTGTGTGTGTGTGTGTGTGTGTGTGTGTGTGTGTGTGTGTGTGTGTGTGTGTGTGTGTGTGTGTGTGTGTGTGTGTGTGTGTGTGTGAGAGAGAGAGAGGTGTATTAAGTAAGGATTGAGGGAAGGTGAATCTCTACATTGTCTTCTTGCTTTTTTCTTCTTATCTATTATCTTCTCTACTTATTAGTATGCTTGGTGGTGAATGCAAAGGAGTGACAACATTGAATCATGTTGCTTGGGTCATGGAACCATCTTGATCCTTCAAGCTTTTGGACTATAATATGGGAAGGTTACACAATATGGGGCTCTGAGTGGAAGATTATTTGCAATTACTTTAAACCCATCCATATTTCCTACATAAAAAGAGATCTAGAAACTTAATGAACAAGATCGAGAGAGAAACCATAAAATATAGTGCTTAAAATCTCTCTCTCTCTCTCTCTCTCTCTCTCTCTCTCTCTCTCTCTCTCAAATCTATATACTTTAATACCATATACTTGCACCTCTGTAAAACTCGAGGATTAGAATGAGCATGCTCTATTCTCTTGAAAAAATAGGCATACTCACCTTCTAGATTAATGTGCAACTCCTTCTTTCCTATTATTCATATTTTAGTTTTTTGGAATGGACAAAGAGAAGAACACAAGAGAGGTAAAAGAAAATGGGTTACTTCACTGTGAAAAGGTAGACTAGAAAGGCATAAAGAAGAAGATACACTAGAGCTCTAAGAAGAAATGTGGAATGAAGTAGAAGAGCTCGAAGAAAAGGGATGTCCAAGGGTTTTAGACTTTAGAAGTGAAGTGGAATGGAGTAGAAAGAGCTTAGAGGGAATTGGTATCCAAGGTTTTCATATTTTAGAGGATTCAACTTTACCTCCAAATACATTTTATAAAAAAAGTGAAAATTGGTCAATGGATTTGTTTCTTGACTAGTAGTAAATAAAAAATCCCCAAAAGATATTGAAAGGAACTCTCAATATTTCACTTTCTCATTTTCTATTTAAAAATGAATTACGCCATGTCTCCTAATCATTTGGCATTGAAAATGAACCAACACACTCCTAAAACTAATCTCTATCTTAGGAGAGAGAAGGAATCCAAGAAAATCATTTGTGGATCATATGAAGAAGACAAAATGAGATTGAGAAAGTGAAGTGAGAAGGAAGTTTTGTGTGTGTGTGTGTGTGTGTGTGTGTGTGTGTGTGTGAGTGACAATTCCAAGCTCTGTATATTGAACTCCAAATATAACTAGCTTTAGAATATGATGGCTTAGTAGATCACTCATAATTTATATGTAGGTCTATCACATGGGTTGATGTAAAAAGCTCTAAAATTACTTTTTAGACCCTTTTTCCATGAAAAATGGTAGCATTTAATGGGGATATGAACAAATTGAACACAAAAAGGGTGCATTTCATTCATATAAGTTTATGAATAAGAGCTTTAAATTAGGCCTTGAAATATATGCGATAAGAAGGGTCTAAAAATAATGAATCCCCTGAGTGTCATGAATGGAGCATAATAAACATAGCTTAGCGCGATGGTCTTTCCAGACACATTGGCACACTACAAAAGGACACATGTTGGAAATTGATGGCATTGAGTACCTCCAAAGGAGTATAAGGTTGAGAGAAGGGTTGATGTAGACACTACCAAACTCATGGGTATAGTTTGATGTGGCTTGCTCTACAACAAGAAAGTTTTCAAGAAACCATATGAGCTCAATATTAGAATAATAGGTTGGAGAGGGAGGGTTAACTAGGGCATGAAATGTGGAAAATATGGTGCCCCAAAAGAATATCAAAGGTTGTTCATAATCCCTACATGGCTAAATTTGATATGTAATAGTGTAAGAAATGTAATTAAGTTTACTATAGTGTAGTAACATATTAGAAATTAACTGTTTTCCAAATTCAAAGTTAGCAATCTAGCTTGGCTTGAGGAAGTTCAAGAGAAAGACACAAATAGATGTCAAATTTGTGGTACATGTTGAAAAAAGGGCCAACAGGAGCTTCATGAGGACCCCAGAGTTATAGACGAGGCTCGTGCTACAACTTGAAATACCATAAGTCTAGGTAGCCCAATGATCCCTTCGCGGATGCATGGAACACTAATATTGGTGGCCTCCAAGATTGTAGAGTACTCATGTATACTTCAATCCACAAGGAGAGGATAGGGTATCACATTCAATCATGTTGACTCTAACATATGGGCCCTTGCAAAGGGCATCCCAAATGTTCAACAGATGCATCATCCCACCCACATACATGCTTGGCCACTAATTATGAAGTTTGGAATCACTAAACTACATTTGTATTGCATATGAAATTTTATTTTACTCTACTATGGTGTTATAGTATGTTATATTCAATTATTCATCTATAATACATGTTGAAGGTGTAGATGGCTAGGCTCTAAGAGAAGCTTCATGAGGACCCTAAATGAATAGATGTGGCTTTTTTTATGACTTGAAATATTACAAGTCTAAATAACCCCAACGATCCCTTCACGTAGGCATGAAATGCTACCATTAGTAGGGCCCTCTACACAACTCCTCATGTAGATACTTTATCCATCGTTCCACTCACACCCTTGCCACTCACATTCTTGCCGCCATCTTGCTCCCAAGCATCACCTCGGTGCACATGGTGGTGCAATGTTGGATGTGGCATATAGTGAATAAATCCTCTCCATGTACTCAAACACTAACAACCCTTTCTATGTGTATACTAGTATGTTTTAATTTCAATACTCACAATGTTTATATTATCTTTATTCTATATGGAAAACCATAAAGTACTCTTTGTTTTTTGTGCAGCCATTATTGCTTTATGAAGCAAGCATTTGTGTTCCTACACTTTTTCAATGTAGAGCTCACTAACATATGTAGGTGGCATAGTAACTAGTGATATATCTAAGGGCAAAGATGACAGTGATTACTTGCTAACAAAGTGGTCAATATGTGTGGATACAAAGCTAGGAGTTTTCAAGAGAAATAGTTAAACAAATCATTAAAAAAAGAGTTAAATCTCATATGGCTTTTGCTAGTCCCCGTGCTAGGTTTGAGTGGACTTGAGTTTCTCTCTTGCAAGCTATCACTTCAACATTGTAGAAAACCATCTAAACCTACTCATGTTTGACATGAAAGGTAGACTCAAACATCATTAGGCAAAGTTGGACATTTTCTACCATTGCTATGCCTAATTGATTTTTTATGACGGGATGATGGGATGAAGTGTGTCCAATACTAGTGTAGCCAAGATTGCCAGAGTTGTGTTCAAGGCAGGCTTGAACATGATTTGGATGTTTGTATCACCTCACTATGGCATGGATTATCAAAGTTGTGCTCTCTCTCCTCTTAGATATGTGAGATCTAGAGCATGGCAAATGTGAAAGCTATGGAGGTTGAAAGAGGAAGAAGAAAATCATGAAGACATTGACCTTGACAAAGACAAATTGTCACACAAGTGAATTAGGTTCCAAGATTGAGACTTGGACTCATAAACAAAATCTTGTGTATTGACATTGACAAGACACTTTACTAGAAAGAAAACAGTACTATCATTGCATTAGAAAAGAGAGCAAGTACAATGCTTTATAGGAAACTAGATGGTAGCACTTCTCCTACTATGCATATGGGATTCTAGTCCTAAGCCCTCACTGCTCCTTACAAAGAGATTGAAATAGGTGTGATTGCAAACATCTCAACACCCCTCCTCAATCACAACCAGAAGTATAAATCATATAGAGGATTTAGTGAATGCAACACCTGCAAAGTGTGGGCACACCATAAACATGGCAAAACACCACAGGTTGTTGTAGAAAAGGCGAAGTGTGGGTACCACAAACATGATGGTCATCTAGAGGTTGTAGCATGGGCCTCACAAAGTGTACAGAGGCTACAGTACAAGGCTAACTGAGGAGTTTACAAGTTTATGTCTGAAGAATTAGGACTAGGCAATACAAGGCTAAAAATTTCTATCTGAATAGAAGGACTAATGAGGTTTGTCCTTCTCCTGGTGGTCTTCTTCTTCTTCTTCTTCCTTTGCTCCATTTTCTTCTTCTTCTTTGATTGCAACTAGATAGGCCTTTTGGGACCTCTTTCTAGTGTGGCAAAACTTCTCAGTGTGTTTGGTCCTTTTGCAAAAGTCACAGAAAAGCTAATCCCTCTTGCCTTTTTATTTGTTGCCAACACATAATGCATGTTCATCTCTAGAGGTGCTTGGTTCTTCCTTAGTTTTTAGCTTCTTTTCCTCCTCTAATAGTGATGCCTGGATATCAACAAGTTCAAGGTTTGGCATATTGATTAGAGTTGTTGATACATTATTATATTTAGGAGGTAAACTCTTAAGTAGAACACCGATGCAAACATCTTCTTTGATTTTAATGTTGATTCCTACAAGTTGGGTTAGAAGTCCTTCCATGTAATTCATATGTGTGGCAAGTGATGTGCTAGACTTCATTTCAAGCTTGAAAAACTCAATAAAGAGACCATAATTTGATGATTTAGACTGTGCACCAAACAAGGTGTCAAGTCTCTTCCATGTATCTTGTGAAGTTTCACAGTTATCCACATCGTGGATATAGCTATCATCTAGCTCCAGCTTGATAATGGCCTGAGCCTTATCATCATTATTTTGCCAAGTGATGGCAAGGTTTGCATCACAAGGCTTCTTTTCCTTTCCAGTGGTAATGGCCCAGAGGCCCTTCTTCATCAGGATGAGTTTGATACGGGTCTGCTAGGTGTGAAACCTGACTCCTTTGATGCGAGCAGTTGGAGAGTCTTTTCCCATGTTAGATTTGCAGGAACAGCAACAAATCAACTTCAGAATTATCAGATTTTATCAGTGGAAGAGCAGATTACAGTGTGTCAAGAGACACAAGTAATGACAGTGTGAAAACATACTATTTAAAGACTATGTCCGAACTCAAATCTTCTTGGTTTGGGGTTGTTGATCTTCCATCAATGAATCCAGGTTCTTATCCTTCTTGATTTGATGTTGGGACAGTAGATCGGAGTGGCAGTGGGTTGTTCCAGGTGGCAGAAGAGAGAAAATGATGAGATTTTTGAGCTTCAGGTGAAAATGGCTATGGAGTCACAGTTAGGGTTTTTGGGGGCTGCTTGGTTTTTCAGACATTACAGGAGCTACACTTGATCATTTTGAAAACTTTTTTTATGGAAATGCAGCTCTTTTCATGCTCTACCAAATCCCCATGATGATGATCATGATTGATGCCAGATTTAAGCCTGCACGGCAGACAACAACAGTAGGCGCATTTTCTAACAGTTCTCCACATTTTCTTCAATGATGGTCTCAGCGTGCATCAATATTGATAATTTTTATGATAGGATGGAGCGTCTTGACCTGGAGAAGATCTTCATAGAAGGAAGCTCTAGGAGATCTACCTTGGTTGAAGAGATCTCAGCCCTCTAAGTTAGGTAGGTCCTACAGGCTATGGCAAACACACAGGGCAGCAACTGTGAAGAATCACAATGCTAAGTTTGAAATGGCCTAATGTTGAGCTCTGAGATGATAGGGAGGAGCTCCAGGAGCATGGCAACATTCTCCAAAAGAAAGCTTGTCAGATCTCTTTTGGTTGAAGAGATCTAAGGGCTTGAAGCGGGATAGGTGCACGGTGGCTATGGCTACCACAAGGTCAAATGGAGAGGAAGGAGTAGGAGATGAGCTCCTAGACTTAACCTGAGCTGGACTGAGCTCAATGAGCTAGATGAGAGTAGAATGAAGCTGGAGGAGCAGTGCCATGCTCGATTGTGCTCTGATACCATGTTAGAATATGCGGCATCTAGAGCATGGCAAATGCGGAAGCTATGGAGGTTGAAAGAGGAAGAAGAAACTCATGAAGACATTGACCCTAACAAAGACAAATTCTCACACAAGTGAATCAGGTTCCAAGATTGAGACTTGGACTCATAAACACAATCTTG
This sequence comes from Lygodium microphyllum, assembly GCF_053477565.2. Classification (NCBI taxonomy): domain Eukaryota; kingdom Viridiplantae; phylum Streptophyta; class Polypodiopsida; order Schizaeales; family Lygodiaceae; genus Lygodium; species Lygodium microphyllum. The sequence continues at coordinate 104,350,746 of NC_141135.1, forward strand.
TGTATTGAGAGTGACAAGACACTTTACTGGAAAGAAAAGAGTATTATCATTGCATTAGAAAAGAGAGCAAGTACAATGCTTTATAGGAAACTGGATGGTAGCACGTCTCCTACTGTGCATATGGGATTCTAGTCATGAGCCCTCACTACTCCTTACAAAGAGACTGAAGTAGGTGTGATTGCAAACATCTCTCTCTCTCTCTCTCTCTCTCTCTCTCTCTCTCTCTCTCTCTCTCTCTCTCTCTCTCTCTCTCTCTCTCTCTCTCTCTCTCTCTCTCTCTCTCTCTCTCTCTCTCTCTCTCTCTCTCTCTCTCTCTCTCTCTCTCTCTGCCATAAGAGGGCAAGAAAGCCAAGCATGGAAAAAATGGTAGGCAATGAGCATAGGGTGGGGAAAATGTTAAAGAATCACACACACACACATCCTCCACACCCTAAGCACAATGAGCAAGTATAGGGTGCCACAGGATACATAGTACACCATGCTAGTAAAGAGATGGGGCTCGATCATGGTGTCGCACCACATGGCGAGTCTAGCATCCCAAATATTAAATACATACAATGTTATGAAACATAAAAGAATCGAATAAATTAACAAATTCACAAAGAGTAAGAGGAAAGGCGCATGATAGGGCCCGACCTTGCCCATGACAAAAGTCATGGTTTGCCATCCTCTATTATAAAATATTAATTACATAGCTATATATATTTATATCATATATCTAATTACAAAGAAAATAATAATATCAATCAAACTATAGAGTTTTATATACTTAGAGGTTTCCTATAGCTTGTTACAGTTTTGATGCCAAAATTCTATGTGCCAAATGATGATGTTTTGACATTATCATTCGGTTTGAAATGTGCCAAAATCCTAAATGACTCCAAAAGCTCTAAATTTTGATTCCAAATAAGGGAGAAACAAAAAAACTAAGTTTTTACCATGTTCTCCTCTCTTATACAACACAATTTTGTTGCTTTTGCAAAGAAAGCTAGAAAAGCTTGAACCATATAAAGAAAATAACAAACCATTTCTTAAACAATCTTATTTTAATAAAATAATATATTAAATCTAATAATTTAATATTATTTATACTAAATATTTAAAATTAAATTAATTAATAATATTAAAATTAATTATTTAGTTAAAATTATCACTTAAAACTTGAACTTGTAATTCACAAATAAACTAATGATAATATCATATAAGTATATACTATTACTCATTACACTTACTATATGGATTCACCTAAAGTGTATTTATATTCAATCATTTTTTAAAAGATTAATTTGTCTGATTCTACCTAATAGTCTACTCACCATAACACTAAACATATTAGTTTCCTACCATCTATCTACCAAGCATAATGCGACCAGTGTCAAATGCAACACTTATGTGTAACAAGTCGCAATTCTACGAAAAATAGACGATGAGAATTTACAAATAAATAAATCTAAATCATCTTATTAGTATAGAATTTTCTATAATATCTATTGTACGAGCCCATGATATAAGTTGATCCGTATCACATTCTTAGCCTTATAACCCACAAAAAATTTCACAAAATGACAAGTCTTTTTTCCATAACTCAAGGATATCATGATGGTCAAAAGGATAGGGATGTATCATCTCTATCAAGACTAGGAGGATGTGTGTTGTTGCATTATCGATCTTCATATAGGATCTTTATTGTGGGATGAGAGAGAGAGAGAGAGAGAGAGAGAGAGAGAGAGAGAGAGAGAGAGAGAGAGAGAGAGAGAGAGAGAGAGAGAGAGAGAGAGAGAGAGAGAGAGAGAGACAGAGATAGAGAGATGACTAAGGAGGCTACATATTGTTGCAACTTTGAAGTAGAGGACCTCTAATCTAAATGGTAGTTCTCCCAAATGCCCATGGTGTGTGAGGGATGAAATAAATGTATGCATGTTGAAGAGAGTGAAGGGGAGAGAAAAAGAGAGAGCATGCACTATATTAGGTAGGCGTAAAGGTGTATTTTCTCTCTAGCTATAGAGAAACAAAAGCAAGCCATTTGAAAAGATTTTTTACGAGGTTTGAGAGTACAATTTGACTGACACGTATGTACGATGTTAGGTATGGGAGATCCATGGTTTATAATACATTATACATAGTATAGTTTCTCATTTACAACATATGAAGTAATTATGAAGTGGGCTAGTAGATGCACCTTTTTAAGGTGTGCTAAGGGTTTAATTCCTTTATAGTAATCCCTTGCACAAAAAAATAATCTATTGAGTCATTACACAAATGTGTCACAAACAAAAAGAATGACATTTATCCATCTCCTTGTCTAATTTAAAAAATATATAAGCAATAGATAATGAAAAGAGATCGTGAACATGTTCCAGTCCTATGTGGTGGCTATAGTGTATCCCTAAACCTCAAACCTTCTTCTTTCTTTTTTTGATAAATGTGGTGCGCTCTCTCTCTCTCTCTAAGTGATGCATTTTATTGGAGTGGTGTATCAAAAATATTTTAGTGATCTACCTTTTGTTTGCTCTCCACCACTTCCTCATTTAAGATCAAGGCTCCTATGATGGTGACACACTTTCCATAAATCAAAGTAGTGAGTGTGTGGTTGTTGTTAGATATGCTCAATGCCCCACCCTCATAATGTGCCACCAATGATCCATGGTGCTTAGAGTTGTAAGGCCCCCATTATGAGGAGAAGCCAAATGTGAGCCCGGATATTGGTTGAGTCCTGACTTGTATATCAAATGAGGTCTATATGACCGGATGGCAAAAAGGTGACCATTGTGGGTCTAGTCTTTGGGTCTGGCTCGACTGTAAAGGGAATATTCCTTGGCCGACTAGTGGAGGCTCATATGGTAGGTCGGTTAGGCTGACCTAACTACCTTTGCACGCTATAAAAGCTAAACCCCTTCACAGTCATCAATCATCTATCTTTCACCCAGTTAGAGTTATTCCAGCTAGCCTCCGGGAAGTTACTATACGTATATCATCTACATCACATGCATTCAAGGCTTATTTATAAATATCCTTATCTGTGAAATTTTTCAGAATAAAACATAACCCTTTTCTGTTCAATTAGTAAATAGCCCCTTTATATTACACCCTTCTATATGTAAAAAATGTATAGATGTGGTATTTAAAAATACATTATTTTGAACCCACGTGATGCACACATATATTCACGAGTAACTTACCCAAGCAGCTAGCCTTAAGCTCTTCACCTATCTTCTGTCTAGATCGCCATCTAAGCTTCACAATGGAAGTACATGGGTGGACAGAGCCATCTCTGTATCAATTGTTTGGAGCTAAAGAAATTTTCTAATTCTCCTATTATCTGTTGTATACTCTCTATCTCTATCTCTTTCTCAGATTCTGTTCGTTGCGTCATGTAATTTTTTACATGGTATCAGAGCCTAGGGGGCTCTAGGGATCGAAGAGTGTGCAAGAGGCAAAGGCTTCAACAGTAAAGAGGAACAATGTCATCTTTCGAAAGTGGTTCTGGCGCATCAGGAAGCGGTGCATGAGGTGGTGCTGCTGTACCAACTATTCAAACATTGAGGATTTGTCCACCAACCTTCAGCGAAGGCAAGTTAGATGGTACAAACTATACCTTGTGGAAGTTCAAAATTACAACTATCCTTGATTCTTATGAGATTTTGGAGATTGTGCTGGGGACTGACGCAGAACCACAGCCTACCCCCGACCCATCAAATCCTAGTGTGATGATTCCTCCAAATGCAGATCTTCTACGAGCTTGGAAACGAAGGAATGAAGATGCATTGTATGCCTCAGTTACAAGTTGTTCTGACAGTGTTCTGACTTTGATTCAGCATACAACCAAAGCATTAGAGTCTTGGAATGTACTGAGAACTCAGTATGAAACGCGAAACCAAACAAGGATTCAAAACTTGGAGAATCAACTAGCAGCGGAGAAGTTTGCTAAAGGAGAGAGCTGAAGCATTCATCACTCGGATTAAGAATTTATGCGACTAGATGGCTAGTGCTGGGATTCAAAAGACTAGCAAGGAGCTAGCTCAGAGGTATCTTTGGATTTTTCCACAAAAGTTTGATGGACTAGTAACTGCCCTTAATACTTAGGTGAGACCTCAAGCTTTTAGTTTTGAGGAGTTTTGTGCAGTATTGCTGGAGGAGGAGTTGAGGCTGAAAGACCGAGAATGAAGCAACAATGGAGATGCTGCATTCTCTACCAATGCAAAAGGCAAAGGTGGTTCCTCCACCAAAAATGATGGTGAAAAAAAGAAGAAGGGCAGTAAGAAGAAGTTTCAAGGAGAGTGCTTCTACTGCAAGAAGAAAGGACATGTAATCGTAGATTGTCGTGTCAAGAAGGCAGATGAAAAGAATGGTACCCTTAAAAGTAAAGGGAAAGAGACATCCAATACAGCTGAGTTATTCATGGCGACCATTGAGGAGGTGTACTCCTCGGTGCAAGAAGAATCTACCACTGACTCATGGGTGTTGGATAGTAGGGCCTCCTGTCACATGACCAACAAGAAAGGTCTATACATTTCTATGCAGCCTCTACAATAATCCATCACTATGACGGTTGGAAATGATGCAAAATGCCTTGCTACTACAGGCACAGGTACTATTTTATTTGTTGCTACAAATGGTGATGTCAAAAAGCTTTCAAATGTGTTGTATGTTCTCGAAATTAGGAGAAATCTGTTATCAATTGCTACCATAATTGATCTTGGTCATGAAGTGAGGTTCAAGAAGACAGGTGTAGAAATTCTTGACAATGATGGAAAAGTTGTTGGCAAAGGAGAAGGAAGAAACAACCTATATGAGCTAAGTGCTCTTACAGCTACCGCTGGAGTGGACACAAGTAAGCTTTGGCATGAAAGGTTTGGATACATCGGATTTGCAGTGTTGAAGGATATGCATAAGCAAGGTATGGTTGCTCACCTACCTACAATGACTGAATTGAAGGAACCATGTGAAGCTTGTATGATGGGCAAGCAACAATGAAAGGCATTTCCACATGAAATATTATGAGAGAAGTAAAGGAGCCAACTGACTTAGAAGAAACACTTGTAGATCTAGCATGGAAGGCAGCTATACAAGCTGAGTATGACAGCATTATGAAGAATGACACTTGGGAGCTAGTGGATCGGCCAGCAAAGTGGAAGGTTATTGGCACCAAGTGGATCTAGAAGGTAAAGTACAAGGCTAATGATACCTTAGAAAAGTACAAAGCTAGACTAGTTGCATAGGGATCTAGAAAAGTGGATCTAGAAGGTAAAGTACAAGGTTAATGATACCTTAGAAAAGTACAAAGCCGAGTATGACAACATAATGAAGAATGACACTTGGGAGCTAGTGGATCGGCCAGCAAAGCGGAAGGTTATTGGCACCAAGTGGATCTAGAAGGTAAAGTACAAGGCTAATGATACCTTAGAAAAGTACAAAGCTAGACTAGTTGCATAGGGATTTTCATAGGTTGAAGGGTTTGATTTTCAAAAGTCATTTGCCCCAACTTCCACAATGACCACTATTTGCACAGTACTTGTAGTGGCCAGTTTACCAAATGGATGTTAAGTAAGCATTCTTAAATGGTGACCTCAAGGAGGAGGTGTACGTGGCTCAGCCACTAGGGTTTGAAGCCCCCCATTCTGAGAATAAAGTGTGTAAGCTGAAGAAGGCATTGTATGGGCTGAAACAAGCCCCCAGAGCATGGTACTAGCGATTGATAAGTTCTTTTTAATCTTAAACTTCAAAAGACGTGCCTCATATGCTAACTTGTATGTTTACAGGGATGGTGAAAAGTCTCTAGTGATTGTCCTATATGTGGATGACCCTCTTATTACAAGTGACTATGAAGATATGATCAACCAAACTCGAAAGGCTTTGAGTTCTAAGTTTGAAATGACAGACTTGGGCTTGCTGCACTATTGTTTGGGAATTGAAGTCTGGCAAGAGCTAGGAAAGATCTTCATCTCTCAAAAGAAGTATGCATGGGAGATCTTGAAGGCATTTGGCATGACTAAGTGCAAGGAGATAGCTACACCTATGGAGGTGAATGCAAAGTTATCCGTTGAGGATACATCAGCACTAGTAGACATTGGGAGGTACAGGAGGATGGTCGGTAGTTTAATTAACTTGTGTAACACCATACCAGATATCAGTTTTGATGTTGGTGTTTTGAGCAGGTTCTCAAACAAACCTCATGAGAGTCATTGGAAGGATGGGATGCGGGTGCTTAGATACTTGAAGGAAACTCTTGACTATGGTATCACATACAGTTCCTGAACTTCTCTTGTAGGGACTCTATGGCATGTGGGAGTGCAGGATGAAGAACCAACTGCGCTGTGATGTGACAATCAGAGTTGCATCGCCATTGCCAAAAATCCATTGTTTCATGCACGCACCAAACATATAGAGATCCAATATCACTATGTGCGCGATTTAATGGAGGATGGGATAGTGGAACTGGTCTACTCTCCAATAGAGGATAATGGAGAGGATATCTTCACCAAAGCACTTACGAAGAATCTGCTTCAAGTTCATCTTCAGAGACTCGACATTGGGTTGAGGAGATAGTTCACCTACAGGTGGCAGACATTGAGGGGGGGTGTTAGATATGCTCAATGCCCCACCCTCATAATGTGCCACCAATGATCCATGGTGCTCAAAGTTGTAAGGCCCCCATTATGAGGAGAAGCCAAATGTGAGCCTGGATATTGGTTGAGTCCTGACTTGTCTATCAGATGAGGTCTATGTGATCGGATGGCAAAAAGGTGACCATTGTGGGTCTAATCTTTGGGTTGGATTGAGTAGTTAAGGTGGTGGCAACTCGAGGCACATTGCATCGAGTTGTGAGATAAGTGAGTTAAAAGGGGCCCCTATTTTGGGGTTCGGGGGCCGCAAAAGCGGCTTCTGGCTAGGTGGGAGGGGTCCGGGGGTAGCGCCCTCGGCCTGACGGTAAAGGGAATATTCCTTGGCTGACTAGTGAAGGCTTATATGGTAGGTTGGTCAGGCTAACCTAACTACCTTCGCGGGCTATAAAAGTTAAACCCCTTCATAGTCATCGATCATTTAACTTTCACCTAGTCAGAGTTGTTCCAGCTAGCCTTAAGCTCTTCACCTATCTTCTGTCTAGATCGCCATCTAAGCTTCACAGTGGAAGCGCACGGGTGGCAGAGCCATCTCTATATCAGTTTTTTGGAGCTAAAGAAATTTTATAATTCTCCTCTTATATGTTGTGTACTCTCTATCTTTATCTCTTTCTCAGATTCTGTTTGCTACACCGTGTAATTTTCACAGTTGTGTGTGAAATCTTCTACTGCAGAGGGATGGGTCAATGACATTGACTCTAATAGATGGGTCCTTGTAAAGGGCATCCCATATGTGTAACACATGCATCATTGCACCCACGTACATGCTCGCCCATTGATTATGAAGTTTGGCATCACTAAACTACATTTGTATTGCATAAGAAATGTTATGGACTTTGCTATGGTGTTATAACATTTTATAGTTAATTGTTAATCAAACTCAATGGTTTGAAGCCTATTACCTTAAGTAAGTTTTAGAGAGAGCATAAATGAGTGTCTGATTTATAGTGCATGTTGAAGGTGTAGAGGGCTAAGGTCCAAGAGAATCTTCATGAGGACCCTAAAGCAATAAATGTGGCTTTATCTATGACTTGAAATGCTTCAAGTCTAGATAGCCCCAAGGATACCTTCACACATGCATGAAATGCTACCACTAGGGCCCTCCACATAACTCCAAATGTAGACACTTTATCCCTCATCCTAGTAACACTCTTGGCACTCATAGATACTTTTTCCCTCATTTCGATCACATTCTTGCTACTCACATTGTTGCCACCATCCTTCTCCCAAGTGTCAATTCTTGGTGCACATGGTGATGTGATGTTGGATGTGGCGTACAATGAACTAATCATCCCCATGTACTTAGATACTAACACCCCTTTTGTTACGTATACTAATATGTTGTACTTTCAATACTCACAAGGTTGCTTTTAAATTCAAGAAAATGGAAAACCATAGTGTTGTGTTCTTTACTTTTTGTGAAGCCATTATTACTTTCTGAAAGTAGGCATTGTGTTCCTACAGTAGGGCAAGGTAGAGCTCACTGTCATTAAGTAGATGGCCCAATAACAAGGGACTATGGACAAAGATATCAAAGACTGCTTGCTAACAAAATAGTTACTATGTATGGATACAAAACTAGGAGGATTGGGGTAGACATTGAAATTTTGCATGTAAGTGATTTTATGTTTCCCATTTTGCAAGTCAATGTGTTTCATATAGATAAAATTGGCATCATGTTGAAATATTTATAGGCAAATAGGGAGCATCTTAAATTTTCTTGATTTAGAACACACATTTGAAAGGTGTGACCAATTTATCCTCTCCTAACAAGTTCAGATCCATGTGAGTCTTGCAACAAACAATTTTGCAAGTCCATGGATAGTCATTAGATGATCTCTCTACACATAAATGTGATATCATACTCCTTTTAATATTTTGACTTCGTATTACTATTAAATTGCTTCTTAAATTTTCTTGATTTAGGACATACCTTTGAAAGGTTTGTAACAATTTATCCTCTTATAACAGTTCAAATCCATGCAAGTCTTGCAACAAGCAATTTTGTATACATGGATAATCATTAGGTGATCTCTCTACACATCAATGTGATATGATACTCCTTTTTAATGTTTTCACTTTGTGTTACTGTCAAATAGATTCTCATTTACAACCGATGAAGAAATTATGAAGTGGGCTAGGTAGATGCACCTTTTTAAGATGTATTAAGAGTTCAAATCACTTGTATGTGTTCCTAAACCTCAAACCTTCTTCTTTCTTTTTTGATAAGGAAGTGGGGTTCTCTCTCTCTCTCTCTCTCTCTCTCTCTCTCTCTCTCTCTCTCTCTCTCTCTCTCTCTCTCTCTCTCTCTCTCTCTCTCTCTCTCTCTCTCTCTCTCTCTCTCTCTCTCTCTCTCTCTCTCTCTCTCTCTCTCCATAGGATTTTGTACTTAAATGTTATGTGGATAGTCTACATCATGCTTTCCTTTTACAATGGACACATGGCCACATGTATGTGACACACGTGTATATGAAAAAGTTCCATAACCATACTAACACATGAACATACATTCATACGTCCAAACTTGTATACACTAGATAACACAATATGCACCCAAAGTGCTCCAATATGCCATTTGAAATATGCCCTCTTTATTTTTTGTGAGGATAGCACAACCTTCTCACTTTGCTCACAAAAATGTGAAGTGAACTTGACATAAGCTCATAAGCTTTGCAACCTTCATATTGCATAACACATTGTTCATAGCTTGCAAGAAAGGGTTATCACAGATATATACAATGTGCATCAAACTTTTTTAATTTTAATATGAAGTCAACAATCCTCACATTGATGGCTATAAAAAAAGACCAAAGGATCATGTATATACATTGTCAAATTTTAATCCATAGATATCTCTCTAAATCTCATCCAAGGAAATATTCCCATTTGAAGCTTTGAAACATCTTTGAATCTTATGGTCATAATGAAAAAACTATACTTTACTATACTTAGAATATTGAGCTGATGTTATTTTTCGAATATGGAAAGGGAAAGTTAAATACTTTATTTACAAACATTTCATATGCATTATGATAGAATCTACAATGTCAATGGCAAAAAAAGAAAATTACCCCTCATGTAGATTTCATGTGATATGAGTTGTCATACAAGTCTCTAAACTTTCTTCTAGGCACACCTCATTCCAATGTGAAATGGAGAAAAGTTGTTATCCCCAATTGTCATTTCATTGGGAAAGAAAACCTTTAACATTGTTGTATGCTTGAGGTTTCATACACTTGAAATTTTGAGATGAACTCTCGACCTCAATCGACCTACTTCTATTTTTGCAAGAAAACTAATCATGGTGTACATTGTGAATATGATTTTTACTAAAGCTTCACTATGTTTCCTACAATGATGGAGTTTCCTCATTTTGATGCACCTAACCTTCATTGTAATGAGGCGAGGCTCTCTTATGGGAGTATATTTGAATGAATGATTATTCTAAGAATGTACAATTAAACACTATCTCATGAAATTTTTTTCTTTTAATTCATGGAAAGCTAATTTTTGTATACCAAAAAATTTGTTAAATTTCAATCACATTTGAAATTTTGGAGAGGTTTCCTATTTCAAAAGTTCACCTTGGTATAGACTATAGTTATAGTTTAACTAAATGTGGAAAAATAATTATAAATAGCTAGGTCTTTTTTGTGCCTACACTTTTTGTGAACATTACTACTATTTTAATTTCCAAAATAAATTTTAAAAATGGCATAAATAGTCATCAAAAGGCAATTTGTCAAGGCATCACTATCTCACAACATAAGGAAAGTATTTGATTGTGAAATGTGAATGCAGCTATGTTTGCAAATTGAATGGATGTAAGTCAAGTGGGTCATTTAGGGCTTGTGAATGGAATTTATTATCATTGTAGGTGCATGGTGCAAACAAGAGGAACAAATATTCTCAAAATGTACACTTTATTGAAAGTAAAGATGGTCATTTGTTAACACATGAAGATGAAGATTTGGTAAGGATATCTATGGTTGAGATAGACTTTCACATATGTTTCAAATGAAAAGTACCAAGCTTCTTGAAAATGATGTGATCATATGTTAACATGTGAGGTGGCAATTTGGCTACTATTCGTGCAACTGAGCTAGGCTTCCAAGCAGGTTCAAAAGAAGTCAAATTTCCAAGCTTCTAGAAAATAACTTTGTAGAAAAAATGTATAGATTCTTAAATGAGTTATCTAATATTAAGATTGTACACAAGGAACATGGACTATTCTTTGAAGTGGCATCGCGGTCTTCCCTCATAAATACTTGAACCTACATGCACTAAAAGAAAAAAGTGATTTTATATTCTCACAGCTATCATTTGAAACAAACATAAGATGCCAAATTGTTGGTGGGTGTGCCATATGATCTAAATTTGGTTCACACCATTATAATGATCTTTTGTATTATACAAGTGGAAAAGTACCACATGGGTATTCTTCAAAAAATAATGAATTGGATATATACAATAATGAAGAATTTCAAAGAGGAAACACAAACAAGGGAGGCAAAATGATACTTCCCTTTGTACATACTAAAGCAACATTTGAAATCTAAACAACATGGAAACTCATAAAGTATTTTTTAATGACAAAGGTGGGATATATAATTTATTATGAGGTAAATGGAGATGAGTTTCACAATTGCACAGTAGCCACCTCTGAATTTGCAAACTGAGTTGGGGCCTTTGCATGTTGTGTCTCATCTAGACCATACCACCCATGCTTGCTACCATCGTACTTCTCCCCATCACCCCATAAGGCATATGCCTCCTCCCCATGGACTGCATCATCCCCAATCAAAAGTAATTCTTCTGACATCCTCAAGGGTATTACTATATTTATGGCATTACAAATGATGCTTGTTACTACCACATTCCAACCCATAATAAACAAGGCACCAACTAGTTGCTTCCCTACTTGGGGTCGTCCCTCTCCACCATAAAACGAGCCTCTTGAGTTCGTTACTGCAAGGAAGTAGCTACACAAATTTGGCTCTGCTAGCAACCCTGTAAGGAGCCCTCCCAAGGTACCTGCTACTGCATGTGTGTGAAACACCCCTAGAGTGTCATCCACATGTTGCAAAATTGATGCTTTTCTGTGTACAATCATCATTGTGAACCAAGGCACACTACCTGAAGCTATGCCCATCACAATGGCTGCCCAGCCTTGGACCAATCCTGTGCAAAGGAAAAGAACTTCAACAATTGGAAACAGTAGTAAATGATTGTCTTTGTATAATAGCCTTATGTGAACTAGAGACATTAGTTGAGTGCTTAAGCATGAGATTTGGGAATGTTACATGTTAATTTTGGAATTGATTTGATGGTAGTGGAACTTTTTGTGTGTTTCAGGTCACCCCCACGAGGAGGGGGGGGGAGGGAAGCTCAAGAAGAGTTTTATATATTTTCTTTGAGATATTATTGTTTTACCTTTCATATATAAAGCAAGCCTTATTCTTTATTGATTATCTTTACCTCTTGGTATTGATTCTAAAGTGAGAGGTTAGATATTGTTCAAGAGGTTGGTGATGGGTGGCATGGCTCATGTAAGAGCTTAGTAATATATCAAAGAGTTAATGATATGTAATGACGATGAAAATTGAGATGAAAGAATATTTTTTCCTTTGTGGAAAAATGTCATTCAAAGAGATGTGCAAGTTGTGGTTCTAATGATGATGACCATTATTAAAAAATCCTTTTGACACTAATGAGAAAAGGAGTATACTACATCATGATATTATGCCTATGCCATGATTAGGATAATGATACTAGTGAAAGGGTAAGGTGGAATGAGGGTTCGACAATAACTATAGTAATAATAGATATAACATGAGTGGTTGTTTGAGAGTCATGAAAATAATGTTATGAATATGTTTGATAACCACGACAACAACAATACTTATTACTAAATATCTCTATGAAAACATTGTTGTAAAGCAACATCTATGTGAATGTGTGTGTGTGTGTGTGTGTGTGTGTGTGTGTGTGTGTGTGTGTGTGTGATTTTTTTTTGGGGCGAGGGGGGGGAGGGGAGGGGGGATGGTAAATGTAAAAAATGGAGAAAGTTTGGATGAAACCAAAAGGTCACCAACTAGAGGAAGCTTAGTTGATAGCTACTTGAGCAATAGCAAGAAGTGAGGGTTCAAATCCTATGACTTGAATGGCTTTGTGGTGCCTTTACCCAAAACATTTTAGATTTGATGCATTTGAAAAAAAAAAGGTATTCAATTCGGATAAATAAGGCATTTTTGAGATATGGGCAAACTAGACTTCCATTGAGGGTTGATGTCTTGAAGGAGTGATTTCAAACACAATATCTAGAGGGGAGGAAAAATGGATGAGGGCATTTCAAATAACCATGGTCGATAGGAAAAGAAATTTCTTTTTGCAGACACCCCCCACTACCTCAGCATCGGGGAAAAAAAGAAGAGATAAAGGGTTTTAACGAAAGCTTCAAATGAGGTGAAGTAAATTGTGGAATTTTTTAAGTGATGGGGTGAAGGAATTTAACCAAAAGTATTGCTAATCAAGGGGATGAAACATGAGATTCCTTAGAGAGAGAGAGAGAGAGAGAGAGAGAGATTTTGTTGGATTGATTGTGAGGGAGGGGAGAGATGGTTGTATTCTTAGAGAGAGGAGAGAGTGGTTTTTACGTGGTAGGAACAATCCCAATATGTCTTTTAAAAGTTGTCACGTTAGAGAGAGAGAGAGAGAGAAGAAAAGAGCGGTTTTTACGTGGTAGAAAACAATCCAAATTAATCCACACAATCCCAAAAGGGGAAAGGGGGGGTTACGTACCTGCGGCCGGGGTGATGCACACAAGGCCGGTAATCATGCCTTGGACAGCGCCGATGACGGAGGGCTTGCCAAAGATGAGGACGTCGAGGGTGGTCCAGACAAGGAGGCTGGTGGCAGCGCAGACGTTGGTGTTGAGGACGGCAATGGAGGAGTCGATGTTGGCGGCGTACGGGTCCCCGCCGTTGAACCCCGCCCACCCCAGCCAAAGCAGCCCCGCCCCCGCCAGCGTCAACAGCACGTTGTTCGGCGGGAACCGCTCTCGGTCCTTCTTCAGTCGCGGCCCCACCTGCATGCACTCCACCAACCACCGTCAGCCACGTTCCTACACACACACACACACACACACACACACATATTCCTTTCCCCATGGTTTTTTCTCACAGTTATTGCCACTGTACTATAGTTCAACCAAACAGAGATACAGTGGACTCAATAATCACCCAGTAAGCTGCAGTGAATCCAGCCACTCCAGACGACAGATGGATGACATATCCTCCTGAGTAGTCCATAACACCCCACTGAAAGAGGAAGCCGCCCCCCCACAAGGAGAACGCACCCACTGTGTAAGAGCACGTGAGCCACAGGGGCACAAACAGCATCCATGCCTTGATGTTCATCCTCCCTAGCAAGGACCCGGCTATGAGGATGAGGGTTATGGCAGCAAACACAAACTGGAAGTATACCATGGTGGCCATGGGATAGAAGGGGGTAATCATCGAGGTCTCCAAGCTCCCATTCTTAAAATAATGAGTGCTTGCTGGAAGATATGCCTGGCCAACTAGGTAATCCTGGGCCAGTGCCTGCCCTGCCTTCCCCCACAGAGGCAGCAATTTCTCCCCAAAGGCCATCTTGTATGCCCACAGCACCCAGCACAGGAGCACGGCCGCGAATGCATACAGCGCCATGAACGCGGAATTCACCGCCCACTTCTTCTTCACTATGCTCCCATACAGGATCACCAGGCCAGGCACACTCTGGATGCCCACCAGGGTGGCTGCTGTCATCTGCCATGCATTGTCCCCCTTGTTCAGCCAGTCTGGGACAGAGGGGATGCTGTTGTTATAAGCTGAAGGAACACTTGACATGATGGGGATAATTACTCCACTCCAAAGAGCCTCCTCCTCGATCAATTCAATTGATCACACCTGCATCAGCAAGAATTTATCAGAACATTCATATGGATAATAAGGATGGAGGACAGATTAAGTTCTAATTTCTCATCAGAATTAAGAAGATCCCATAGACACAGCTACTGGGTCCGTTCAGGCAACTCATACCAGAATTGGGAAGGATTAAAATGTCGTAATTAGAGCATGAAATCTTCCAGGCAATTCCTATCAGGATCAAGATCTTTAGCTGGATACGCAAAGGGCCTTCCAGGAATTGAGATCAGGAGAAAGGAATTGAATCCATGCTGATTAAAACACAGGACCTTCATATAGGCGGTCTTGCTAGAATCACAGATGAAGCTGAGCAAATCATTCTAATGCTGAAGCGATTTACCAAAAGCAAAAGCAATGGCTGGGCAGGCGGATGGTAGGAGAATTCCCAAGGATCCAGGAAAGAGAAGGGAGAATTCTCAAGGATCCGGGAAAGAGATTAAGGAACCATGAAAGCAGATAGAGCCTGGATGATCGAGGGTTTTAAAAAGAACAAAATAATAGCACGTAATTTTTGGAATTCATCAATTAACAATGCTGCAAATTAGAAAGCTGGGTCGTTACAAAGGAAAAAAGAGAGGCAAGGATGCAGAAGAAGAGGCGTGGTGGGAGTTCTTTCTTGGGAAGGGCCTTGTTACGTACCTGATTAGTTGAGAGAAAGCAGCAGGGAAGGGGAGGAAGGCAAGCAGCTATAACGTTGTTAGCCAGCACAGCTACAGAAACACGAAGGGCGACGCCTCTCTCTCTCTCTCTCTCTGTGTATATGTATCGAGCGAGAGAGAGAGAGAGAGAGAGAGAGAGAGAGAGAGAGAGAGAGAGAGAGAGAGAGAACGAGCGAGAGACCACACACACACACACTCTCTCTCTATGTATTGACTCAAGTCTCATGTGAAAACGACCACATCCGTGAGTCTAGTGAGGTCCCAAGCTCAAACCCTATTGGCAACTCAAGCCTGACCTACCCGGGTGGGACGTTGCATGGCACCTTAATCATACAAAATCATCCCTCCTTATATGTCAACTTGTTTGACAATCACATACCACCTCCCCTTGGAAAATTTATAGAGTTTCCCCACAAGTAGGGAGCGCAGAAGATTCCATTGGAGATCCTGATGGGGGTTCTCATGTCATTGATCCATTACTAAATATGAAAGCCTAGTGTCTAAGGGCGGCTTGAGACACGGCGGATGAATGGCTTGCTTAAGTGCATGGCATATGGGAACATAAGAGATTGAGTTGCTCCAATTGAAAGAAACTCTAACTGTGCATGTCCAAACAAAACTCATGCTTTTTTCCTCAATTACTTGCAAGGTGAACTCATGTGTTAAGCATGCACATATTTTTAAAAACACAGGTGATTAGAACTCTATAATGTATTTGTGAGGTACTACGAAGAGCTAAACAGATAGCTAGGCCATAATAACTTTTTTAAGGAAAGGAATAAACATGTCACAACTAGTATGATCAATATTAGCTAATGGCTTGTCAAAGTTCCATGTGTCAAAAGTGAATGTATTTCACGCTAAAACTTTGGACCAATGTTGCTCCCTTCTACTAGACTCAATGAAAAAAGGAGATGTGCCACATTAGATACACCTCTACATAAGTTGAATGTGAACTTTGTTTTCACAAATGGAAACTTTTTGTGTGCTAATTAAATTCTTGGCCATTCATGCCAAATGCGATTAAAACCATATCCAATCTATGTCTATGTGAATGACTACTAAGATGAGATTTATCCTAAAAAATTTATTAATGTGTTCTACAAATTTGTTCATAGGAGAGATAGATGTATTTTCTTTACTTGGAGCTCCACTCACTTAGGGGAAGTGCTACTCCCTAAAATGACCTTGCTCTTTCCCAAGAGTACTCCCACCAATGGAATTTTCAAGGGGACTCATGGATCTAGAAGCCTTAACACCCTCCCCCCATTCTCTACTCCTTCATTTCACCAACGTTTTCAACAAAATGAGGAAGGGAATATGTTAATTTACTTTTTGGGTATGTATCGAAGTCATAGCAACTCTCATTAGTCTCTCAAAGATACTCATAGGGTTTCCTTGGATTGAACATTGCTATTAGTTGGATCCAAATTAACTTCAAGGGTTCATTATCCCTTCTTGTATAGAATCCCGCTACCTTTTCTCTCAATGGGACAATAGCATTCATTTGAAGAAACTCTTTCAAACTGATAGTGTAAATAAGATTGTGTGACTTTGAGTGTCTCTATTGTGCATAGTAGAAATGATAGTGTAAATAAGATTGTGTGACTTTGAGTTTCTCTATTGTGCATAGTAGAGAAGGCCCAAGGACATTATTTTTCCTCTAGTGTTTACATTAATGTTCCATGCAATGATCTACATTCTTAATGTAGTGATTGTTGGTTGGCAAGTTTTTAACAATTGGGTATGTAGAAGCTAGTGGCAACTCCCTTGGTAAGATTAACCAAGTTAATCACTATTTGAATGGCTATTTCTTAACTTTTGAAGGATAGAATTAAAGGTGTGTATGTTGGGTACTTTGCTTAAATAGAACTATAAGTGGTGAGAGTGAGAAGGAATTAAATCATTATGGCTTTGGATTGATGTGATGCCTAAAACTAATGGCATTGGTTGCACAAGTGCAATTGTTATTGTGTGGCCACCACTAAGTAGATTAGGATAACTTTCTAATAGGCAGAGTGATTTTATACAAATTCTATCACTAAAAGTCAACATAATGCAACCTTTTTGACTTTTGTCTCTTACACACATATAAGTTCCCAATGCCACCTAATAAAAAATCCAGCATTGGCTATGAAAAATATGAATAAAAGGTTCTTAAAAAGATAATGTGCTAGAGAGTGTCAAAAAATCCCAAGTTTAAAGCCACACATTGTCTTGCGAGTAACTTGGGTATTGTTGTACATCTTACTACTATATTATTTTCATTGTAGGTTTGGTGTACATCTTACTACTATATTATTTTCATTGTAGGTTAAGAAAGCCCCGAACCTCTAGAGGGCTTCTTGAACCTACCCCCTTTTCCGAACCTCCCTTGTTCAATTAAGGCCACCTACCCTCCCCTCTCTCTCATGTGTAATCTCTCATTTTCTCTTCCCCCTCCCCTTTTTAATTAAAAGTCCCTTCTCCCCCTCCTCTCTCTCATTTTAGGGCCTAGTCTCTCTCTCTCTCTCTCTCTCTCTCTCTCTCTCTCTCAAATTAAAAACCCCTCCCTCTCTCACACTTATGATCTCTCTCTTTCTTTTCCACCTCCCTTTTTTTATTAAAGTCCTCCCCTCTCCCCCCCCCTCTCTCTCTCTCTCATGTGTAGGGTCTAGGTTCTCTCTCTCTCTCTCTCTCTCTCTCTCTCTCTCTCTCTCTCTCTCTCTCTCTCTCTCTCTCTCTCTCTCTCTCTCTCTCTTAGATTACACTATAAATTAAACCATTCTTTTAATTAAATATTTAAAAATCTTTTTTAATTAAATTTTTTAAAACAATTTTTCATACACATTGAGAGAGAGAGAGAGAAGGATAAAAAAGAAGAAGAAGAAGAAAGAGAAAAAGATAGAGAGGGGGGAAAGAGGAAATATAATAGTTTTTTTTAAATTAAAAATTGTTCTTCCCCCCTCCCTCCTCTCTCTCTCATGTGTAGGGCCTAGGTTCTCTCTCTCTCTCTCTCTCTCTCTCTCTCTCTCTCTCTCTCTCTCTCTCAATTAGATTAAACTTTCTTTTTAATTCAATATTTTAATAGCTTTCTTTAATTTAAAGTTTTTTTGACATAGTTTTTCACACACTTTGAGAGGGAGATAGAAGAAGAAGAAGAAGAAGAAGAAGGAGAAGGATTAAAAAAAGAAGAAGAAGAAAGAGAAAAAGATGAAGAGAGGGGAAAAGAAAAAAGGGAATAGTCTTTTTACAATTAAATATTTTTTGATATAGTTTTTGACTTGGAGAGAGAGAGAGATATAGAGGAAATATATAATTTGAAAGAGAGAGAAAATAGGGAGAGAGAAAGGGAATGAGAGAAAAGAGAAAAATAGAGAGAGAAGAAAAAATATATAGAGAAAAAAGAGAGCGAGAGAAAAAAACTTGAAAGAGAAAGAGGGAGGAAAAGAAAAATAAGGAGAGAGAGAGAGAGAGAGAGAGAGAGAGGGTGGGGGGAACAGAGAGAGAATTGGAGAGAGAGAGAGAGAGAGAGAGAGAGAGAGAGAGAGAGAGAGAGAGAGAGAGAGAGAGAGAGAATATAAAATTTAAGAGAGAGAGAGAGAGAGAGAGGGGGGAAGGAAAAGAGAGGAGAGTGGGGGAGAGAGATAGAGAGAAGAAAAGTGGAGAGAGAAGAAAAGGAGAGAGAGAGAGAGAGAGAGAAGAAGAAGAAGAGAGAATTTGAAGAGAGAGAGAGAGAGAATTATAGAGAGATAAAATTTAAAAGAAAGAGAAAATGAATAAATTTAAAGGGAGAATGAAGAGAGAGAAGAAGAAAAAAAAGAAAAAAAGAAAAGGAGAGAAGGAAAAGAGAGGAGAGAAAGGGGAGAGAGAGAGAGAGAGAGAAGAAGAAGAAAAAGAAAGAAGAAAAGAGGAAGAAAGATGGGAAAAAAGAGAAAAGAGAAAAGTATTTTTTAAATTTAAATATTTTTTGAGAGAGGGGGGAAGGGAGAGAGAAGGAGAGAGGGGAGAAGAGAGTGAGTGAGTGAGAGAAAATATAAAATTTAAAAGAGAGAGAGAGGGAGAGAAGAAAAAGGGGCGGAAGGAGAGAGAGAGAGAGAGAGAGAGAGAGAGAGAGAGAGAATAAAAGGAGAAAGAGAGAGAGAGAGAGGAGAAGAAGAGAGAGAATATAAACATAAAGAGAGAATTATATATAGGGAAAATATTAAATTTACATACTTTAAGAGAGACTAAGGGGGGGAAAGAAAGTGAAAGAAGAACAAGAAGAAGAAGAGAGAGAGAGAGAGGGAACATGGAGAGAATTATAGAGAGAGGAAAGATAAAATTTAAAAGAGAGAGGGAGAGAAGAAAAAAAGAAAAATTAGGAGAAAGGGGAGGAGAGAAGAAGAGAGAGAGAGAGAGAGAGTGTGTGTGTGTGTGTGAGTGAGTGAGTGAGTGAGTGAGAGAGAGAGAGAGAACATGGAGAGAGAACTATAGAGGGAGGATACGCACGAAGCATGCGCAAAATGCTAGTATAATGTTAAAAAGATATAGTAATTTTATCTTCATGCAATGTTGTTAATATCTTTGAGAAAAGTATTGAAGGGCTTTTTGGTCCTCTATATTTTCCAAAAAAGAAAGCCTCCAATGAGTTGGGTCAAACTATCTATTCACATGACATGTCCTTTAGATTAGTTAATCATATGCCATTATTATAAGCTACATTAGAGAATGAAAGAAGCACTTGTGGCAAACCATGAGATAAATTCCTCAATTGTTAGGAGAAGATCTAAACCAATAGATATTCAATTTTATTTAACTCACTTTTTCAAATGAGCTAGTGGGAAGTGGCCACCAAGTCTCAAATTTGAAGCAAAGTACATTTTTTCCTTATATTGTACATAATTTGGAAGATAGTACAAATAAACTTTGTTGCGACAACTTTTTTGAAGGTTTATATCTTGTTTTCCTAGATAAGGAAGGGTAAAATCCCCTCTAAGAGCTAGTTACAATTACTATTGCTAAAAGAATAAGGTAGAGAAAATGACTCTGGACATGTTGAAGTCAGTATCTCTACATTTAATATGTTGCAGGGAGAAAGCCACATGTGCCCAAAAAACCTTCTAGAAATTTTTTATTTTCCCTTTCATCTTGTTAGCTAGAGAGAGCCTTGATCTCTCCACATACTTCCTTCTCAATGTCCTCCATGTTGACTGCATCTTTGCTGACAACAGAGAGATAATAAATCTCCATAGCCCCTCCATTCTTCCCAACCTTTGCTAGTATGCGCTCTTGCAAGCTTCTTCCTCAAATGGTAGAATAATAAACTTAGAGCGAACTCATGAATGGGTAATGGAATCCATATAGAAAGCACAATAATGATAGTGCAGTACCAACAAGGTAGCCAACACGTTGGTGACCAACTACATTGCATCCAATCTTCCTCTTTTTAAAGTTGCTAGGTGATTCAATGATTATAAATAAGGAGTGAAGTTCTATATATACACAACATTGGAGCAAACAAGTAACTAGATTGGCCACATCTAGAGAGCTTTAAGAATGTTCAAGTCATCCAATATAAATGCTACTACCCCCACTAATCAAAAGTGCTACCTCATCTATTTAAGGTGCTACCCATCAAAGCCCATGAAATGCACGATAAATATAGTTTATATACCCATGAAATGCATAAAACTAACACCCTCTCTTAAATCATGGCTGATCTGTATAATGAAAGTATAGTGATATATAGCTCTCAAATTGGACACGCAAGAAGATCCTCTAAATGTCCACCGTGTCCCCCTTGGGTGATTAAGCCAATTCTAAGATACCTCAATGAAGGCACTGATATTGATGTCATTCATACTCGGATCTTGATACTAAAAAGTAGAAATAGAAAAATTATCATTGCTTGTCATGAATAGCCCAACAAAGCACATCATGATCATGGATTTCCCACCTTCAACCATGTTGTCAAAGGTGTCCCCCATGTGAGAATCAACTAGGAGAAAAACCTCTTATCAAGTATGTAGAGAGCCACAATCATGGAACCAAAATATCATAAATATAAGTGATTCTAGGATGACATGCTATCGTTACCTTCTCATAGTCCCTCTCTAGCCCAAGAACTCATTAGGGAGTGACACCATCACTAGGGCTAGAAAAGGAATTGTAAGCATTGGTTTCCGAATTGGACATGAAGTCAAAGCTTGATGAGGATGAAAAATCTACTCCATTCCTTTCTCCTTTCATATGTCTCTTAGCTCCTTGTAATAAGAGGAGATACCCCTCCCTCTACCACACAAAAGTAGCACTTCCCTTTCTTATTCTTCTTATCGTTCCTCTCTCTAGCCATCGTCTATCAATAACCACATTTAGATTGAGAAAGTAGTCTCACTTGTAATTTGAGATTAAGATTCATGCCAATATTGTGCCTAGTCCTCCTTATTACTAGTAATGTTTTTTTTAAAGGAAATTTTTTACTTTTTTCTAAAAATATGGATCCCTAGACAAATCAAGCAAGAAATAGGGTTTTTAGCTCTCAAATTTGTACTAGTCACCTAACATTCTAAAATGTGGCATGAATTTACACTTTTGATCATTTAAAGGAAAAGTGTAAATATCTATAGACTTCCATATAATAATTAATAATAAAATGTAAGAACTTACGTCTCAAGTGTCAAGAATCGCATAGTGGGGGGACTTGCTTAAGCTGCTGCACCAAACACACATTGTATACTTAAGAGGAAGCTCACTTAAGAACACAAGAAGAGAGATGGAGGCCAAAACGTTTTCTTGTTGGTTTTTTCTTCTTCTTCCACCCAAAATACAATGTACGTAAAGTATATATAAGATACATCATAAAGGAAAGTGGTCTATTAAGTCAAACAGTGCATAACTAACTACACTAGTCAACTAGCGCTATATCTATGCTAGCTCTAAGTAGATATAGCAAACTAAATATAATAACTGATAAGTTAGTGTCCATGTGAGTATCATGATGACCACCGACATGCTAAGTGTAGATGTGCGGACCCATCTAGCTAGGTGGTCCATCATCAATGTCCACAGGTATTGAGCTTGCCATCTCAACATTCCCCCTCAAGCTCAACTCTATCTCTGCAACTCCAAGTAAGATTCGAAACTTTCAAAGCTTCTCTACACCCAATGATTTTGTAAAAATGTCAGTTATCTGATCATGTAGGCTAACATATACCAAGTCAATCTCTCCTACAAGTACCTTCTCTCTCACAAAGTGGTAGTGCACCTCAATGTGTTTCGTCCTAGCATGAAGTAATGGGTTCCTAGCTAGTTGTATGATGCTCATGTTGTTACAATGAATGATAATTGGACCATCTCCATGCACATCCAAATCACCTAATAACTTTTATAGCCATACCACCTCACATGTTGCCATAACAACACCTCTTTACTCAGCCTCTGTACTCGATAAGGCAATTGTAGGTTGCTTTTTGTTGCTCCATGTAACTGTTGCACTACCAAGGGAAAACATGAAGCCACTGATAGATCTTATGTCTGGCATACTGAAAGGTGAGAAGGATCGAAGCTTGCACGCGAGCTATGGCGGGAGAGCAAGAGCAAGAAAGAGAGAGACAAGAAATGGGAACTCCAACAGTCACAATGTGTGACCGGGCCTTCCTTTATTCAAACTGTCACTAAAAGAATAAAGAATAAAGTGACGTGACGGGCGTCCGCCACCTGCAATGTGCAGTGGCGGGTACTGTCAGTGTAGTAATACACGGGGCGGCACGGCGGAGGCGCCTTTACCAAGGTGAGAAGGATCGAAGCTTGCACGCGAGCTATGGCGGGAGAGCAAGAGCAAGAAAGAGAGAGACAAGAAATGGGAACTCCAACAGTCACAATGTGTGACCGGGCCTTCCTTTATTCAAACTGTCACTAAAAGAATAAAGAATAAAGTGACGTGACGGGCGTCCGCCACCTGCAATGTGCAGTGGCGGGTACTGTCAGTGTAGTAATACACGGGGCGGCACGGCGGAGGCGCCTTTACCCCCAACAACCTCCCACTTAAAGGCGAATCTGCCCTAGTGAGAGAGAAAAGAAAAAAAAAAAAAGACAGTACAAATGTACATAGGTGAGGAAAGGTGACATCTCATCCAACGCCCATCAACCTCCTGAGGAAGGCAAAGCGCTCAGTAGTGAGGCTCTTCGTGAGCAAATCTGCAGGATTCTCGTCAGTGGAGATCTTGACAAGGTCAACAGACCTGTCCTCCACGACACCACGTATGAAGTGATACCTCACCTCAATGTGTTTCGTCTTCGCATGGAAGACCGGATTCTTAGCCAACTGAATGGCACTCATAGAATCCGAATGCAGTGTAGGTGTAGCATCAATCCCAAGGTCAGCAACTAGACGGCCTAACCATATGGCCTCCTTGCAAGCCTCAGTGGCTGCAACATACTCGGCCTCAGTGGTAGACAAAGCCGTACACTTCTGAACCCTGGACATCCAAGAGATAGCCCCTCCAGCATAGGTGAATACATAGCCAGAAGTGGACTTCCTACTATCTGCATGTCCTGCATAATCGGAGTCAGTGTACCCCACGACCCCTGTATCCTGGCTGCCATAGCAAATACACATATCTGTTGTGCCCTTCAGGTACCTCATGATACCCTTCACGGCATCCCAATGTCTGCTGCCAGGTGTAGCCATATAGCGTGCCACAACACCAACTGCATGTGCAATATCTGGACGAGTGGCTATCATGGCATACATCAAACTGCCCACAGCTGATGCATAAGGGATCTTGGCCATCTCGGCCCTCTGCTCATCTGTCTGTGGACAATCGGCCTGTGATACCTTCACATAAGAAGGTAATGGACAGCCAATAGGCTTTACGTCCTGCATGCGGAAGCGCTCAAGGACTTTATGAATGTACTCCCGCTGTGAGAGATACAAAAGTCCCTGATGCCTATCGCGCTTAATGCGCATCCCAAGTATATGTGAGGCCTGTCCCAAATCCTTCATCTCAAAGCTCTTCTTTAGCTGAGATTTAAGAGCATCTAGCTCATCATGAGCTTTCCCTACTATCAGCATATCATCAACATAGAGTACCAAGATAAGCAAACTGCCATCACGGGCTTTCTTCGTGTAAAGACACGGATCCATAGCACTCCTGCTGTAGCCGTGTGACTGCATAAAGGCATCAAACTTATGATACCATTCCCTAGGTGCCTGCTTCAAGCCATACAAGCTCTTCTTCAACTTGCACACTAGGTGCTCCCTGCCAGGTTCTGCAAAGCCCTTAGGCTGATCCATATAGATCTCATCATGCAAGTCCCCATGTAGAAAAGCCGTCTTGACATCCATCTGATATAGATCTAAGTCAAGCTGTGCAACCAAAGCCAAGACTAAGCGCAGGGTGGTCATCTTAACCACAGGAGAGAAGACCTCATCAAAGTCCACACCATGTTCCTGCTTAAAACCCTTTGCTACCAATCTAGCCTTGTATGCCGGCTTGGGGTGTCCAGGGGTACTTTTCAGCTTGTACACCCACTTGCATGGCAAAGCCTTCTTGCCCTTAGGCAAGGCAACCAAATCCCAAGTCTCATTCTTATGCAGGGAGTCTATCTCAGACTGCATAGCCCTCTCCCAGGAGTGACTGTCACCCCTGCGCATAGCCTCATCATAAGTGAAAGGCTTTCCTGCATCTGTAACCAAAACATAATGCATAGAGGGCTGAAATCTGTCAGGTGGACGTCTATCTCTAGCAGACCGTCTCACCGCAGGCTCTGCTGCCTGTCTAACTGCCTGTCCAACACCCTGACCCTGTGGAGGAACTGCTGCAGGCTGTACTACTGGCTGTGCTGGAGCTCTAGGCTCCTCCTGAAAGATCACTCTGCGGATCTCAATTACCTTCTCAGGCTGCCTGTGCATCTTGTCTTCATGGAAGACGACATCATGGCTGCGTACTATTTTCCGCGCCTGCGGATCCCATAGGCGATAGCCCATCTCTCCTGACTCACCATAGCCAAGGAATATGCATTTAATGCTCTTTGGATCCAATTTACTCCTCTTGTCCTTGGGCACATGGCAGAATGCCTCACATCCAAAGACACGGAGATGCGCATAAGAGGGTGGCTTACCAGCCCAAACTTCCTCTGCAACCTGGAAATCCAATCCACTGGAAGGCGATCGGTTTATGACATGCACTGACGTACTAACTGCCTCAGCCCAAAAACTCGGGGGTAGGCCTGCATGGCTAAGCATAGAGCGCACACGCTCCTGAATAGTCCTGTTCATGCGCTCAGCCAAACCATTCTGGGGTGGGGTGTAAGGGGCGGTCAACTGACGCTTAATACCCCTGTCATCACAAAACTGCTCAAAAGCATGCGAGACATATTCTCCCCCATTATCTGTCCTAAGGCATTTCAGCCTATACCCAGTCTGGTTCTCAACAAGAGCAAGCCATCTCTGAAAAACTGCCAAGACATCGGACTTCTGCTTTATGGGATAAGCCCACACTTTCCTAGAAAAATCATCAATGAAGGTAACGAAGTACTTCGCGCCACCCATAGACATGCAAGGCATAGGCCCACAAACATCGGAATGCACCAATGCCAAGGGCTCACTCATGCGTGGCCTACCCGATTTCTTATGCGTAGACCTATTCTGCTTACCATAAAGACAATGATCACACGAGTCAAAACATGCATAATCCAAAGGCGGAAGATACTGCAAACCAGATAACATTTTCATTCCTTTCAAAGACATATGCCCCAAACGGGCATGCCAAAGTGATACATGTGGGATAGAGCCCACTGCCAAAACATGGTCTACAGAAGACCCAGATACAACAAGAGGATAGAGGCTGCCAGCCTTGGCGCCTCTAGCAAGCACAAGTCTGCCTTTGGTAATCTTCCAGGCAGAATCCCCAAAACAGACATGAAATCCTACATCATCCAACTGTCCTGCAGACATAAGACTACGCGTAAGCGCAGGTACATGACGTACATCCCTGAGCAAAAAGGAACTGCCAGTGGAAAACTGCAACTGAATATCTCCACAGCCCACAATATCAAGAGACCTGTCATCTCCAAGTCTGACTGATCCAGATACAGTACGGTAAGAGTGAAACCACTCACGGTAAGGCGTCACATGGAAGGATGCACCTGAATCCAATAACCAGCACTGTGCATACATACTAGGTGTCTCAGTCAAGTGTGAAGCATCAGAAGAACTAGCTGCAAGTATAAACTCATCACCGCCATCGGACTCTTCAGTCTGCGTGACATTAATTTCCTCAATCTTGACGTTGGACTTCGCAGGTACTATGCTGCGATCAGAGGACTTCTCCTGCACTTTATCTTTCCCCTTATCCTTGCGCTTCTCATTGCGCAACTCATGACACTGTGGTCTAATATGGCCCTTTTTCCCACAATGATGACAAGTGACATTTGCATTGCGTCCACGCGACTTACTACGCGACTTGCCACCACGAGATTTAGACCGACCCTTCTGCGAGTCACGGCCTCGGCCATTACCACGGTCATACCTGTCATTCCTGCCTCTAACTGTCAAAGCATGACTACCACGAGAGGCATCCAAGTTTTTGCGATTCACCTCTTCCTGAAGAAGAGCACTCTCAACATCTGCCAATTTTAGAGTAGCACTAGAGGCACAAAGAGCAGTGCGGAATACATCCCATGACTCATTCAGAGTTCCAAGCAAGAAAAGAGGAGTTACTTCCTCTCCAAAGGTGATATCCTGCGAAGTCAGGTTCTTCAGTATAGCATGGAACTGGCTCAAGTGAGCAGACATAGTCGCATTATCCTTCATGCGCAGATCCATAAGCTGCTTCAACCAGTACATCTGACTCGCTGGACTTTTCTTATCATAAAGATTCTTGATCTTATTCCATAGATCCCATGCACTCTGTGCTTCCTCAAATACATTATAATGTACCTGTTCAGTGAGAGACAATACAATCGTGGACTTGCATAGCTCATCAAGTTCAAGCCAGTCGTCATTGTCCATAGTTTCAGGCTGCTCCCCACTCAACCGAAGAGGCTTAATCTGAGATTTCTGCACCAAAACCTGCCATATTTGACTCTTCCAGTAAGAGTAGTTGGTACCATCCAACTTTGTAATGTTAAAGATGGCACTATCATGCGAAGATGACGCCATTATGCAGGCTGGAAATGCCCAAACAGTCCAAAACTGCTTGCTGTTTTACTGCAGAAACTGCCCAAAAATGACCAAAACGGGGTCCAAAGGGCGAGCAAAGTGTGCCAAAAGTGGCTGCCCACTTAGTACTAGGTGCGGTACACCAAATCAGGATATTTCAACATGAAAAATACACCTCAGTCCACCAATAACTGCTTGCTGTAATAAATTGCAGGTATGCAGTCTAGAAAGCAAACTGTCCCAAAATAGGATCCAATGTCAAGCAAACAATGCTAGGTCCAAAGCCGGCATGAAATGGACATAAGCAAGGCCAATGACAGTGAAAAGAACATGAGCTCAACACCAAGCATGTCAAAATAACATCTGCCAGTGAAAGGCACGCCCCCAGACACTCTAGGCAAAGTGTTCCTGTAACTGCCAAAACCTGACAGAAATAGGTATCTGCTCAAAGAGAAAGATCCAAATATGAGACTCAGCTCATAAGCATCCTGTGAACCAAGAGTACATCAATGCATATCCATAAAGATCAGAGTATGATCCCAAAGTTTCAATGTGTATGTAGCTGCTCAAGACATAAACTGCTCCAAATACATGTAAGTGCTCCAATAGCATGCAACTGTCAAAGGTCAAGAAAGCATGTAAAATGCTCCCACTGGCACAAAAGGCGTACAAAGCGAGCTCAGAAGCTCAAACAACCCAAGAGAAAGCACCAGTGATAAGTGACCCTGTCAATGCATCAAGCGTGTCCGAGAGAGCATGACATACATGAAGCACCGGTCGTATTAACCATGAAGCAATACATAAGCCCAAATAAGCTCTCGGTCAACTCAATGACATCCAAATAGCAACCAAGATCAGTGATCAAGTAAGCCGGGAATGCTCAAATACATCCAAATCCAAGCTCCAAATGTCGGTATGGCATACACGAACCAAATAGCATATGTCACGAACCAAAGCATGTAATGCAAAAGCCTAACTGTCAAGCAGAGACATGAGGCATAGGCGGTCCACGAGCATGCCGAGTCGGTCCAAATGCCAGTGAAGACGGAGCTAATGCGAAGCTCAAAAGCATCCCATAATCTCATACATATGCTCCAAGTCATCCCCAAATGTCAGAGATATCATGCCAAAGCTCAAAGCATACATCCGGTATCGGTAGGTAAGTGCCAAAGCATGTAAAGTACCTTCAGCCCACTGTTATTCCAGCATGTATTTACTGTTCTAAACAGTAGATTTCAGCCCCAAATTCAAGCCAAAATCATGGTCAAACCAAATGCATACATCCCCAATACATCCGGGTAGGAAGTAGACCGCATACGGGCATCAAACAAGGTAACCGGAGTAGAGTATAAGCATCAAATGCCAATGCCAAGTGTGGCTGCCCTGTTTCCAGCACTGTATAACAGTAAATAACAGTCCCAAATCAGCGAATATTTCAAGCCAAAATCATGGCATAATCATGTGCATACATTCCCAAGGCACTAGGCATCATGTAGACCGCATACGGGCATGAAATAGCACAACCGGAATGGAGTATAAGCAACAAATGCTAATGCCAATGGTGCTGCCCTGTTTTCAGCCTGTTATGACAGTTTATAACAGTCCCAAATCTGAAGAAATCAGCCCCAAATGATCAAGACCAATGCCCAAAGCTTGAATGACATCAAACATGAAGTCTATAGCCCTCTTGATCAAGGTAGAGAGCAAGAAGCAATGGCCAAGTGTAGAGCTGAAGTAGATGAGTGCTCACAGCTTGGAAAAAAATGATGCAATCTGCCCTGTTGGTGCTGAACTTGCTGCTGCTCCACATGGGCTGAAAAGGGGGTAATGGGGGGCTCAAGAAGGGCCTATCAAAGGCCTATGACAAGCCTCTTTGAGCCTTGATAGGTGTAAGGCACAATATGAGGAGAATAAGCTTCACGGGTTTGAAGCCATGGCTGCCCTTGTTGTTTGCAACCTGTAGACTGAAATAAAACCTTGAAAGAATGATCAAATACCTCAGTATCAATGCCTTGAAGGTGCCTCAATAGGCTAGGAAGGTGCTCGGGAAGCCGGGGAGTGACGGGAGCTCGGGGAGATCGGATATGGCTGCCGGGATGGAGACCCAATGCGTGAAGCGAGTCGATGCGAAGGTCGGGAAGCACCGAGTCGAGCTCGAGCAAGAGAATGCCAAGCTCTGATACCAGTTGAAAGGTGAGAAGGATCGAAGCTTGCACGCGAGCTATGGCGGGAGAGCAAGAGCAAGAAAGAGAGAGACAAGAAATGGGAACTCCAACAGTCACAATGTGTGACCGGGCCTTCCTTTATTCAAACTGTCACTAAAAGAATAAAGAATAAAGTGACGTGACGGGCGTCCGCCACCTGCAATGTGCAGTGGCGGGTACTGTCAGTGTAGTAATACACGGGGCGGCACGGCGGAGGCGCCTTTACCCCCAACACATACTACTAGCCCAATCTACATCAGTGTATTCAAACACCTATATATCCTTACATGCCTCATAAAAAAGTCCATAATGTAAAGTGGACTTCACATACCTCAATATGCGTCTAACTGCATCCAAATGAGGCTTTCTAGGCATCTGCATAAATTGATTAACAAGGCCAACAACATAGCTCAAGTCTGGCCTTGTGATGGTCATGTAAATCAAACTCCCTACCATCCTCCTGAACATAGTAGGGTCCTCTATCTCATCCCCAATGTCAGCACTTAACTTCACATTTTGCTCCAATGATACTGAAAGAGGCTTACATTCTGTCATACCATACTTGGATAACATATCCAAGCCATACTACCTTTGGGATAGCCATATACCATCATCACATCTGATCACCTCAATACCAAGAAAGTATCTCAGTTCACCCAAATCCTTTATCTCAAACTTCTTCTTCAAGAAGTCCTTAACTTCAACAATCCCATTATCATTGCCACCTATAATAATCAAGTCATCCACATAGATGACTATGATGACCAAATATTGGTCCATGACTCCTTCAGTTTTCTATTGGCTCATTGGGTCTCCTTCTCGACAGCCATAGCCGACTCTCTCGAGCTCCTGTCACTCCCCGACTTCCCGAGCACCTTCCCGGCCCCTTTGGGCACCCTTAGGGCATTGTATCCGAGGTATTTCTTCATTTTCTTCAAGGTTTCATTGAGTTCACAGGTCTATAGGTCTAAGAAGAGAAAGGCGGTAGCACCATTGAAGCTCTCGTGCCTTATATCTCATCATAGACCTCTTGTGGCTACTTGAGGCTTCTTGTGTGCCACCCTTGACACTTGGTTAAGCCCTTGAGCACCATGAATCACACCATTTATAGTAGTAGTAGACTCCAATAGCTCACGTGAATAGTGCCTCTTGTAGGCAATAGTGGACAGCAGCTCCCCAAATCAAATGATGGTCATGCCTTGCTTATAGATCATTATGGCACACTTGGCAATGATGGTTGATGTCTTCCAATGCTTGAGCTTGATTTGAGGCATTGTTTGTGAGCTCCTCCTTGACTATGTATACAACAAACCTGTTGTTTATGTATGTCATAGACCTTTACATGAAGATTGGAGCTCATCTACACTTCACTTGATGCCCTTATGTTATGCCATTGATGCCTATTGGTTGGTGGATGTAATGCTAGTGCTTTGCCATGACTTTGGCCAATATAAGGGCTACAAATACTCAATTTTGAGCGATAAATCACTGTTGTAACATAGTGGGCTGAAGTTCATCTACTTATGTTTGCTCATGGCCATTGAAAATGGGACATGTCTTGGATGTATACATTGATGTAGTGACACTCGGGGATCAACATAGAGTTTGGATTTGCTCTCAAATCATTGGTTGAGCCTGAGCTCACTTTGCACAGCATTTGGATCTCCATCTTTGATATACTTATGGCATGTACTTTGCTTATGTCTGACCGGTCTTGACATGCTTGGCTTATCTTGGAGTTGATTGCTACTGCGGCTTACTTGGGCTTGACATTTTGATTGCACGAAGCATACTTTGGCTATTTCTTGGCTTGCCAGAGTTACAGTTTGGATGTACTTGATGTCTATGGATGCTACAGAGCCTATATGCTCATGATGTCTTATTGATGCTTGATCTTGGATCTTCTGTTCACTGGTTCTTTCATATGCCTTTGTTGTGCTTGACACTAATGGCTTTTGTGCCAGTGGGAGCATCTTTGGATGCTTGACAGTAGGCAGCTTATGTTATTGAGCACTTTGGATACTTGAGACTACTGGAATCTTCGCTTTGGATGATGCTTGGCTTCTACTATTTGGTCCATTGTGCTTGCTTATGAGCTGACTTGGGTCCGTTTTCTGTGAGCTGACACCTACTTGTGTCAAGTCTTGGCAATGGTAGGTACATTTTGCTATATTGGTTGGGGGTGTACCGACTCACCGGCAGATGTTTGTATGACATGCTTGGGTGTTGGTTCACGACTATCAATTGTTATATGCCTATGCTATGCCCGCATGATGTTGGCTTTGGACTTGGCAGTATTTGATTGACTTGGGATCCACTTTTGGCACTGTTAGCTCTCATTTTCACAGTTGTGAAATTTATTATAGCAAGCATTTATGTATGGACTAATATGGAATTTTTATGCTAAATCATCCTGATTTGATGTACTTTTGATGTACTTGGTGGGCAGCCTCATTAAATGCTCATTTCTTGCCATTTTGCCTTGGTTTTTGGTGGATTTTTTGTCATTTTTTGTAGTTTATAGCAAGAAATTTTAAACTATCTGCACTGTTTCAACTTGCAGTATGCCATATTCTTCCATTGATAGTGCTATCTTCAACATTACTAAGCTTGATGGTACGAATCATGCCTATTGGAAGAGCCAAGTTTGGCAAGTATTGGTGCAGACATTGTAGATAAAGCCACTAAGGTTGAGTGGAGAGTAGCCTGAAACTATGACTAATGATGAATGGATGGAGCTTGATGAGTTATGCATGTCCACCCTCATCTTGTCTCTCATTGAACAAGTGCATTACAATGTGGTTGAGGAAGTACAGAGTGCTTGGCAACTTTGGGATAAGATTAAGAACCTCTATGACAAGCAAAGTCCTACAAGTCAAATGTATGACTAAAACAACTTATGGATCTCCACATGAAAGAGAATGTGACCATGTTAGCTCATCTGAGCCAATTTCATGCTATTCTTAAGAACTTGGTTTCGTAGGGCATTGATTTCAAAGAGGATGTCACTCAGTTGTTCTTGATTGGAACTCTTAATGAGTCTTGGTATGTATTCCGCACTACCTTATGGGCTTTTGCCACTACTCTGAAGCTATCTGATGTTGAGAGCTCTCTTCTACAGGAAGAGATAAACCGTAAGAATTTGGATACCTCTCATGTGTCTCATGCTTTGACAGTTAGAGGTTGACATGATGGAAATGCAAAGAATGACCATGGTAATGGCTGTGGATAGGATTCACAAAAATTTTGGTCCAAGTCGCGTAGTAAGTCTCATGGGAGAAATGCCAATCTGACTTGTCATCATTGTGGAAAGAAAGGCCACATAAGGCCACAGTGTCATGAATTGCACAATGAAAGGCGCAAAGACAAGGGGAAAGAGAAGGTACAGGAGAAGTCTTTTGATCAGAGCATAGTACGTGCTAAGTCAAGTATTAAAATTGAAGAGATCAATGTTATGTAGCCCAAGGATAGTGATGGGGATTATATCCTTGTAGCAGCTTCATCTAGTGCTTCATAGATGACAGAGATAAACTCTACATATGCACAATGTTGGCTCTTGGACTTAGGTGTGTCCTTTCATGTGACGCCTTGCCGAGAGTGCTTCCATTCACACCGTTCTATTTTGAGTTCTGTACACTTGGGTGATGACATGTCTCTTGAGATTGTCGACATTGGTGATGTTAGGCTACAGTTTCCTTCTAGCAGCTGTTTTGTTATGCACGATGTACGTCATGTACCTGCATTGATACGCAGTGTCATGTTTGCTGGACAGCGTGATGATGCAGGATATCATGTATCTTTTGGAGACTTTGCAAGGAAAATTACTCATGGTAGGCGTGTACTTGTGAGAGGTGCCAAGGCTGGCAACCTCTACCCCTTAGTTGTTTCTAGATCTACAGTTGATCATGCTTTGTCTGTGGGGTCTTTACCTCATGTATCTCTTTGGCATGCCCATTTGTGGCACATGTCTATTAAGGGAATGAAAATTCTTTCTGGTTTGTAGTACTTACCACCCCTTGACTATTCTCATTTTGATTCTTGTGATCATTGTCTTTATGGCAGGCAGACTAGGTCTACGCATAAGAATTCTGGTATCTCATGCATGAGTGAGCCCTTGGCTTTGGTACATTCTGATGTCTATGGGCCCATGTCCTTTCAATATTTGGGTGGTGCAAAGTATTTTGTTACCTTTATAGATGATTGTTCACGTAAGATATGGGCTTATCCTATAAATCAGAAGTTTGATTTCTTGGTAGTTTTTCAGAGATGGCTTGCTTTGGCAGAAAACAGTCTGGGTATAGGCTGAAATGCCTTAGGACAAATAATGGGGGTGAATATGTATCACATGCTTTTGAGAAATTATGTGATGAGAGGGGTATTAAGCGTCAGTTGACCGCTCCTTACACCCCTCCCTAGAATGGTCTGGCTAAGCAGATGAATAGGACCATCTAGGAAAGGGTTCGTAGTAGACTTAGCCATGCAAGTCTACCCTAGCACTTTTAGGCTGAGGCAGTTACGACTGCTGTGCATATCATTAATAGATTGCCTTGTAGTGCCATTGATTTTCAAGTTGGAGAGGAGGTCTGGATAGGAAGGCCTCCCTCTTATGCACATTTACATGTCTTTGGATGTGAGGCATTCTGCCATATGCCCAAGGACAACCATAACAAGCTAGATCCTAAGAGTGTTAAATGCATATTCCTTGGTTATGGAGATGCAGAAGAGATGGGTTACCATCTATGGGATCTGCAAGCATGGAAAGTCATCCGTAGCCATGATGTAGTCTTCCATGAAGACAAGATTCATAGGCAGCCTGAGAGAGTCATGAAGATATGTAGGGTTATATTTTAGGAGGAGCCACGAGCTCCTGTACAGCCAACTGGACAACCTACAGGAGCAACAGATGCTCATGGCTAGGGTGTTGGACATAATGTTGGGCAGGCATCAGAACCTGTAGTGTGGCGTTCTACTAGAGATAGACACCTACCTGATGACAAAGTTGAGCCCTCCATGCACTATGTCTTGTCTACATATGCAAAAGAGCCTCTCACCTATGATGAGGCTATGCACAGGGGTGGCAGTCACTCCTAGGAGAGGGCTATGCAGTTTGAGATAGGCTCCTTGCATAAGAATATGACTTGGGATTTGGTTTCCTTTCTTGCTGGCAAGAAGGCTCTGCCATGCAAGTGGGTGTACAAGTTAAAAAGTACCCTTGGACACCCCAAGCTGGCATACAAGGCTAGATTGGTAGCACATGGTTTTAAGTAGGAGCATGGTGTTGACTTTGATGAGGTCTTCTCTCTTATGGTTAAGATGACCACCCTGCACTTATTCTTAGCTTTAGTTGCACAGCTTGACTTGGACTTGTACCAGATGGATGTCAAGACGACTTTCTTACATGGGGACTTGCATGATGAGCTTTACATGGATTAGCCTAAGGGCTTTGCAAAGCCTGGCAGGGAGCACCTAGTGTGCAAGTTGAAGAAAAGGCTTTATGGCTTGAAGCAAGCACCTAGGGAATGGTACCATAAGTTCGATGCCTTAATGTAGTGACAAGGCTACAGCCGTAGTGCTATGGATCTGTGCTTGTACACGAAGAAGGCCCGTGATGGATCTTTATTTATTTTGGTTCTCTATGTGGATGGCATGCTATTAGCAAGGGAAACTCATGATGAGATAGATGCTCTTAAGGCTCGACTCAAGAAGAGCTTTGAGATGAAGGATCTAGGACATGCCTCTCACATACTTGGCATGCGCATTAAACACGACAGGCATCAAGGACTCTTCTACTTGTCACAAAGGGAGTACATTCATAAAGTCTTTGAGCGCTTTTGCATGCAGGATGTGAAGCCTATTGGCTGTCCATTGCCTTCTTATGTGAAGGTATCACATGCCGATTGTCCGTAGACAGATGAGTAGAGGGCCAAGATGGCCAAGATTACCTATGCATTTGTAGTGGGCAGTCTTATGTATGCCATGATAGCCACTCGTCTAAGTATTGCCTTTGCAGTCGATGTTGTGGCACGCTATATGGCTACATGTGGCAAGAAGCATTGGGATGCTGTGAAGGGTATCATGAGGTACCTAAAGGGCACTGCAGATATATGCATATGCTATGGTAGCTAAGATACAAGAGTCCTGGGATACACTAACTCTGATTATGCAGGATATACAGATAGTAGGAAGTCCAATCTGGCTATGTATTCACCTATGCTAGAGGTGGTCTCTTGGATGTCCAAGGTGCAGAAGTATACAGATCTTTCCACCACTAAGTCCGAGTATGTTGCACCCACTAAGGCTTGCAAGGAGCCCATATGGTTAGGCCGTTTGGTTCATGACCTTGGTATTAATGCTATCCCTATACCACATTCAGATTCTATGAGTGTTATTCAGTTAGCCAAGAATCTGGTCTTCCATGCAAAGACGAAACACATTGAGGTGAGGTATCACTTCATACGTGGGGTTGTTGAGGACAAGCCTATTGAACTTGTCAAGATCTTGACTAACCAAAATCCTACAGATCTGCTCACCAAAAGCCTCTCTACGGAGCACTTTTCCTTCCTTAAGAGATTGATGGGAGTGGGATGAGATGGCATCTTTTCTCATCCTATTGTACATGTGTACATGTTGTACTGTCTTTTCTTTTTCTTTTTTCACTCCTCACTGGGGAAAATTCGCCTTTAAGTGGGAGGTTATTGGGGGTAAAGTGGTGTGAAAATCGGATGCTGGATCCGTACGTAGCGAGCATCCGAAGGTTCCCAAGAACAAAAGAGCTCTACTAAAGCTCATAAAACAAGAAGGAAGATTTGCATGACATGAAGAAAAGATATAAATTGGGTGCAATCTCCCCCCATGCCTTGTGTGAGCACTTCACAAGGCATGTATTTATAAATTTATTCATCTCAAAGCTCAAAAGTAGCCCAATTTTACAATTAGCATGCTTTAGCTTTTGTGTTTGCTTTTGTCGAAATAAAGAATAAAGCGGTTGGGCATCCCAAAAGTCGGGTTGTGCCCAAATACAATGTTCCATAATGAAATATTTAAATAGTGCGTCCATGCGCATACAAAATAATAAATATTTATCAAGTGCTTCAATAAATAAGCGTGCCTAAATAAATATTAGTGCCACCCCTTTAATGATAAGACGTGCGGCCATCAAAAATGATAATTTCTTTTAGGTAATTTGAATACACGCTATCGCCCAATGCTTCCCAACGCCACTGCTGCCTGCTCTACACATCAATTGAAGCATTCACAATTGTTAAAAAATAATAAAATTAAACTGAAAAAAGTGAATACCTAGCAATCTTTAGCTACAAAATAAATAAATAGATTGAAACTTTGTTCTAACCTTAATTTAATATGAGTGCACTCTAAACTCATAAACGTCCATTAATTTAAATATGTATTTTATGAAATCGCCTAATATGGATTCACCTAAGTGCACATTAAATTAATATGATGATAAAAAAGGATAGGCGTCCCCGTCAACTTCTTGCACAAGGAATCCACCTTGTGTATGAGCCCCAGCAAATAAATATAGTTTTATGGAATCCACCGCAAAACCTCATGGAATCTAACGTGGAATAAAAAATTCACAGAATCCATTGTGGTCTCACAAAATCCACCGTGGAGTATACCTCTTGGCATCATAACCCCCAGGGTGGGATAGCAATTGTCCTCAATTGCTATTAGCTCAATGTGGAGCAAGCAGTGAGGGGGGTAAGCACTTAGGTCTCAAGCGTGCATCCATTGGGCCTCTTCAACAGGATGATTTTTAAACTTAA
The DNA here is from genome assembly GCF_053477565.2 of Lygodium microphyllum. NCBI lineage: Eukaryota > Viridiplantae > Streptophyta > Polypodiopsida > Schizaeales > Lygodiaceae > Lygodium > Lygodium microphyllum. Next base: position 104,388,104 of record NC_141135.1, read on the forward strand.
CCGAATATCTAGAGTATCTAGGGCAAGTTTTAGTGGTCATAAAGTTAGTGTCTAGAATAGTTTCAGGTTCAAGGATTTTAGCTTCTTCTTCTAACAAAGGAGGGTTTTCATAGGGTGAACAGGTAATTGGTCTCTAAAAGATCACAACAAACTGATATGAAAAGTATTGTGGATTTTCTAGTGTTGGGGTAGTTCTAATTTAAATTCATTGTCATTGATTTTGTGAATGATCTTGAAAGGTCCATAAAATCTAGGGGCTAACTTAACAATAGGGTGTTTCTCAACACTTTGTAATATTCTCTTTTCAATGCATACACTACAAGATATAGGCCTTATACCGACATTTAAAGCGACGAAAATACAAACAACAAAATTTGCCCCCGTCGTCGCAAAAAGCGTCGTTATTAATGACGCCATAGAAACGTCGATATTGGCATCGCTATCAGCGTCGCTATTGGCATTGCTATGCACGTCGTTTGCGACGCTGATAGCGACGCCAATACCGACGTTGATAGCGACGGTTTGCGACGTGCATAGCAACGCTAATAGCGACGCAAGCAGTAAAATTTGTGACGCTAATAGCGACGGTAACAGTGAAAAAAAATTGTTATAGCACTGTGTGCTTTATGAGAGCCATACAAAATAGTTTCTGCACTACTGTGTACAATGCGCTTGCAAACAAAAACAATGTATACTGAAATCATAAAACTAATACATGAAATAAATACATGATCGCATAAAAAGCGATTGGTATAATCATGATAGGATATCACTAATACATAGAACATGTCTACATAGATCAGGCGACTCAAAAATAAAGGTGTGTGAGCTCCAGGGATCCAAGGGTGAGCTACGCATCCTCGTCCCCCAAAAGCTCGTCCCGTCACAAAGGAGCATCGAACAGACTCTGCAGAAAAGAAACAACACATCAGTCCACCATACAATAATGCATTCAAATATCTCATGGTAACTACGGACAAGAAAGATGAGTGACTTACAGGGCCGCCGCGTCTATACAATCGGTCGATCAATGCATTGAGACCGTGCTTCTCTGCATATCGAGTCTCAAGGTCAGTCGGATCGCGATTTGTAATGGAGTGCTGCAAAGAAAAAAAATGCTAACTGTTAGAAACATGATGGTCAGTACAAAGAATATTTCAAAAAAATAAACAAGCAAAACAAAAGACAAACTTACAAAGTCCTCCAAATATGTCATGTGGCCGCCACTCCCAAGATGATGGACCACTCCAGCCTCGAGTTTTGCCCTCGCCGCCTCGCACTGCTGACTCCAACGTCCTGGAGAATCTATAGCCTCCTCTCTCAGTCGGCGCCAGTCGTCTGCATCTAACCACTCGGGCTTTGCAGCCCCACTCTTGATTACCTTGCATGCATCGGATCGTCTATGTGACATGTATGCATATGCAATCCATCATCCAGCCCGTAGAGAATCTATCTACTACGGCTGGCAACGGAAACTCCTCATGCAAGGATGCTACTATGTAGTTCTTGCTCCCCTTCGGTATGTTCTTCCAATTATCCAAGACGTTGTGCCGAAAAACTTGTTGGCACAACTCTCTCATGCGAGCCATCACTCTCCTCCCCTCATCATTCATGATGATGGCTCCTGACCTACTATCGACCAGATATCCATAACCCCTAGGAGTCTGCCTAAGATGGGTCCTCTCCCATCTGCGTCCACACTCCTAGGCATATCCAGGAGACCCCTCTGCATCCGGTGTACCGACAAGGGTAATCTCTCTCGGAGTGGCACCCAAAGGGGTGCCACCTGTTCTGCGCAAAAGCTGGAGTAACTGGAGTAGACGTCCCCACAGGTGTGACAAATCCTGGAGGTGATGTAGCTCCAGCTGAACGACGAGACGGAGACACCACATCCATGTCTCCATAGCATCCACCTGAGCCACGAGAGCGAGGAGTCACACCTGTATCCCCTGTCGACCGTGGGCTCACTGCCTCTGTATCTCTGCAGCATCCCCTTGATCCCGATGCACTCCCTCCCTCTGGCCCAAGTCGTGAGCGTCGAGATCGTTTGCTCGAAGCCGAAGCATCCGATTGCACTAAAGCAGATCTAGCAAAGTGCCCTGACGAAGAACGAGACAGCTCCTGGTCTACCATCTCTCTGAATCTAGCGATCTGGTCTAGAGACATGGATGCGAAGATGTCCTTTAACTCCTCATCGCTCATCTCTTGACTCATCCTAAAAATGTCACCTGCACAAACAAAAAATGATGTTAGAATAATCAATTTAAATCATACAAAGCACAGTAATATAAATCATTTAAAAAAAATCTCACTTAAAATGCATATCTTATGTACCCTTATAAGCGATTGGTCAACGAATTGAGTAAGTGGATGCTCCAAGTATGAAGTATCCTATGGTCCCATGTTAATCTCCTGACACAATTCCGCATACACTGGAAGGTTGATAGACATGTCACCACAAAAGAATGAGTCCACCTCGTTCTCAAAGAATTCTTGGACTCCTATATTTCCATCTTTGTTAGCCAATGCTGGCTCCAAGCTTTTGACAGCCTCCACCCCTTGCAATATCGACCCCTCTATTTGCATATTATCTTCATCTATGCTCGAAACATCGCTTTGATCATATATTCTCGCACTTTGGGGAGTTGAAGGTATAACATACCACCATCGAGGTTGTTGAGGGTTTGGATAGAAGATTACTTGTTCATAAATACGTACAAGAGAGTTCAAACTATTGTGACATAAACCATGTCGTAATACAATTAGCAAGCAAATGACTCCATGCACCTGTTCACAATGGGCTGGCAACACAAAGGTGTCGCGCAAATCCATCCATTTTTTTTCGAAATCTATTTCGAGAAATCCAGATGGACCTCGTCGAACTGTTGCTCCAGCTCCTCCAAGTACCACTTTGGACCACTGCACATCAAATAGTATCATGGAGAAGCTACGGTAATCCACCGTAATAATACTTTGCAAGTTCCCAAAATACTCCATCTCATCCACAACCATGTTTGGATCCATTGCTCGTCGTCGACTCTCTTGCTCGAACCTTGCCATGACACCACAGTCCATTGTGAAGCGCATTTTATCAATACGCTCCACGCGAAAATGCCGCCCGCGCGACCATGCTGCACTATATATTTTGTAATGTACATTGAAACACTCAAATTAGATGTCGCATATAAAATTTAGATACGACAGATTCTAAACCCCTCATCACCTTTGGACTACATCCCCTCGAGAATTCCCACTCCTCCATTGAGACCTCTATCCCTTCGCCAAATGCTGCGGTCAAGGCTCCATGCAACCATCACGTTGACATAAACCGCGGCATCTCCTCCATGCCTTCAGGATATCGAATCGGTCGATGATGCGTACTATGTCATAATTCAGCTCGTGCTTCCTCTTGATCTTGCCTAGAGATCTGGTACTTGGAGAGCCACATCTCCATAGAGGCATGGTGCAACATACAAAAGCGATTCACCTTCTCTTCCATTGAGTCATCCATTCTTTTTTCTACCCCATTTCCAACCACCACATCTCCAGTCAGTCTATCATCGTCCTTCAGTGACCATAGCATTTCATTGTCTAGTTCCACCGTTGGTAGCCATTGTGAAATATGCACTAGCGCCTCAGACACGAACCAACCTTTGACCATGCTACCTTCTGGCCGAGCTCGTTGTCGCACAAAGCCTTTCAGGGTTTTCATGAAGCGCTCCAAGAAGAACATCCATCACGTATGGACAGGTCCAGCAATCTCCACTTCATCCACAAGATGCATAAGAAGGTGGATTTGTATCATGAGCATGCTGGTGGGCAAGTATTTCTCAAAGAGACAGACCGTCTCCACTGCTCCCTGCCTCACGGATTCAATAAAGGACGTCTTAATCTCCTTCTGTGAGATCCATTGCACCAAAGTCGACAACTTGTAAATGGCCCCGAGAATTTCTGGAGTAAGACATCTTGCAATCGCGATCGGTAGTACAAACTGCCACAAATGAGAAAGCATTATGAATAATGGCCACATTCCAAATAGCAAAATGCCCACGCTAATTACAATCCATTCGTAGTACAAACCTGGGATTTCAACCCTGATAATTGGTCATCTTTAGAAAATGCGGACCTGAGAGAACGCATCATACCCGTTGGAGTGCGGATAGACTTGATTACTTGCTTCACAATGCGCTCTTCTTTAGTGGACAAAACCCAAGGAGTGCGAGGAAGCTGCACGCAACCATCAGCACTCGACTGTGGCCAAAGCGCATCCATCTTACCTACCTCCTTCAAATCCATTCATGCCCCTATAGTGTCTCTCTTTCCTGTTATGTGGTCCCATAACAAGCTGCCCACATTCTTGAAAATATTCATGGGATCCAACAAGTGGTTGACATGTAAGTGGGTCCAATATGGCAACTCGTAGAAGACTGAGAACCGCCGCATTTCATTTGGATGTAATTCCGCGTGGACCATTTTCAGCTCATACCAGCTTGTGACGTTCATACGTGTTGGAGCTCGTCCAAGGAAACCTTCCCTCAGTTTATGATTCTCCGACAAGAAAGCAATGTGTCCTTGATATACCATCTTCTTCATGGTTCATGGCCTTCGGGAGTCTAACTGTGGCCCGCACAATGGACATGCATGATAACCTGAGGTAACCAGACTTGTTCCAACACCACAACCTAGTGAATACTTGATTGAATGAGATAAAATATAGATATTTCCAGCGAGAACGGAGGCCTGCTCACCTGAGCACTCTCCCAATCCCGGAAAGTCATGCATCGTCCACATGAGAATGGCTCGATTATTGGCTGACCGCCGACCATCGCGCCTGCTCATATCTTGCACAGTGACCCCCTCCTCCCACAAAATCTTAAGCTCATCGACTAATGGACGAAGATACACGTCCATATTTTTTACTTTGTAGCGGCCTGGGACGAGCAAGCTAAGGATGAGATGTCCTTTCTTCGTAGAAAGCCATGGAGGAATGTTGTAGTTGACAAGGACTATAGGCCACACACTGTAAGAAGTTGAATGCAGACCGAATGGGTTCACATTTTCTGCACAGCCTCTGGTGTTTTGCCATGTTTATGGTGTGCCCACACTTTATAGGTGTTGCTTTCACTAAAGCCCCTATAAGCTTTGTACTTCTAGTTTTGATTGAGGAGGGGTGTTGAGATATTTGCAATCACACCTACTTCAGTCCTTTGTGAGGAGCAGTGAGGGCTCAGGACCAGAATCCCATATGCACAATAGGAGAAAGTACCACCACTCAATTCCTATAAAGCATTGTACTTGCACTCTTTTTCTAATGCAATGATAGTACTCTTTTCTTTCCATTAAAGTGTCATATCATTGTCAATACACAAGATTGTGTTTATGAGTCCAAGTCTCAATCTTGCAACCTAATTCACTTTCGTAACAACTTGTCCTTGTTAGGGTCAATGTCTTCATGAGTTTTCTTTTCCTCTTTCAACCTCCATAGCTTTTGCATATCTACTATGCTCTAGATCCTGCATATTCTAACATTACATACGTGTACACTCTGCAATAAAATGGTGTTCCTAAAAAGAAGAACACACACATTGCAAAAATTGCATGATCCTTGATGGCTAAAAATAACATGTCTCATTATTATTCAGATGAAGCTATCTCTAAAGCTATGTATATATGAACAAGACTTCCATATTGCTGCGGTGCATGATGTGACACCAAAGGAGAAGTTTATTGACAAGAAAAATAGATTTGTCACATGTTAAGGTATTTGGATGCATTGCATATGTATGTGTCCCTAATGAGCTAAGAAAGAAGTTGGATCCAAAAGTTGAAAAGTGTGTATTTGTGGGATATTCCCTTGAGTAAAAGGGTTATAATTGTTATGATCTAGTTACACACAAGTTACATGTGAGTAGAGATGTTTTGTTTGATGACATGAGCAATTGGTATGCTACTGAAAAACAAGTTGTTGTAGATGATGCAAATGAAAAGGTGATTGCATTGGCAAAATAATTTGGAAACACAAAAACAAGAGAAAACCCTAAGAATTTAATCCACTTAGCCAAATTTCCTTAAGCGTCCACATTGAACTAATTAGGAATTAGCTCATTAAGAATGATATGGCTCTTCTTAGTTGCAAGAGATAATGAATATTATATCTCACTACAACCACGGCCAAATACTATATATGGTCATGGATTGACCCCATCCATTGAAAATACTAATGTCAAGTGTTCAAGATCCTTCTGAAAGTTAGGTGACTACTCCTCAATATGTTTCTAGGCCTTGCAATCCATCAGGAATCACAACATACCATTTTGGAATGGATTTTTTTAGTGCAAGGACATAAGGGTCACTAGATTCTTTTATTTGAATATATACTAGATACATGACATAAGAGGAAAAACACTTTGACTCATACTATCATACTTTGCAAGTCAATGTGATACCACACCTGGGGCAAGCACTCGACCCTCATGTTGGCCACCTAACATGCCAGTGAATAATATCGTGCCACATCATCAAGACACGTAATGGATGCCATATCAACATGGGATACCTTCAAAGTGAATGAGTCAATATTTTTAAGACGTGCAATTTATGAATTGAAACCATGCATAAATGAAATCTATACAAAACCGTCTACATGGGATGAATTCAAAAAAACACTAAATTAAGAATACTTTATTAAAGATGTGGGAGTGGTTACTAAAAGAACCTTCATGGAGTGGGTTGTAAAACCCAACACTGGCTGTAAAAAGTTATTACATGAGTTTGAATGCATTTATAATTAGTTGGATGTCACAAAGTAGCAATCTATAGAATGAAAAAAGGTTGAACTATTTATTTAATTAGCAAATCTTGCATTGCAATTGAACCTTGAAGAGCTCTTAGAGAATGAAATAATAGAGCAAGGACTAAACACATATTGATAGGATGTAAAGATGATGTATCTATGCTTGTTATGACAAAGAAGAAGAGCAAGGATGCATGTTAGAGTTATGCCATCATCTTCAGACAAGGCAATTGAACAAGTAACTAAGCAACTCATTTCTACAACAACTCTAGTGAAAGATGATGTGATGGATGAGTTGGTAAAAGGCATGTGTAGCTTACAACTTAAGCTTGCAAATTTGGAAGGAGTGATCTACAGAACCAAGCATTCAAACTCGTGAAGGCTTTGCATAGATGTATTTGGTGTGATAGCATGGAGCAAGAACACAGAGATTGCAAGACAGATAAGAATGATTTGGATAAAACTTTGATATTCTTTAAAGATGAAAAAATTTATCTCCATGAGACAGGATTGCCACTCAATTTGAATGTTTAAAGGGTGTAATGGAGAAATGGACATATGAAGAGATAAGATTGCCACTCATATGAACTTTGAAATGGGTGGAATGCAAAAGAGGGTAGATGAAATGGCTATGAGAAATACATACATTGCAATTGGAGCCACAACCTATGGCTTATAGTTTGAAAATATCTCTATGTAGAATCCCAAATGTGATGCAATACTTGGCAAAAAGAATGAACCTCGGACACATGCAATACAAACTATAGAAAAAGGGAAGATTCCTAAAAATGATTGAATAAGGTAGAAATTGTATTAAAAACATGATAGGTTGGAATGCTCCTCTTGATTCCTTATCTATATATGTATATCTTGCTAGAATCCATAACACTAGGGTTACTATAGATCATTATCAAATGCATTGTCCACTTACAAGCTATGCACCTCACATTTGAAAATGTGTGCTATACAATGCAAGTGGTCCACTCTACCACTTGCAACTAGGACCCTAACCCTTAAAAGTAGGGCACTACCATTCATAAGTGATGTGACACCTCCTAGAAGTGGTCCCCTATCACTTAAAGCTGCTCCTCAAAACTTTACAAGCTATCCCCTACCACTTGCAAGTGATACCCCACCACTTGGAATCGGTCCTCTACCACTTGCAATTGTTCTCTATCACTTGCAACTACAAGTGGTGCGCTACCACTCATAAGTGATATGCCACCCCCTATAAAGTGGTCCCCTATCACTTACAACTTCTTCTCTAAACTTTACAAGTTGTCCCTTACTACTTGAAAGTGATTTTCCACCACTTGGAACTGGTCCTCTATCACTTACAACTAGTCCCCTACCACTAGCAATGCAAAGTGGTCTGCTACACCTTGCATCTAGTTTCCTACCACTTATAAGTGGTCCATTATAGTTCCCAAGTGCTCACATAGAAGCTATAATTGGAGCACTACCACTTCAAGGTGGTGAGAAACCATTTGTAAGTAGTCCAAGTGTCCTTAATGCTTACATGCTATGTGACACCATTTGAAAGTTTTCCTTTACCACCCCACAACTTGTACCCTACCACTTGCAAGTGGTGCAGTACCAATTGAAAGTAGTCCCCTTCCACTTACAAGTGGTATGCTAAGGCTCCCATGTGTTCCATAGAACTTGTAGTTGAAGCACAACCACTTCTAGTTGGTGAGCTATGATTTCCAAGTGATGTGTTTCCTCTTACATGTGGTCCCCCACCATTCAAAGTGGTGAATAGAAATTTCAAGTAGTATGCTACCACTTTCAAAAGGAAGGTCATCATTTTAAGTGTCTTGTTCCCACTTACAAGAGCTTTATATCCACCATGAAAATGTCTTTACCACCTACATGGACTCCACCACCATTTGAAAGTGGTCCATCACCACTTGCAACTAGAAGCCTTTCAGTGGCAAGAAATGCACCAATGTTCCTAAGTGGGTTACCACATTCCAAGTTGTTCTCTACCACTTCAAGGTGATGCATATCATTTCCAAGAGGTTTTCTACCATTGATAAAATGTTTGTCACCACCAAGAAATAGTAAGACAAGAGGTTTTCTACCATTGATAAAATGTTTGTCACCACCAAGAAATAGTAAGACAAGAGGTTTTCTACCATTGATAAAATGTTTGTCACCACCAAGAAATAGTAAGACAAGAAGTTTGCTACCATTTGTTTGTGGCCACCAATTTTTCTTTTTGTGCTACCATGGACAAGCAAGGATAATGGGTAACTTACAAGTTAAAAGTGGTGAACCAACACTTAGCAAACCACTCTCTAGTGGTTTCTTTTCAGTCACAAGTGGTAGCCATCTCTCATAAGTGGTAAGTCCCAAAATTTAATGATCGTTTACCTCTTCCTAGCTATTAGTTGCTCAACACTTCGAAGTGGTAGCAACCACTTAGAAGTCTTTTCTTTTCAACTAAGGAGTGGGTTGCCACCAATTGCATATGTTAGCCATATTATTATACTAATTTGTCACATCCTCCCATTGATTGGTGAGCACTTTTGTATGGTCAAATCACTACTTCCGAACAAAAATATGCTCTCTTTATTGGCACTCAGTATTTGAACTCCATTGTGAAGTGATTATTATCTAGTTTAACTTGTTGGTAAACATTGAAATTTGATCTTTGGTACTACAAGATGCTAGCTCTTAAGCACCCCATTAACCTCAAGTACTCACAAAACATTATTTTTGAATATAACCCCCTACCATTTCCCAACATTTTGGAAGTGTTCCCCACCTTCTATTGCCTACATCACTTTTAAGTACTATGATCTTTTAATGTTACCACATCACTCTTGTGGTGCCAAACTACTTGGTAATGGTATTTCAACACTTTTTAGTGGTGCCTCTATACTTTTTGTATTGTATAGTTTACAAATTAAAATTTTCTATTGAATGCAGTTCTTAAATATGTTGACTTTTTTTAGTTGGTGATTCAACATTGACTATTGCTAATTTTATTGCTAACAATTATTGTACTTTATATTATAGGTTGGAACTCTATATTAGATTTAAGACAAAGTATATAGATATCTAGATTTCTCAATGTTCTTTTGAGTCTTTAAAACCATTCTTTATCTAGAAATTTAGGGATCACTATACGTATTACTATATTGTGCATGTATATATGATTTTCCTTAAAGAAGTTGTAAGTCTCATGCAGACTCAAAGTTTTGGTCTTCATGGTTCTTGGTGCACATGCAATTGTTTTTAATGTGGTTGTCATGGATTTGTCACTAATGGATGTCTTGCATCCAAGAACACAAGGAATAGTATCACTTTGGGAGCCTATTCTCTATCCTATTCCTTTTGACCATAGTTTCCACTATCTCACAAATTCTTAATAAGAAAATGTAATGCATGTGGAGTAAGTAAAATTCAGTTCTATCTCCAAGAGAAGATCTTAAGGAGAGTAAGCAAGTACCTATTAAGGACTTTCAAAATATAGTGAGAATTGGTGGATCAAAAAATAAATGCAAAAATAGCACTATGAAAGACATTGTCCAAAAGAAAATTCTACCTTCAAAACTTTAACAAGTGTGCTGAGACCACTTGAAGAAGCATATCATTCACAATTTCATATTCGAGTGGCAAGCACAACTGTTCAAGGATTGCATTTCTTTATTTTTAGATGAGTTGGTGGTCTCCACTTCATAAATAACTACTAGTTCAAGGAGCAAAATGAGATCCACTACATTCATTGGTACACTAGGCAAGTCACTATTTGGTCATGATTACTACTAGGCAAGTCACTATTTGGTCTCCACTTCATAAATAACTACTACTTCAAGGAGCAAAATGAGATCCACTCCATTCATTGGTACACTAGGCAAGTCACTATTTGGTCATGATTACTTATTACTGCATTGCATCGGGTGCAATAAAGAAGACCATAAAATTCTCTACCTCGAACATTAAATAATATGACACCTTTACTGTGCAACATGCTTTTCTCATACATACTCAATGGCTGAGAGGTCAAGGGTTTAGCTTTAAAAACACTAGGTTTGGTCAAATGGTTTAGCTTAACCATTCAGAGAAAATTTACATTTTTACTTTGTAGCTAGATATGGGTCTTATTGGCATGGAAATGACCTAGATTTTTCTTTTTTGCTAAGGACATGGGAAGGGAGAGCATGATGTGGTTGGGGTAGTTATCAAAGGGGCTTTGACTCATAAGTAGCTAAAGAAAAGTAGTGTTTGCTTGACTTGTACTAGTGAAGTTGTTGCTTTTTCAAGAATGCACAACTACTATGACAAGAAAAAGAAGGAAGTTAGCAAAGTCTTTTGGGAGGCCAAGCTTAGCAATGTTCAACAATCCCAACAATGGGACTACAAACCATTGAAGGGATCAAGAGCAATGCATTGAGTGAATGGGTATTCTAAGACTAACATTTGTGCATTTGCGAACAAAATGGTTGTTGTGTTTTTTTTCCTCGTAGGAGTAGCCAATGGAGAAGGTGCAAGAATAGATCACTTGTGGACATGTGCATGTACCACACTTTGGGGCTAGTTGTTTTCAAGAATTCCTACAAAGGTGAAGATTGGGTGAAGAGGCCCAAGGTGCCAACTATGAAGGTAATTTGAATTCCTTGAGTGATGCTCTCTCACCTAGCAACAATTTTGCTATCCCTTCGAAAGAGAATAATGAGGAGACTGCTACCTTCTACATTTTGAAGTGTGTTGCAGCCAAGGATTGTGTAACTAAGGAGAAAATTGATACATGAGGCAACAAGATAAGAGGCCCAAACTTTTATGGTGACAAGTCATTGGTATAAATCTCTATAAGCAAACTTGTATGAGTTGTGGGATAACAAGTTGCAACCTTTCATATATTCCCACTTGATAAAGGCAACATAGCTTCCTATGGAACTTGTAATGGTCAATCGCATAGCCAAAGTATTTGAACTATCCAACGTAGATCATGAGACTATATAAAATAGCATACCCTTTGAATTATAAGTCAAGTTTGTGTTTTGAAACTCATGAGGCAATTCACAATAAACCCTACTATGCAACTTTTCAAGATTAAAAACATCAGTTGACTTATTTTATGTAATTAAGTTGTTTTGCCCTATTTTACCACTTCAAAATTGTATGCCACTTTAAAGTGGTGCACACCATTCAGTGAGTGGTGCATCACCACATTAAAATGGTGCACATCATTTAGTGACACATCTTTGCAACCTTGCTCTCAACTTTAAAGTCTTAAACTTACTCTTGACTCTACTACGCTCATTTTAACAACTAATGGTGTTGCACTAGACAAGTTGCTAAACCACTAGAAAGAGGCTATGGACTAATAAAAGGTACATTAAAAAGTGATCAAAAGTGTTATAGTGTTGCAACATTTTATTAGTGCAACACCATTGAATGGTTCTAAACCAATAAAAAGTGGTGTTGCAGCACCACTAAAAAGTGGTAAAAATGTTATAATGTTGCAACATTCCATTGGCACAATAACATTTGCAAAGAATTAATGTTGCACCACTGAAAAGTGGTTGTGCGCCACTTGGAAAGATTTAGTATTGTACCACTGAAAAGTGGTCAAAAGTGATATAATGTTGTAGCATTCTAGTGGTACAACTATGTTGAAAAGTGATCAAAAGTGGTATAGTGCTACAGCCTTTCATTATTGCAATGCCATTTGGAAATAATTAATGTTGCACCATTGGAAAGTGGTTGTGTACAAGTTACATTTATATGAAGACTTGAGAACACTTATATAAACTTAGTATAAACTTAACCACCACTGAATTGTCAAACTGGATTATGTTTGAGATGCATATATATAGTAAAAGACTCTTGGACTTATATCTTTTATATAATTATTATATGTTTTGTCTAATTCTTACATTGCAATATCAAAAATTGTCCACCTAATAGATCCCCCCCTTCACCCCTTTGTCTTCAGGACCTTAAGGTGGGGTTGGGGGGGGGGGGGAGGGAACTAAAGCTAAAATGTACATCTTGATCAAAAAACAACACTAGCATAATAATTAGTGGATGCAAATCAAAATGAAAATTGGAAAAAAGATAGTATCGTTGTTCCATTATAATTCAAGGTATAAATCAAAAAAGAGGTTACAATGGAGCCATAAGCTACAAAGAGACTATGGAGTTTTAAAGGGGGCTATAGTCTACATGAGTTTCTTTCAAGACTTTGGTTTGGAGGTTTTATGTAAGGATCTAGAAGTTAGTGCTTCTCTAAGGACATGAACACTTGCTAATCCCTTTACCTCCTAAGTTGAACACTATAGACTTTGTGGGAGTCTTCATCTTCTTCTTTGGACTTATGTGTCGTGCAATACCTTTCTTCTTCCTCTTCCTTAGAATTTCAGTGTAGACCTCAGGTAGTTCAAGTTCTGTCTTTTCTAGTTCTTGATCTAGCTTCCTTAGAATTTCAGTGTAGACCCATTAGATTTGCCAACCCCCTGCTACCCATTCCTTTGCTATGAGGTGGGGCATCTCACTACTCTCTATGGTACCAAGCACTTTATCTTCCCTCCCACTACATGCATATCAATTCCCTAAAAACATGTGTGTATGAGAGCTTGTAGGGAGGCTAGTCACCAGTTGTGTCAACTACATCGTTGTTGGAGAGATAGATTTTCAATAAAGGGTTTCACTTCAGCTGCCTATCTTGGCCCACTTGTCAATTACCATTTCTCCAATTTCCTATCTAGTTTGTTCTATTATTGTATCAACTTGACTATTCCCTCTACAAAATTGGTCCATGCCACAAGACCAGCATCACACAATAGTGAGCTTCATGCTTTAAATGTCTATTATGCCTACATGGTATTTCTGATATACTACATGTCTATGATGATGTCTAACATTGATGTATGAGATGAGCTCAGAAATGGTTATGATATGCTTTGGTATCTGGATTTGAGATTCATTTGATATACTTGGGCTTTGGTCAGTTGCTTTGAGCTTTCATGCTTACTCACTTATAGGTATTGAAGCTTCATTAGAAACTTATGCAATCATATATATTTGCGATGCTCTTGGGGTTTCTGGATGCTTTGATGCATATATATTGAACTTTGCTTGCTCACTTTGTATTCTAGATTCACTTCCAATGGGTGACATTTGTACTTGCTTAGTAGATCTTAGGTTTTTGAGACAAAGTCCTACTTCACAAATGTATTGGTTGAAACAGCTCATTGACCTTCACATAAGGGAAGGGACTAGTGTGTCCACACATTTGATTGAGTTTCATTCAATTTTTAGCCAGTTGACTTTGCAAGGCATTGAGTTTAAGGATAATCTTCCTCTCTCATTCTTGCTTGTGATACTTCTTGAGTCATGGGATATTCTTCATACTACCATGTGTGCTAATATGCAAAGGGATGGTTTGAAACTCCAAGATATTGAGGTTTCCTTACACATAGAGGAGATAAACATGAAGAATACGAATGCATTGCCTTCTCATGCATTGACTATTAGGGATAGACATAATGGTAAGAGAAGTAATAATTGACGTGGTAGAGACTCACAGAGGTGTCAATCTCACAAACAGTCTCACAGTAAGTCCTATGGTCATAAGGCCTCTCTTACATGTCATTATTGTGGAAAGTAGGGTCGTATCAGGCTATAGTGCCATAAAATGCACAATGATAAGTGCAAGGAGAAAGGAGTATCACCACCACAAAAGTGAAAGTGCAAGTTCTATAACACCATTTCTGAAGTGAAGGTACAATGGAGCACTATTTTCAAGTGATGAATCAATTTAGTTTACCTTTCAAGTACTCCACCACATTCTAATAGTGGCTATAAACTACTTTGGAATGCTTCTACACCACTTTAAAGTGATGGAGAAAAACTTCAAAGTATTCAATTGGTGTAGCAAGAATGTAAAGTGATATTGCACTAGTTTCAAAAATACTACAACTCCTCCAAACTAGAATAGAATGACATTAACTAATTCAATCACCACTTTATTTGAGATTGAAAGTGGTTGGAACAACTTTCAAGTGGTTAAAGTCCACTTTTTGTCTATATTTTAACAAAGAAATGAAAATTCACCACAAAGGATTGGTTTGGAGCCACTTTAAACTAGAGGAACATCACTTTTTTCAAGCAAAGGTTGCACAACACTTTATATGGTATTACTTCACTTTATATTGGTGATCACCACAAAAAAGTGAAGTATCACCATGTGAAAGTGGAAGTGTGGGTTATATAATCCCATTTTTGGAGTGATGGAGTATCAGTTTAAGATGGTGAAAGATAGATTTTTAGAGTTGATACCTCTATATAGTGGTTTGTACCATTAGTGGCCTCAATAACTTTTTTGCCCTTTGTACTTCTTTATGTGGAACACTTCTTATTAGTGGAAACCACTTATTAGTCATTAGTACCACTTTCTAGTGTGGTTAGTACTACTTCTACAATAAAACCTAAGTGGTGACCACCACTTTTTACAGATGCACATCACTAAGAAATGATATACTCCACTTAAAAGTAGTGGTCAGCACTTTTTTAAAGGTAGAGCTCAAGTGGAAGCGCACACATGGAAGCAAGAGCAAAACAAGAGCTATGGTAGATAGAGCAAGAGAGTAAGAGAGCAAGAGAGAGAGAGAGAGACTGTATGTGGAAACTCCAACAATCACAATGTGTACCCAATCTTTTTTTATTCAAATGTCATTGAAAGAATAAAAAAATAAAGTGACAGTGATGGGTGCTTGCCACTTGTAGTGTATAGGTGTGTCTGTATTATCAATCTAATGAATATACGAGCGATTAGATACAAGTATCTTTACCTATAATAGGCCACTGTAATAACATCGCCCCCTTTTTTTTTAATAATAGTTTTAAAAAATTCTTTTTGTCGCCCCTCCCCCTATCGACGCCATCTGGTTGGCGGAGGGAGGGGGAGTTCAATTACACGTCGACAAGGGTAGGGGGAGTTAAACCACAAGATGAAGGGGGAGTTGAACTGCGAAATGGAGGGGGAGTTAACTACAAGATGAGGAAGGGAGGTGGACATATACTCGAGATAGGTGAAGAAGATGATGATTACAAAGGGGAGAGGGGCACACGTGTGCCACCTCTAAACCCCCAAAAACTGTCGATTGCATGGCGAAAGGGAATTTTGACTGCCTGAATGGAGGAAAAGGAAGGGGGCCTCGTGCCACACACCCCCTCCACATAATACCCTTCTCCCCCCTCCCTATAAAAATCCCCCCCTTAACAAGGGGGGATAATTCTCTTTCTTTCATCCCCCTTAATCATCACCATCCCTCCTTATAAATCATTTGCCTCCCCTTTATTTTCAAGAGACCCATTATTCTTCTCCCCCCCCCCCCCCCCTTTGCCACCAAAATTGTGAGAAACAGAAGGAGAGGGAGAGTGAAGGAGGGAATGAGAGATAGAGGAGAGCGAAGGGAAATCTAGAGTAAAGAAGAGCAAGAGATGGAGACAAGTGGTTCAAGAATAACTCCCTTATTGGGCAAAGGCTCGAGTACCGCTTCTCCCCACTGCAAGTTCAAGCTCACAAAAGAAATTTGAATAATGATCAAGCTGAATTCATGGAGGGTGCACCAAGCTACCCCCAGCTGGCCACCAACCCTAGCCAACAGGGTTCTAAATAATCTGATGGGAACGTGGACCGAACCCGCCATGAGAGCTCTCTCTGTGGGTTAGTTTGAATGTCGGAGGACACTTGGATGCCAAGGGGGCTCTGGCTGTAAATTCCTAGCCTGTAGGTCCTACTCAAATGATCTACGTGACTCGAGATGGTTTCTGTTACGCAAATAAACCATGTTTCTTAAAAGTCTTAATTAAGGAAGTTGTTTTTAAATGTCCCACATAAATGTGATAGGACCTAATTAGGTAACTAAAGAACACCCATTGAGGGAAGTGGGTGGGCGGAATCCTTAATGGGTCCGTCCTATGAAAGGGTGGTCCCAGAGAACTAGGAGGCTTCTCACAAGGTTCTATAGACGTACGACCCGATTCATGCCATTTTAGGGGACCGGAATGGGACTATGCCTTATGGACAGAGAGGTTGAGCGGTGCATCCCTGTCATTTCCCATTCTCTTTGAACCAAGTGCGGCACGAATCTACTTTGGGCTTGGTATCTCTGTGTAAAGTAGGATGCCCAAGATCCAACACTAGAATTCTGTCATTAGGACACCTTGATAACTAGAAACCCAAACTCAGGTCAATCCTAGTGGGTTTGGCCGCAAACATTCCGTTGAGAGGCAGACTCGAAAAACCCTAGGTGACAAACCCCGAAACATTCCATAGGAGTGCAGGGCAGTGACACTTAGACTCGTTTCTCGATGGACCGCTAAAAATATGCCTATATAGGTGTTAGGTGGGCACGTTACTGTTGGTATCAGAGCTAGCCAATGAATAAAACAATCTAGATAGGAATAAATTGGGAAGGGAGAAGTGATGTTTTTCACTAGGAAAATATTTTTTTATGTTATTCATTTATGGATTGTTGCCGGTTCCAGACTTACGATGCATGGAGCAGGTTCCTCATATCTCACATCATGTTCAAGTTGGCCATGAACTCTTCAAGTTGTTGCTGATGATCCAACATGATGGGGATCCTAGATCGACTCTACAACCCTTCACCACTGCATGTGGAAAGGCTTTGGACTTGGAGTGCGGGATACTACTATATAGATACCAACTGACTCGCCTATCTTCAAAACAATCTAAAGAGGCTAAAATGGTTAGAGGACTTGAAGTCATCAAGTTTTTCATCTTCCATGAGGCTCATGTAAATTCGATCCTACACATCGGATGCCGGCAAGTTGAACAAAATCGCTATATCTATGACAAGGTCATCAAAGTCTTGCCAGCTGACAGAATTAAAGTAATGGGACAAAGTGAACATCATGGCTATCAAAAACGGGGACTTCCCGAGCTTCCCATGACTCACCACTTTTTGAGAATCCATTCTCCCAATCCATATTACTAATTTGTCCCTATAGTTGAATCCAGTAGGGAATTATTAACTTGGAGTTGATGTATCTATTGGAAAGAAAATCATCCTAACCAATGTCTATCTATCCCCGAATAATTGTACTTGAAGTTTACGCTTCTTTATGGATAAATAAGAATTTTGTGTTATTTGATTTGTCACATAGTAACAATGAAAAATAATTTGCGCATTGATTCAAGATGTGACAACCCCAAGCACAGAACCAAAGTCTTGTTTCCGCACTAAGCCCAGTGGAGGCACAAGAGAAGAAGTTTCTTCTCAAATAGATTAAATCACCAGAATTCAATGGGAAAGGGAATTCTATTGAAGCTAATGCCAAAGTTTGGATTGAATGAATGGAGGATTACTTCAGTGCAACAGGAACAACACCTATGAACTAGGCTATGATTGCCAAGCTCAAGCTTACCAGTGAAGTTAGGCTCTGGTGGAAGCAATGGTGTAAGAACCAAGCAATCTCTGAAAGCACAATAACTTGGGATAAGCTAAAGGAAGCCGTGCAGGGAAGATACATGCCAACTGCATACAAAACTCAAAAGATGAATGAGTTATTCAATTTGAAATAGTTGGGCTTGTCTCTAGAGGCATACTACTCGAGATTTGTCTCCTTTGCTGAAATACACTCCAAGCATGAGCATTCCCCAACAAGTTTTGAAGTTCTGTGATGGGCTAAACCCACCCTTGAACACTCGGTTGGAATCAATACGTCCTTCAGATTTGCAAGATGCATTGATAAGATCAGGACCTATTGCCCAAGAAGTCTAGTCGAAACCTAGAAATAATAGACCCTGGTCTTACAAAGACCAAAAACTAGGAATGTTGGAATGGCTTTCCTTACAAATCCAGTAAAAGGTTCACCATAAGGGGAACCCTTGGATAAATAATCTCTCAATTCAAGAGGGCTCAAGGACAAAGTCAAGGCCAACAAAAGAAGCCAAGGGTAAATGCAATCAGTGACTTTGTCCCCACTCAAAGAGGTGATCAAAGCATGTGATGTTTCCACTGTAATGAGCTTGGACACTTCAAAAGGGAATGTCCCAAACTTGGCAGAGATCATGGCCAAGGAAAATTTAGTGGCCAAGCCAGAGCTACTCGTGGCCACGGATGTGTAGCAATGGGAAGGGAAAAAACTTCCAATATCTCCACTAAGGGAATCAATGAAGGAGAAGACCCATCCATGGAAGATGAGATTGAGAGGGCATCTATTCATGCTGCTCTTCACAAAAAGGGCCCGAACCGCCAGTTCTTAGTGATCCAAACACCATCAGATTACCAAGGTAAGAAATTCAAAACCCTGATTGACTGTGGTAGCACTCATTCCTTCATTTCACTAGCATGTGCAAGAAGGTTAGGAATAGCCATTGTAGCCACACCTGCCTTGCTTGTTGAATTAGCAAATGGGTGAGAAATCACTTGCACTAGACAAACTGCTAAGGTGGAATTCCTACTCGAACAAGCCCACATCCGTTAAGTTCATGGTACTGAATTTAGGAGCCCACATCCGTTAAGTTTATCGTAATGAATTTAGAAGTCCATGAATGTCTACTCAAGATGGATTGGCTAGTCCCCAATGATGCTCAGATTCATTGTGGGAAAGGACAAGTCTCCTTCAGTAATCCTAAAGGCGAGTAGGTGACAACACAAGGAGAAGCATGTAAACTAAAAATCTAGCTAGATAAGGCAATGCGAATAGTTCAGGGATAAGGAAAGGATTACTCGTCTACCTGGTCA
Organism: Lygodium microphyllum; assembly: GCF_053477565.2. Lineage (NCBI taxonomy): Eukaryota > Viridiplantae > Streptophyta > Polypodiopsida > Schizaeales > Lygodiaceae > Lygodium > Lygodium microphyllum. Next base: position 104,407,628 of record NC_141135.1, read on the forward strand.
AGCTAAATAAATCGGAACAAGTAGAGGACACCAATGAAGAACCATCATGGCTAAAAGAGTATGTGGATGTGTTCCCAGAAGAACTGACTGAATTACCACCACCTAGGGAAGTGGATCATGAGATTAAGCTAACACCAGGAGCTGCACTGGTTGCAAAAAGGCCCTACAAGATGTCCATTTTGGAAGCTATTGAGTTAAAGGAACAACTCAAACAGCTATTGGACCAAGGATAGACAAGTTACGTGATCGATTACAAGGAGCAAAAATATTCTCCAAGATCGATTTGAGGTCAGGATACTACCAAATCCGCATCAAAGAAGAAGATATTCCTAAGATGGCATTCAACACAAGATATGGTAATTTTTTAATTCACTGTAATGTCTTTCGGATTGACTAATGCCTGTGCCTCCTTTAATAGGCCAATGCAGGACATTTTTAGTTGACAATTTTGTGCTTGTCTTCTTTGATGATACCTTGGTTTATTCCAAGGAAGAGGAGGATCATGAATCCCAAGTTTGCATCGTCCTTGAGACCATGAGAACTCATAAGCTCTATGATAAGAAGAAAAAGTGTGCCTTCCTTAAGAGGCAGATTGAATACCTTGGATTTATTGTGTCAAATGAAGGAATCTCTATAGATCCTACTAAGGTCAAGGATGTCCAAGAGTGGCCTCCACCAACTATTTTTAAAGAAGTGCATAGCTTTCTTTGATTAAGAGGTTGGTACAAGATCTTTGTTAAGGATTATGCCTTAAATCGCTACACCCCTCACCAATTTGCTAAAAAGGAAGGTTGCCATAGTATGGATGCCCACTAAACAATCAAGTTTTGATCAACTCAAGCATAGTACCAGGAACTGCACCAGTTGCAAAACAACCATATCGAATGTCCATTCCAGAAGCCATAGAACTAAAGGAACAACTCAAATAGCTCTTAGATCAGGGATACATAAAACTAAAGGAACTAAAGGAACCAAGGGTAATGGTAGTTGCTCCTTCCGGACAACAAGCCTCTTGAAGGACACCTCTAGATGTGAGTTAGTTGTTGATAAGTGACTGTTAGATCAATTAGGAACCTTTAGGTGGGTCCTCCATGGGTAACGGCAGGACGCTTCCCTTATGAGGTAGACCTAGGGTTAACCAATCGAACAAAATCCGATCATTCTGGTTAGAGGACGGATGGCAATGGCTAGAAGGTAAACTCTAGGGGACTACTAAAACATTACTCGTCACGTAATCAAAGGTGAGTACGTTACAGAAGAAGATCAGTCCAGAACAATCTTCACCATAGAATGGGGGACCTATGCTTACAACGTGATGCCGTTCGGGCTCTATAATGCCCCTACTACCTTCCAGCGAGTCATGATAGTCGCATTTCAAAATTATCTGCACGACTTTATTGAGGTATAACTAGACGATTTCTGTGTTTATAGTTTGATCTTTAAACATTGGGGACATTTGGAGTAATGCTTTGATTGATGCCAGGAGTATGGGATTTCCCTTAACCCCGACAAATGCATATTCAGAGTCTCTTTTGGAGTTCTGTTGGGCCACATTGTCTCTACACAAGGAATATCAACAAATATTGCTAAGATTGAGAAGATTGTCGCCTTGACAGCCCCAACTAACCTTAAGTAATTGATGGGATTTCTTGGCCGTGTGGGCTATTACAAAAGGTTCATTACACACTTTGCGATGAAGGTGGCTCCTTTGCATAAACTCCTAAGAAAAGATGCTGAGCTTACATGGAGCACTGATTGTGACGAGGCATTTAATATCTTGAAGCAATGTTTGATTGAAGCACCCATCCCCTACAGCCTCCTGATTGGATGAAGGAGTTGCATGTTCACACCAATGCATCAGCTAGGTGCAGTCTTATGCCAAAAGGCCCCCTCTAAATTAGATCAACCAATCTATTATGCAAGTCGAAAAGTAACCGACAGAGAGCGGAACTACACAGTGATAGAGCTTGAGTGTCTAGCAATGGTGTTTACTTTAGAGAGGTTCCAACATTATCTGTTGTCGACACATTTCAAATTCTATGTGGACCATGAACCCCTTTTCTTCCTAATGAACAAGACCGATGTGAAAGGAAGAATGATGAGATGGCTCCTTTTGTTTCAAGAGTTTGACTTTGAAGTTGTTACAAAACCCAGTCACTCTCATGTCCTGGCTGATCACCTTTCGCGAATCCCTCAAAGTGATAATGAAGAAGAGCAAGATGATCCAGACCTTCCCGATGCTTCCTTGTTTCTAGTCGAAACAATTACCCCATGGTATGCACACATAGCTAACCTCCTAGCAACCCAATAGTATTCCCTTGGCATCTTGAGCCTTGAGAAGAAGAAGCTTATATTGGAATCATCCCCCTATACCCTGTTAGGTGGTGCTCTATACAAGAAAGGCAAGGACAAAGTCTTGCGAAGATGTGTTGTAGAAGAAGAAATCGGCATAATATTGAAAGCATGCCATGACGAGCCATGTGGTGGACACTTCACAGGAGAAGTGACAACCAGAAAGGCCTTACTTGCAGGATATTGGTGGCCAACCCTCCATAAGGATGCTTATGACTACTGCAAGTGTTGTGATGCCTATCAATGGATGGGGAAACCCACCAAGTCCAGTGCCATGCCAATGTAACCTATCCTTCCTTTGAAGCCATTTGAAAAGTGGGGCATCGACTTCGTAGGCCCAATCGATCCTCCCACCAAACGGAACTAGAATAGATATACCCTGGTATGTACAGATTATGTCACCAAGTGATGTGAAGCTAAAGCTCTGAAGCGGGACAATGGTAATAGCGTGGCCTTGTTCTTGTACGAGAACATCATCACCCATTTTGGCAGTCCCCTAGAGCTGGTAAGTGACAGAGGCACTCATTTCATTAATAAGGTCATGGAAAAACTCACAGAGCTGTATAAGATTGGCTATTGCAAGTCCATCCCTTATTACCCCAGAGCCAACGGCCAAGTTGAAGTTACCAATCACATCCTTTGCTCGATCCTGATAAGGACGATTGCTACACATCGTCATGATTGGGATGACCAACTTACAGAGGCCTCTGGGTGTACAAAACCTCCCGTAAGGCAGTTACAGGACAAACACCCTTCCAACTGGTGTATGGTATAGAAACCATTTTCCATGTTGAATTACAGTTGCTCTCTCTAGGAGTGGCTATCAAGGAGCACTTGGGAGATGATGAGTCCCTGCAACGCCGTCTCCTACACTTGGAGTGTCTAGATGAAACTCGTAGGATGGCTCCACAGTGCATGGAAGCCACGCAAGCCTGACAAAAGGCCTATCATGACAGTTTCATCAAGCACAAGGAGTTCAAGGAAGGTGATCTTGTCCTAGCCTATGATTTGCGATTTGGAAAGTTTCTTGGCAAGCTTCAAAAACGTTGGATGGGCCCCTATAAGGTACTTGTTGTCAATCCTAACGGCTCTGTCCAAGTGCAGGCTATTGATGCCTCTAATGATCCCTTTCTGATCAAAGGCTATCTCCTGAAGAAGTTCTTTCCTCCCTAGGGACCCTGACAATCACAGTCGACCCACCGTTTCTCCTTTGGGTGTCGCACTATCCTTCTCGTGCTCCTGATAGCCCTTATGATCTTTCTCATGAGGTGGTCTCATTCTGCTAGCCCCTCATAGATACCTTCCACCCCTACCTTGTTCGCTTCTTATCTGATCCAGCAACAATGGTGGTGAGGTTGGTCTTGACACATGGTATTTCTACCATTCTCTTTATAAATTCAAAAACAATAACAAAAACAAAGATCTGTAATCCCCTCAGAGCATGTGATTCCCTACAACAAAAGACATTATCTCTAGGCAATCCAAAGTATCAGGCTTATGGGCTACCTCCCTGGGTACGCCTCATCATCAACTCCCTAATGCCAACACCAGTCAAAACGATCTTCATCAACAAACAATCGAGTGATGTGAGCTTTCATCCTAACAGGATGGGCTGTGAGTATGGGCTGCCCTCTGTATTTATCAACAGAGCATGAGATAGAGGGTGGGGTGAATGATCAGTCCTTCCCCTTCAAGTCAAATGAGAGGTGAGATGTGGAATTGAGTGTTGCACGCATGGGCTAGGCCTCTCAATGCACAACGCATGATCTGTTCATATGCACTGCACTATAAGGCTCCCTAGCCTTCCTTCTCACACTATATGCCAGCACAAGGTGGGATACACTGTTGCACTATCCAATGCGCACAAGGCATACAAAAATTATGCACAAGTGCAAGTGAAATTTACATCAATGGGTGTAAGGAACGGGTTTTCCTCCTCTATTCTCAAACAGAGTGTGTGACATAGGGGGGTCAAAGTGTGACTGGTGTGTCCTCAAAACAATCATTGAGAGGTGAGGATTGAGGGACGTTACAACATTGGAGTAAGGTATATTTTCTTTTCCCTTTGCACCCACGAGATGGGTCTCTACCGTCATCACAAGCCACATCATCCTATTCTGTACACTGCACAACAAGGCTCCCTCGCCTTTCTGCTTGCACTTATGCTACCAAACATAGTTGGATGTACAAATGCACCATCAACTGTGCACCCTGGCATGCTCTCTCTACACCATCCCCCTTGTCGATTCCTAACCCGGGTGTGAGATTTGGGTTTCAATTATGATTCACTCAAGTGATGTCAGTATTGGAGCGAGTGACTGTTCTTTCCTTCCATTTGAGTGAATGTGTGCTGAGTGCAATCTTCTTCGTCATCACCCAATTTCTTGCACCTTCATCAATAAAGCTACCTCCTTGGGTGCTGTTGTGTGGTCCCTGCCGCGCTAGATGTATGTTGTGAAGACATCTGGGTACCTCCTGCACAACCGATTGTGACACAGGATGCGATGCCAACTGTCAACCGCAACTCTCGGCAAAATGGGCCAAGTTTTTCTAACCTTACACCTTCTGTTTACATGTGACGGTAATGTTTTAAGTGTGGAGATGTTAAAGTACAATATGATGGCAGGTCTTGTGTTCATGCGGCGTCATTTACCCCTACCCAATAAAGTTTTACCTGTGGGGACGCGTCCCTGTGCGTCTATCGCGAGCATACATCTTGCATATGTGCTTCACAAAATCTACATCTATCCCATATCTTCCTTTTACCTTAATGGGTCCCTTGCCCACCCACCAACCCTCGTCTACCTTTCCTAGAGGCGATTCCCATGGTTATTTCTTTTTAAATGGTGTTTTGGTCGTTATCAGTGTCAACACCCCCTACGTTCCCCAAAACCCAAATCCAACCTTACAGCTATGTTTATCACTTTAAACTATACATTTTTCCTTTTTATCGTCCCTTGTTCCGCACAACAAATTGGCAGTTATTAATTTGTGAAGAAATTCCTGCCACTTGGACGTTTTTTCATGTGAATGCTCCTTTATTGTTTCAGCATGCTGACCTAATGTGACAATCCTGTTCTACATCTTCCACATGATATTTTTCGTTTTTTCACCCTGTCATTTCGACGTCTGATTTGTCCATTGTTAATTTTTGCGGGTTTTTGTGTCTTTTTCGTGCATATTTTCACCCTTTTCCCATATGAACCTACCCTATTCTCCTCGGCATTCAATTCTGACTGGATAGCCTTGTCTGGACACCCTTCCTACACAATTCTCCTTTTTCCTCCGCCATGGTTCGACCTCTGGATTTTTTTGTTATTAATTTTTATTGGTGTTTTCGAGCTCCTTTTTATTGTTTTTTCCATGTGAATGCCTCCTAATCCCATCAGCACTGAGTTCTAATGTGACAGCCCTGAAGATCATCTATGTCCTAACTTTTTCCTTTTGATTGCCCTCCATTTTGGTGCACGAATCATTCCATATTAATTTTTGAATCCCTTTTTGGGTACAATTTTTGGGTTTTTCCATGTGATCGGGGCTTATCTTGATCGGAACTATGTTTTGATGTGATAGGATTGTCAGGCACATTCTTCTACACATTTTTCCTTCTTCCCTCACTTCGTTCTGGCTAATGGATTTTTGGATATTAATTCTCGTATGCGTTTTCGGGGTCGATTTCTACATTTTTCACATGTGAATGCCCTGCATTAAATTTTTGTGTTTTTAAGTGTTACTGCGCCTCCTGCATTGCACGTGAACAACCACGTTTTCAAATTTACATATCTTTTGATACGTTTGGCTCCCCGTCTACACCCGTGTCAGTGTCCCAACCGAATCCGGATCCCGCCACTATAAAATTTTTTTACCCCCGCCCCGCACCTACGTGCGGGACGCGGGGGGTTCTAATCTTGCTTTTTTTTTTAACAACCAAACCACACACACAATCCACTACTAATTATTTTTATTGATTTTTATTTTTTACAATTTTTTTAAAAAAAACAACCAAAATTCTCTCCCCCTCATGACGGTTCCCTCCCCCTTCCTTCCCTCCTCTCTCTCCTCTCTTTTCTTTCTTTCTTTCTTTCTTTCTCTCTCCTCCCCCTCCCTCTCTGTCCCAACCCCCCCTGCCGCCCTACATCTCCCTCATCCTCTCTCCCCCTCTCCCCTCCTCCACGCCTCCTTCCCTCCCTTCCCTCTCTCCTCATGCCTCTCTCCCTCCCCCTTCGCTAGCTCCTCCAACCTCCACCCTTCCCCCTGCCTGCCTTCGCTGCCTCGCCCACGGCCTCCTTTCCGCCGCTTGCCTCCTTTCTGTCACCTCCTCCTTGTCTGCAACTTCCTTTGCCCCCTCCTTCCCCGTCAGCAACCCGTCTCCCCTCCCCCACCAACCCCTCCATCGGCCACTTGTCTTTTCCCCTGAACCACCCCCCTACCCATGCCCCCCTTCACCCCCCACCCAACCTTCCCCCCTCCCCAAAACCCCATTCCCACCCCCCTTCCAACGCCCCCCTTTCTCAACCACAACCCCCTTCCTATGCAGAACCCGTGTGGGAACCCCCTCTCCAACACCCACCAATGCACAAGAAACCCGCAATACCCCCATGTCAACATGTAGGAAACCCCTCTCTGCAAGCCTGCACGCCCCCGTTCATGTGCAGGGTGGGCCTTTTACGCACAACCCTTGCGTGTCTATTCTTTTAGTGGATGTTCGTGTGCGGGATTGGCACTAGTGTTTCCTGCGGGTTGATAGTTGATGTTTGTGAGCAGTGAGTTCTTTTGATCGTGTCCATGACTTGCTCGTGAGCTGTTTAGCGGTTATTCATGCGCGAGGACACGCATATCCCCTTGTTCGTGCGGTGGTGCGACTGTTAGCAGCCGTTCACGCGCCATAGACGCTCCTACACAGTTCCTACGCAATTTTATTAGTTGTTCACATGTATTTTTCAAACCCGAAACCATTAAAAATCCTTTAAAAAACACCAAAAACCCAAAAACCTTAAAAAAATCCATGAAAATTCAAAAAAAAAAGTCAAAAAATAGCTGAAAAACCCTTCATCAATTACAACTTTTTGGAATCATTTTTCTTTGCTTAAAACACGTGAATACATGACAGAAAATAATATATCAAAAAACACGTGAATACATGACAGAAAATATATAGGTACAATGTTTTTTTTAATTGCTCCATTTAAATTTCATTTCATTTGAAGAGAACATTTGTGAATTATACACATGCAGATAGGTAAATTTTCTATTTGGTTATTATAGATATCTTCACGGAGGAAAAACATCAATAACATACTTGCAATGGAGGTCTTTAATAGGAAAGATAGTGACGGTAATTGGATTTGTGATAAGTACTATCAGTTGGATTGGATTTTAATGGACCCAAGTACTCGAGGGAGTTTCAAGGTCAGGCATAAGGATGTTGCAAACCCTAGCAAACCTTGGAAAGGTAGAATTTTAGAGTTCAGAAAAGTGTTTAATGGAACAAGTACATTAACAGAATTGTTGATCCAACATGTTTATACGCACAAATAAATCTCTATACACGACAAGGACTACATTGCAAAGTATAAACAAAACAGTAAGTCTTTAAATTTTATCATTGTTTATTCTTTTGCATCAAAATTGTTTTTAAAAATCTTTGTAGTATTCTAATTCAATCTTGTTTCACTAACAGCTCTATATCCATCAACTTTGCATGAATGGCAGAATGTGGAATGTTTGAGCAAAAAGATACATGTTTGGCATGAAGATATGGGTTCTTTGATCTATGATAATAACTCTGCAAGTCAACTTGCAACTCAAAATATCGTTTTTTATAATTCATTGTATGTAGTAGAAAGCCAAAGATTGCAGTATGTCCCATTGCCACCACTATCTAATGGTGAATGGTTGATTGGTAGCTTGGAGTTTTCAAGAGCATGTAAGTCTAAGATAAAATCTCACATCAATAATGCTATGAAACCCATTACACGCTCCAAAGATGTACATCTTAGTTGGTTTATTCCATTCTCATTGTTTGCACATTTGTTTGGTTCGTGTGATATTATGAAGAAAACAAAGATTACTTATCAATGCAAGTTTCCATCCGAGGAATGGATGAGTTAGCTATTGGGTGAGTCTTAGCAAGTCAAAAGAATAAATTTTCATGAGATTATTGAGTGCAAGTTCAACCAATCTGATCTCACATTCAGGTAAATCTTTTTTACTACTTTGAATGCCTTGATTTAATTGACATAGGTCTTGCTTAGATGAATTGTTGTGTTAGTCACATTTACTTACCATTATTTTTGTTTTTATTGCAGGTATTTTATCGCTAGACAAACTCTGTGAATTTACTTTCGATATAGAAGATGGTGACTTTTGCGAGGGGAGTGGATCAGCTAGGATCAAGATACCCGAGATGAGACACATACAGCTCTCATAGATGTGGTTATCTTGTGGAATGGTCATAATCCTTTTGTGGTCAGCGCAGAGAGCCATTGGCCCATTTCTTTTCTAAGACAAGAAATCCAATTACTGTCCAATGAGCCCCTCTACAACTTCTATTTCAAGTTAGCTAATAGAAAAGTCAAGATTCATATAGTGAGCAATCCATGATATGTAAACGATGTGCTTCTCCACACATCCTTGAGATAGTGGAATCCTTGTAAATTTTTTAAATAAAGAACGAATATAACCTTTTTTTAAACTTCTTAGTACTTTCAATTTAGATCATCTTAGTTTACTATGATCCAAGCATGCGATAATATATATTGTAATTAGTCAATTGTACTGGTTAAAATCATAATTAAATTGCAAGCTAGAGTTCTATAATCTATGCAATATTGTCTTTGCATAATGATATATTATAGCTCATCTCTTCTACTCATTTCTTAAATTTAAATATTAAATTGGATCCAAGGGAATTTGAAGGCCTTTTAGATTTCTTTTCTTAAAAATTTTATATATTTTCTCTAGCTGGACTTGAATATACTCAGTGATCTAAGTATATTCAAGGATATAATAATGTAGAACGAAGCGTTTGTCTGTATGAGTAATTTTAATTGTGAATTTAAAGTATTGAAATAAAGAAACTAAGTTAAGAGTTTTAATTTGAATTTTTAGGGTTTAAAAATGACTTTTATTTAAAACTCTAGATACATAAAAGCTATAACTCCAAACTCATTTTCACTTTCATTATCTACTTTCCTACACTTGTGCTTTCCTTCCTTCTCTCTTTGTGTGCCATGGCTACCACTCCCACCTTTGCCGCATGGATTAGCTTCACATGCTACGCACACATAGGAGACCAGATATACTCTAGGTTTTGCATGACCTTGAGTCTAGAGAGATCACTTTCTACCATAGACCCTAGCTCTAGGATAGTGGCATCGTTTTGTGATGCAGTAAACCCTCTCACCTACTTTATTCCAAACTCTGCTCTCAGATGGGTCCCCATAGATTTCTTATATAGTTTACGTGCTGCTGGATCAAGCCATGCAAAGGTGATAAATCGAGCCTTGATCCGAGCATAGAGGCAGCACAAAGCTTAGCCATTGTGCACCCACCTTCTTTTCCTGATGAGACACTAACAAGTGATGAGCCACCCCTCGCTTCTCCCTATGCTATCATCATCGAGGGGGTGGAATATCTACTTATGTAGAATGTACTAGAAATTTTAGAGCTAAGAGAAGAAGAGATATATTGTATCATGGTGCATGATGCACTCTGTGATTTTATAGATTTTGATATACAAGACGCCACAACACATGTTGATGAGGTGGCTCGATATGATGGCACGAGTGTCAATGACATATTTGCCATTGTGAGCATCCAAGAGTAGATTGAGAATGCGGTGCTACAGTATGAGATCTCAGATAAGGAGTTCAAGTGGTTGTAAGAAAGCATTTTTGGACCTTGACTCGACTATACATCACCTTCCCAAGAGAGAGAGAAGATGGTGGCCCAGTTTATGCAGGAGCAAACTTGGATGGTCCATTACAGCAGTAGGTAGATGATGCATAGAAGGTAATGCTATCAAATTCGCGTAAAAATTTACCAGTTGGGTCTCTAGGGCATTGAGAGCATGGAGATGAAATTTTTCCAGGATCATGTCCCCCAGAAGTGAGCCTTCAGCCAGGGCCGCTCTGGGGACCCGATCCCAGTAAAATTTCACCTCCGTACTCCCAATGCCCTAGAGGCCTACTTGTAAATTTTTGCGCAAACGTGATGTATATATCTGTAGCATACTCCATGCATAGTGAGTCTGACACAGTGAGTCTGACACTGAACTCGTGTGATGCTAGATATTGTCTATATATGAGTTTTTATCTAGATAAGGTGGCCGATCTGGTAGCAAAGGAAGGGTACAGGACTTCACATTGAAGGAGTATATCGGCTAGCTTGTGAGCAACATTATTGTATTTCATAAGATAGGCTCTCCGACTTTGCTGAGAGCTTCCTAAAGTTGAGGGCACTAATGAAGGTTAGGCCCTTCAAGACCATCCCAACGAACTCTCGCTTGGAGAAGGTAGTGTCGCTTCGACGTTAGAAGCTCCTCTACTTATTCTCTAGTACTAGGTTTGGGCCACTTTTTTCCGCATGGTTGCTGGTGTTCAAGACCCCAATGTCATTAAGGAGGAACTACTAGGGCAAAATGTGTTGCTACCTATGATCAAGAATAGCTCTGACCATGGGGAGTGTAGCTTGAAGAAGCCTAGGAGAGAGTAGATATACTTATTGCCAAATGATATCTCATCACCAATGTAATACAATTTATAATCTTCTCCTAAAGTAATTAAAATCGATATTTGTTGGATTTGTGTGCAATGTAGTTTGTCATACGCATCATTTATTATTATTATTTACTTGAATGTTACATTTATTTATCGGATTTATACGTAATATGATTTGTACCCTAAATTTAATAAGTAATGCTTTATCGAGTTGTGCAACATGTATTCATTCGAATGCATGTAACAATGACTCAAAGACATAAATTAAAAAAATAACAAGTGAATAAACAAAAATAAGACGTGCCAAAAAATTTGTATTTATATTCATAACATTTTACATGGGTCCATTACAACCAAGGTTTTACAAAATCTCTTTGGAAGCTACATTCCATATATGTTTTGGTAGTATACCCCTATCATTCTTGATCTCCGCGAGGACTATCCTTCCATTACCAGAAGAACCTCACTATCCACAAATCCTATGAGTGACTGTGACTCTCCTTGCATGCATTGCTGCATTGACTGAGTCTCTGAACAAGTCGATGAGGTAAGCTTGGGAAGCTTCCTGTAGTGCAAGGAGGGCTTGGGCAATCCAGTGATTGGGTTGTTGCAAGCGTGATCCATCTAGGAAGTGCCTCTTGTTGTTCTTAATCAGTATGTTGTCCATAATCTCCCACACTAGCTTCTGGAATGGAGCCTTTGGTATCAGGAGGTGTGTGCTCTTCTAGTAAAGGCAGATCTCACAAAGAGCCAATGTGTATGGCCTCCATCAACACTTGCAATGCTGGTGTGGTGGTGGTGGTGGAGCTGGGGGAGGTGGCGTGTGTATAGGATTTCTAGGGGGTGTCTCCAAGCCACTTGCTTGGTGCATGCCATGTCTTTTAGGAGAGAAAACTCAAAACTCAAAAGTACTTGTGTAAAATGAGATGAAACTTTAAACTTATAGCAAAACTTTTAAACTTGAATTAATGTATCCAGGCTTTGGAAAAATATAATCAATGATCCGATTGACATGAAATTTTACCTCTAAACTCCTCTAGGATACCCAAAAAAAATTTGGCCTCATGAAAACTCTCTAGGACACCTGTCCAGAGGCTAGCATTTGGGGCCCTAAATCCCCACATTCAGGGCCCCAGATGCGAGCCTTCGGACAGGTATCCCGAAGACTTCTAATGGGGCCAATTTTTTAATATCCATGAGCTTTTATGATGTCTGGCATGTGGGTGAATTTTCACTAGATTTTGATTTATAAAATTGATAGTCCAATCATTTTTTGAAAATGCATTAACTGGATTATACTTGATTGATAACAGAAAAACTCACACCACACCGAGTGTGCGCAATTGTATATTAAATGTGTTGTCAACCAAACTACGTGAAATATTGAAGACTTAAAAATTCACAAAAAATAAGTCATGGGTCAAATGGAATATTGCATATCGGATATAGTGTTCCCAAATTGCTAAATAGAGTAAAGATATAGTGTATCGGCCTATGTACAACTGATCACTGATGTGTGTGTGATTGTGCATTGAATTTATCCTCAATAAAACTACTTTTAAAATTAGAAACATGGAAATACGCACAATGCAAATCATGGAAAAATAGAATACCAAATATCAGATTTGGCATTACGAAACCATGAAATACATGATAGATAGTGCATCGCACCAAGTACAACTAGAGATAGGCAAAATTTAGCTCCATTTTGGAGGCCACTGCTATCAAATACTTGAAGGTCTACTAGAAAGATAACCCAAAACTAATCTCCTTACAATATACAACCAAACCTGAGCAAAAAACATAGATCCAATTACAAGGTAGCTTCTCAAAGCATATTGTTGACATTAAGATTAAATGCATCCTTGTTGTTGCGGATCCTACGAACAAGAACCATATCTATAGGCTTAATAAAGATTCCTCCCAAGGCTTGTTACGACATTCACTATACAAGTCCACATGCACCAACTCTAGAGAAGCATTCACTTCATTTTTATTTTCTTCTGGAAATACCTTTCTCTATTGCTTTCCCATTATATAAGCTTCACATCCCTCCTCTATTTCAGTTATTTCAAGCAAGTGAGCAACCATACCTTGCTTACACATATCCTTCAACACTACAAATCCAATCTGACCAAATCTTCTTTAATCGCTCCCAATAATCATAGATGAATTATTGTAGAGGTTGCATAGAATTATATAGACCCTTAGGCTTGGCTTGACCATCGCCCCACATTCCTTGCCTGGTTCCTTGAAAAGAACTTGTGATGATGCCCTAACTACAGATCTTGCAGTATTTCTCGTACCAACCTAGAGAATGGTGCCTTAGGAATAATCAAGTTGGCACTCTTTTGGAATTTCCTTATCTCACATAGTAGCACAACTGTGCATGGTCTCCATCTTCACTTTTTATGTGTTGAAGGACATGTATTACCAGCTAGAGCAGTTGTGGGAGATGGAGCAACTCGAGCATGTGGACCACCATTTCTAGAAAATGGTGAACCATCATTATTGACCACACTAGGGACTCTATTGTTGGACACAGTAATGCCACCATTATTAACTACAGTAGGGCCACCGTCGTCAACCACCAAGGGACCTTTGTCACTCACAGTACACTCACTAGATTTGAAAGAGTGTTGAGCTCTTGCTCTTGCATGTGCCTTCTTGATAGGAAGCTTGGAACGTGCCATGGTTGTGATGATTGAGGATAGAAAGGTGGAGGGTAGAGTAAAGAGTAATGGGAAAAAATGAAAGGAGAGACTTGACTTAAGTACGAAACTTTTAAACTTACTATGGTGTAAATGAATTTTAAAATTATCATTTTATTTCATTTCTCCACCCCATCCCTGCCTCTCTCTATCTCCTACCACCCCCCTCATGCCCCTCTATCTAGGCTAGTGAATGTTCCAAGGTTTGGAATTTTCGTATTTTTGTCTTAGGATTTTGAAATCGAATTTTCATAATTAAAAAACATAGTTCAAAATCAACTTTGAAAAACATAGCGACAAACCTTCAAAATTTTAAACAAAATTTGCAAGACATCTCATGTTAAAGATAGGAGTATTAATGTGTCATATCCTGGGTACCTATGCTCTCTCGTGGACTCTAAATGCATCAAAAGTATTATCTTTATCTAGGTCTCCATTCTTGCCATCTCTCTCTTGGGTTGCCAATCATTCTGTGTGGCATTGTCTAGCTGTGTTGTTTTCATATCTTGCTTTTCTCACTTCACATACTGCCCTACTTATAAATTCTGCTTTAGAGGTTTTGGACTTCTTTTCTTTTTCCTCATATCGTATCTCTAAACTCCCATACCGTCATTGTAATAATTGCCTCATAGAATTGGAATCATTGATGCCACCTCCATGATTAGTTACATGTTGAAAAGCATAGTGACCCAATGAGATCGTTCCATGCTTGAATTGACCATATTGCCAAACTTCCTTGATCTCCAAATTATGGACCATGTCCTTCAAGTATATGCTACATAAGAAGAGAGATTAGAAACACAAACTAATTCGAAATGATTTTTTTTTGTAATGATGACAATACTAACCATGTAGTGTGTTATACTGTTTGTAGTCCATGCCTCCACCATAGACTTATGAAATTTAGCAACTACCTCTTTAAATGTATTGGCACCATCCCTAAACCCTATACTGAACCCTATATATATCCAATACAAAGTTCTTGGATGCATTCAATACAAATGCAACTTCTTTGGAACCATACTTCAATATGTGTGTTTTCTAGATGCATTGGCTCACCAATTAGTTCTAAAACTTTCTCATTTAGTTATTTTCAAGCCTTCTTCACGTGAAATGGTTTTGGCAAAGGCATTACTCGCTTAGTTTTGAAGACTTTCTTAAATCCTATATCCAATTGTTGATAGAGAATACTATGTGACTCAGAACTCATTCCCACCTTGTAACATAATCCCTGAGCATCTGTAGCCGTAAACAAGTTGCTCACATCCCTAAGATGTTCACTTGAGACACCATCTACAATGTCCCTAAATTTACGATTTTCCAATGCATTTTTGACCATATCCTTGCTTAGGACTTTGGCAATAGTATCATTCTCTACATGAGGGAACACATTTCTCATTGTAGCAGATTCATCTATGATATTGTCCACTTCCTTTGGTTAATTGGTGAATGGGTTTAACTAATCGGATGCGCCGATGTGCTTCTTTGGTTTTTAAAGTGGGCCCAATCTCCAAAGTTTTTGTGAGCTTTCTCTTTATGTTTCGATTCTCCTTCTCCAAGTCCATAACTTTAGACTGTAATTCCATATTCTGCACACATGTAGCATGCATAGCATCTTCAATGTCAGACATTGCTTGTTGTAGGCTCTGATTCTCCCTATCCTTCTCAGCCAAGAATCTATCCTTTTCCATCAAAGACTGCATATTCTCTTGTAATCTTATCTGCATGTTTGCAAACGCTTGATGTAATCCTTGTGTGACAAGTCTACATGTGTATCCATACAATCCTTCATTGCCTTCACAAACAAACTTTACAAATGATATAAGCCCTTCAAATTGTGGTGGCCTTTGGGTGACTGGATCGGGTGGATGAATGCACCCATCAACCCAAAGGTCCACATTTTTTTTCCTACATTTCTTTCTTGTTGCATCATGTATCTTATTGCATCATCCCTTTCTGCAGCTCTTTTGAACATTGGTGCATATTCATCCTCGAATTGAAAGTAAATATCTCTCTTTCTCTTGGTACCTCTTGTACCTGCATCCTGTAAAGAAAAGTATATGCCAATTTTAAGTTGGATTAACATTCTTTGATTCACTATATCTGTGTTCTTTTTTACCCAGTTGGATCTTGTCTCTTTCTCTTGATTTAAATCATGATAGACCCTAATCAACCCCTAATCTATCTATAATCTTAGCTTTTAATCTACCTCTAATCAGTATCCAATCTTATCTTCTGCTCTATCCAAAATACTCTCTCTCTCTCTCTCTCTCTCTCTCTCTCTCTCTCTCTCTCTCTCTCTCAATTGACACTTAAGGATTAAACAACAACTATCAAGAATAATAACATCAGAGAGACTAAAAAAATAAAGAAACCTCCATTATCACTTGATTGCTTGTAGTATAGAGTGTTGAAGAGGAAGTTATCTTATAGCATAGTACTAAAGAGGGAGATTGCTTGTAGCAGAGTGATAGAGAGTGTTGTAGATAGTACTGAGTGTTGCTTCAGAAAAATTCGTATGCAAGAAACCATATTCTGGAGGGAAGGAGAATGTACACAAAATTTCAGAAAAAATTAGAGCTTTGAGAGGGAATGAAAAAATGCCCAGAAATAGGTAGATACTTGTCCAAAAAAGGTAAAAATTTACAAGGAAACTCTCGAGTCAAAAAGTTGACTCTGGGTAAAAAATAATCTCAAAATATGATGTGTACATCATTTTATAACATTTTTTAACTTTCGCCCTTTTAAGAAGCAAGAATGAGAATGATTCTAATATATTTTCATGTTGAAAAGTCATGAGGGCATCAAAGAGTTGTATATTAATGATTGGCTCTATTTTTAGAGAAAATAGAATTGTATTTTTTAGTTATGAAGATTTTGAGAAAAAGTGACCTTATCCTATAGTTTGGGAATAAAATAATAGGTGAAATCTATTGAAAATACAAATACGAGATTTGCTTGATTGTAGAAGATCTCTTATTATAATACTATTTTGGAATCTCTTTTTAGAGAGAGAGGTGAGGGAAACCCCTTAAGGGGTAAAAAAGAGAGTCCATATTTCTCCTAATGGCTTTGACGACAAGCGAAATAGTAGGCCCAAGTACTCAAGATAAAGGCAAGGGCACGAACTCAAGCCTTGAGCTAGCGGAGATGAGGATGGAGCTAGCTAGATTACAATAAATAATGAGACGACCAATGCGCCCTCACATTCAAAATGTGCATATTGTGGTAGAAACCACCTACCAGCTGAGTGTCAAGATCCTTGGTCCTGACATTGTGCCAATTGTGGTAGGTTTGGCCACGATGCCATGTATTGCAGACTTCCGCGAGGAGACTCCCGTACTCGCAACCATATAATCAACCATACCTAGTGAATAGGCTACCAAACTTCTTCAGAAGGGGAACCCCATTGGATCTCTCGACACCCAATGATGCCAAGCCAGCCATTCCTAGGATGGAGATAAACCCTACGAGCATACCTAGACTACCAAGACCCTACATGACCCATCCACCACGTGACACTCCAATCCACTACAAGTGGAAGAGCCAAACGATGAAGAGCCCTATGTACACCCTTACATCTCGTACATCGAAGATGACAATGCAGTCCTTATGGACTACGATGAGTATCAGTGATGGTGTTAGGTAGAGGCTTAGGAGGGCAAACCCTAGAACCAATCACAATGGACTTACAATCACCCATGACATATCTCTTCGCGCCCACCAGCAGTCAGAGACGGCCAAGTTTAATGTCACTTTGGCTAATGGAATGAAAGTGAAGCCATTCAGTGTGTTAAAAAATTTGTCAGTAAAAGTTGCAGAAGTCCAATTCTTGGTTGATTTTATAGTCATGAAGGGAGTGGACTATGATATCTTGCTTGACCCACCCTCGATGCGCAATGCGAGAGTCATAGAAGATTGGGGAAATGGTCTAATCTTCCTAGGAAATCAAACGAAAGCCATAAGAATAGAGATGGACACGTGGAGGGCCACACTAGTTAACCTAGATGCCATCTCCATTATGCTGAAGGGTGATGGCCCGAATAGAAAATCTTACGAGTGATTGACTAAGTATATCCCTTGTCTTGAGGACAAGCGAGACTCGATGCATGTCCTTGCTACAATTGACATGTCATTCTTAGACAATGAGGAGTATGAACAAGCCATCAAGGCAACTAGCAAGGCCAATGACGTGCCCTCGATACCAATCTGTATGATGGCTAGAAACTCACGTAGAAAACCCAATCCTATCACATTCCAAGTACCAAACAATAAGCGAGAGCTCCATGTGATCTTAGAGCACCTGACTGACAAGTCAGCTGGTAACTCATCAAAACAAATCTTAAATCACTCAAAGATCTCTTGAACGAACCTAAGTGGCGATGGATCAAAGTGCACGACTTAAACTTGATGTATAATTGGGCCTTAGTCACCAATGAGAAGAAGCCTGAGTATCGGGATTTAGGAGGTGATGGGCAGTCAGATGAGGGCGATTCTAATGGCGAGTACAAGGATTGTGGCTCCTTCAGTGATGACGAGAGTGAAGAGGTGATCGGTACGATAGAATACGACACTGAGGGACGCATAATCGAGCAAATACGAGCAAACTCTAAACCACGCAAGGGAAATTCCTTTAGAATTAAAAAATGAGTCATGCACATGGATTGCGATCGCACTTGGTTAGAGCACATAGGTGCAATGGACTATGAGCAAGTAGGACTAGTCCAACCAACTGTTGCACCCATATATAGGACAGATTCACCTTCTGAGCTATGACCACTAGGAGAGACTCCCTCTTTTAATGAAGATGGAGAATTTGATTCCAAGTCAAAAGTGAGCTCAGACAGTGATCCTGAGATACCTTGATATCTGCTAAGACTAGATGCATCGAAGGGGACCTACCCATTCACCTAAGGCACCGAAGGTTAAAGGAGGAAACTGCCTAGGGACAAATAGGCATAAGAGCAAAGAAAACTGCAAGATCTACTAAAGAGGTTCACTAAGTTCAAAAAAGTGATAGGATAGTGATCTTGCTAGGAGCCAAACGCTAGGTGCAAGCAAGCGAACTAATCAAAGAACCTGCCAAGGTCAAGGAGGTCAATTTAGCTAAGGAAGGGAAAACCCCCCGACCTCTCTTTATAGCCAATGACCTGACCAAGGAAGAGGAAGAAAATCTCATTGCTCTCTTGCAAGAGTATATAGACGTCTTTGCCTGGTATCTTGAGGAACTTAAGAGGGTAGATCCAAGTGTCGTGACTCACAACATGCCCATGACACCTGACGCAACACCAATCAAGCAGGGACCACAAAAGCAATGACTGTACATTATGAATCCAAAGGATGCCCATGCTATCAAGGAAGAAATTGATAAAATAATGAGATCAAGATTCATCTATGAGATTGAGCACACGGACTGGGTTTCACCCATAGTCATTGTGCTAAAGAAGAATGGGAAGATCTGAGTGTGCATCAACTACAAGAAGGTAAGCACTGCTACGAAGAGAGATAATTATCCATTGTCATATACTGAACACATTCTCAAAAGATTCTACAACTTCTTGGATGGCTTCTTGGGGTACAACCAGGTGCAAGTGCACCCTGATGATAGGCAAGCACAAGACCAACTTTGCCATTGAGTGGGGAGTCTTTGCCTACACAGTCATGCCCTTCGGATTGACTAACGTACCAGCCACCTTCCAAAGGCTCATGTGTGCTATATTCAAGGACATGCTTATGAGAGCTAGATTCTAGGAGCCGATTTTGACCTGTTCTTGAAGCATTTGAGGCCGTTTTGGAGCAGAAAACTGCCTAGGAAGTGCGAAATACCAAATTTTCATGAAAAATCAAACAATGGTGGGTGGCCAAGCTGGAGCTTTCCTAGATGCATTTCAACGTCACGAATCCAACGCAAGTCTCGGTTCATCGATCGGAGGTTGTTTGACCCCCCATTTTATCCCCACAAGGTTTAGCGTTATTAAAAAACTTTTGAATCTAGGAGCCAGAAAGTGCATGACGAGACCCAGCTTTATAGATTTCGATGATGTGAAATCACCTATCCAGATGGATCTCGAATTCGAGATCGTTTGCCCCCTCAAAATTAAAATATCCACTTATCGAAAAGTGTGAATACAAAATAGATGAACTGGTTATTTTAATCATTAACCTTAGGCTTATTAAAAGAAGCTAAAACTCAAAAAAACTGATGATTGGGGGGGCACAAATTTTTTTTCACTCTCTTTCAAATCTGCCTGATACCTCTTCATTTGTGGATCTTCTAGAGAGAGAGAGATTTCTGATCTAGATAGAGAGAGGAAGGAGATGGCTGTAATCTTGCTGATTTTCATGGAGGAATCAGAAATCTGATTTTTTAGTCTTTCTCTCTCCTCTCTTCTCTTTGTTGTTCGTATGCATCAATTCAAGAGAGAAGGGGGACGGTTGTGATGAAGAATCCGGAGCAAATGATGATGCTCGAGCAGTGGAGGACATAGATCACACTGAGAGAGTGCATCAACGGCAAAGAAGAAGCGTTAGCAACCTCCTGTCTATGAGATACAAGCCTCAAAATCGCAGTTTCTATGCGTAAGTGAGCGGTTCTTTTGTTTTATGGAAAACGATTAACGAAAGTGCTTGATTTTGTTTGTTCTTAATTTTCCATGTTGCATTCTCATTAAAATATGAAAAAAAATCAAAAAAATACAATGACATAATAATTTTTCGCAAAACACGCAAAACCCACAACTTGTGATTTTATGAAAATAATGAAATTTGGGGGTTTTGTTGGGTTTTTTCGGTTCATATGAGATGAAAATGAATATGGAAATAATACTGAGTGTCTGTCCTTGATTAGTAAGAACTCATAATTCTAATATATCACATTTTATGAAAAATAAATTGAGAAAAATAAGAAAAATAAGGAAAATTTTAGTTTTTGCACCTAAAAATTTAGAAAAAAATACATTTTATATTCGTGAGCATATAACAAGATTGGAGCATGAGGATCAAGCCTTGGTCAAGCCTTGTTTATATGTTATAGTATGGTTTTATCAAATTTTACATGAAAAATTGACATGAAAATGAACCCTACACCTACCCAACAAAAGCAAAACCTAAATGATAGGAGGGAAGAGGGATTGTGAAAGTGATTAGTTGCTGAAAATGTTTCAAATTCTAATCTATTTGTCTATATACAACATATAGGACAGATTATCTTTTGAAGAAAGGGCAATCGTTGGACTATGTTTTTACTACAAACGTGATATTTACAGTCGTAATTAGGGCAATGTGTCGCTTGGACGCTCCTGGCCACGAGGCCATGTAGGGTTGTATTGTGAGTATTATAGAGACCCGGCTAGTGCCTATAGCCAGTGTTGGGCCATTTTAGGTCCCCATAGGTGGTGCGTTTGCTGGGGAGCTACCTACAAGTGGCAGTTTTCGTGCCTTGGTCGATTGGGGCCTATCCTCTAGTGTATACCAAAAATTAGTGAGCTAGACTCACAAGACCATCAAGCAGGCCTCCACAAGCAAGAAAGGGCTAAACGAGCTAGACAGTGGGCCGGGATAAACAGAATATACTCTCTACAAAGGAGTGGCCCAATATCTTTGCAAGGGCAAGGCTTTAATAACTCTAGCTTGGCACACAGTCCATTAGGGGGAGGAAGCTCTAGTTCTTCCCCCCCTGCAATTAGTCCCTCCACTTCGAGTGGAGCTCTAGTTTTTTTTGTTCGAACCCCTACAGACAGTGAATTTGGGTGTTACCATGGAGGCACAACCTATTGCTATACCTAGCTAAAACAGTGGATTTGCCAACTTTAGGTTTCCCCCTACCCATCTTTAATGGGTTAGCTGAAGAAGATGCGGAACTACACATTAATGAATTCCAGAAGTTGAAGTTTAACTATCATATCTAGGATGAATGACATTTAATGATGTTCTTTAACATGACTCTCAAAGGAAGAGCTTTCATATGGTATCACGGCCTAGAGACCGGAACCATAACCACTATTGATTTATTTTTCGAAGCCTTTCAAAGGGAGTTTGCCCCTGAAATGGGTGGTCAATATTGGCTACGTGTACTAAATGTGACACATCAAGAGCCACATGAGGATACCCGAGCATATGCCAAGAAGTTAAAAGAGGTCTTTCGCAAATTGCAAGCCTTTATCCCTATCCCAGGAGCTGCCTAACTATAATATTTTTTGCATGGTCTGGATTTCAACATTCAGGTGCAATTGAGCAGTGTCACTTTGCCAGATGTAGATAGTGCCATTAGACAAGAACAATAAGTAGAATCCCGACTACAAGCGGCCTATGCCTCTCGAACCAATCTTAATATGGGTCTAGTTTCGGGAAATAATTTGGCATTGGCCAATGGCAATGGAAGTCAAGGGATAGCTATGACTAACTCGAATGTGAGAGGAAGCATGGTCCAAAATGTACCTTTATTTTCAACTCCTCCCAGTGTGACTATGCCTATGGCTAGTCAGATAGCTCCACCAATTGTCGAAGGCAAAGCTTCGAACCCTAGTGTTGTTCTTGTGAGTCAACAACAACCAATGCCCAATCAGATTGTTAGGCCAATGGAATGGCAGATAGATGATCACGGCTATGAGTCAAGTGCCTTTAATGACATTGGCGAAGTTAAGGATATGATGAAGCATTACACTGACATGATTTTTGAACAATATCAATAGATAGCTCTTGATGTCAATTTCCTTTAAAAACAATAGAATCTGATAGGAAGTAGATGTTGTGAAGAGGGTGCACCCTCAAGATTTAGCTGTAAATAGTGTGGTGGCCAGCACTATCCTAGAAATTGTCCAAATGTTAAATGTGATATTTGTGGGAAGTTTGACCATTTGCATACCACCTATTGGAGCAAGATTAGCTCTCTCCAGCAAGGTAGTAGAAAGCCAGGTCCTTTTAACCATCATGCGCTATAGAGGAGCTGTCGAGTGGCAGTGGAGTTAGCCTCATTGAGTCTGTATCGGTTAATGGCACTGAAGCTTCTAATTTGCAGGACATTATAAGGGGTCAAAGAGGTAAGGCTACTATAGAGGAGGTGTCGAGTGGCAGTGGAGTTAGCCTCATTGAGTCTGTATCGGTTAATGGCACTGAAGCTTCTAATTTGTAGGACATTATAAGGGGTCAAAAGGGTAGAGAAGGCAACAAAGATAACGTGAAATCTGTCGATGGAAACCCTAAACAGGATGACAAAGGGACACAAGTCCTTAACCCTGACATGGAAGGGGGACCTTTAAAACCCGTAGAGAGTAAATTTGACGCCAAGAAGGATAAAGAATTATCAAGGAGAAAAGAAAAAGCTAAGAAGTAAGCACAAAGCCAATTCAACGACCAAAAGAGAGAATGGTCTAGCAAGAGAAGAGAGCTCTAGCGAAGTATCACGAATTCGATTTGGCAAGCTCTCTTTGTGACGTTAAACCAAACGTGAACCTCTTGCAGCTGATTACTCCCTGAATGACCAATAGAAAAGACCTAACTTAGGTGACTCATCATGAAAATCCAACCCTATTAGCTAATAGCATGCCAACTTTACCGGCTAGGGCAAGATGGATTGTTGCACCGATGTGTGTGCGAACATGAAATGCACATGTGCTTATTGAAGCACAAGGTGGATTAGCAGGAGGACACTTCAGTGGAGACATAACAGCCCACAAGCTACTGCAGTCATTGATCAACTATGTTGGCTTACTCTCTTCCAAGAAGTAGCATGATTCGTAAAGCAATGTGACGAGTGCCAACGGACCAAGGTCTTGATTTGCAAGGATCAAATGGAGCTGACCCCAATCATTGCAAAACAACCATTTGAGAAATGGGGAATCAACTTCATTGGACCAATAAGTCCCGTGGCATAGTATTCACAGGCTAAGTATATCATCGTGGCCATAGACTATCTCACGAAGTGGGTGAAAGCATGAGTTATGACAAAGAATGATGTTGGGATCACTGCTAAGTTCTTATGGAAGCAGGGGTGATCTCACGATCCAGTTGCCCCATCAAACTTGTTAGCAACCAAGGCACACACCTTATCAATGAAGTGATTGCTCATCTCCTATCCACCTTTCTCATCATCCATCAAAAATCCTCACTGTACTATCCTCAGCAGGCTAATGACCAGGCTGAGTCTACGAAGAAAATTCTAGTAAACGTCTTGACCAAGGTGAACTCTGTTTCGTGCAGTGATGACTAGGATAACAAACTCGTGGCAACCTTGTGGGCCTATTGTATGGCTTATAAAATAGCAATTGGTCTCCCTTCAGGATGACCTACGGAATTGAGGAAATTTTACCTGTAGAGTTCTTCGTTCCTAGCTTGAGAGTCGCTCTTCAAGAGAGATGGGATGGAAAGGAGGCATGGGCACTTAGTTGAGCTACTGGAATGCCTATCAAAGACTCAACTTCTAGCCACCCATGCGCTAATATGCAAGAAGGAAAGATGCAAAATCTGGTTTGACAAGCATGTCAAGCTACGAGACTTTGAATAGGGCGACTTAGTACTGTTGTACTTAGTCAAGGGACATAAACAAAAATGAAATTTCGGGGGTTAGGACCTTTCAGAGTTCGTGCCATCAATCGAACTGGCAATGTAGAACTTGAAACCCTAGAAGGAAAGGGCACAGGCTTCTTCAATGGCAGGTGCATAAAAAGGTACTACCCTCCCATGCACCCGCTACATGAGCCTCCAATGCTAGAGTCCCCTACCAATGTACGAGTGGCCACCACTATCACTGAGATAGACGATGAGGATGAGGAGGCCATAGAACCAGCTTACCTAAACATAACGATCACTGCCAAGCAAACACACACCTTCAATGCATTGATTGATGAGGGAGCTAACTTTAATGTCTTGACTCATGATCATTGGCTTCAAATCGGAAAATCATAACTAGATCCCACTAACAACAAACTCAGCTCATATGGGGATCGATCATATGCACTCTTGGGAAAGTGCAAGGCTACAATCTCTATCAAGTATGAAAGCATACCAATAATCTTCTATGTGTTGCCAAACACCAAAGATGTAGGTACGGAATCTCTATCACCGAGGGTTGTGCGACTCCTTCAAAGTCCACAAAGCCATCAGTATAGAAACCCACCATCAAGTCTAAGAAGGGGTGTCGTGACTCGTCACAACCCGCCGAGCCTCAATGCCAGCAACCCGCTCAACCCAAAGCCAAAGCCCAAGAACCCCAGTTCAAATAGATACTTAAACATCAAGGACCGCCACCTTGGAGCAGACACCCACACCCTCACAAGGCTAAGGACCTACACTCGAGACCTAAGAGGCATAGAAGAAGCTACTGATATTGATGAACGGTCAAGCCGCAATGGGTCCCAAAGACCTTATTGCAAGTGCAAGGTTACTATGAGGGTAACACCCATCAGGATACCTAAAGCCAATATGGCCAAAGGCACTCCTCATCATGAGACACCCTCAAGCTTAACCACACAAAACATCCAGACAAGTCAGGAATTCATGCTACCAGAGAATCAAGCTGCTAAGTCCATAGAACCTCCAAAGCCTAACCAATCTATCGCCCAAAATTGCAGCCTACCACTAACAAACTGCCCAAATCTAGTCCCATTAGTGCCCCTCAAGCCTCAGAATCACCTAGTAGTAGTGTGACACCCACAACTCCAACCAAACCCATTGAACATGAGGCCAAGCCACAACCTCAGGAGTGAACCAAGTAGCAACCATCAGTTGGCTGAACTCTCTAGTTCTGTCAAACCTCAACCACCTCTACCAGTCTTAGACCCTCTTATGAGTGACGATAAATTCTAACCTTGGTCGTGGACTTAGCTAAAAATATGAGGGATGACTTGGTTGCTTGTGTTAGATGCTTGGACACTACTTTCATGACACCAGCTAAAAGCTACGATCGACTAGACTTAGATCTTTTGGAAGAGCCTATAGCAATGGAAGTGTGTACACTCCCTTGCTCTTGGGAGGAGTCAGAATTTGTATTCGTTAAGGTTTCCAAAGCAGCTGAGGAGTTAATTGCCACTGAGATATCCAGAGAACAGGCAATCAAACAGCGTCTCATTACATCATATAACAAGAACACGATCATGGCCACCAGACCAAGGAATCGAGGAGTTGAAATAGCTTGCTGACAAACCGACTGCTCTTTCTTACGGAAATTGTACACTCTTTGATTGCAATGGGAGCTAGAGGGATGCCCAATAATGACCTTGTTGAGCAACAATGCACAATCAAGACATCAGAATAAGAACCAATCTATGTAGCTCCAACTTCCTATATGGTGTTAACTACCATCTGGAATCGGCCCCTAGAAGAACACATTAGGGGACACCCCTATTTAGATCACATCCTCACCAAAGAGGAATTCCACATTGCTAGCAAAGGAAACTCTGATGACTTCTTGCTTGATGTCCTAATAACTTACATTATGCATGTAGGCATCCATCCTTTCGACATGGATATCTATGCTAATTTAGAATATAATCTGAATTTCTATGCTTGGCTCATGAAAAATACAACACTAAGATTATGTGCCGAGAGCCCTTCGTCCTCTAACCCTTTAATCCTAGGAAGGATTCTTCTCATCTCAAAGGGGGAGGGGAAGGAATCAAACCAAACACATAAGGAAAACAATAAAGGAAAAGTACACATTAGAAACCTTAATCAATGCCTAAAAATAGAAATGGAAGCATGAAATAACTTGTGATTGAGGAAAATGTCAATAAGATTTGAAATCAATAGACTACTTAAAGGTCTTTCTACATTTCAATTCAGTAAGTATGTAGTTGTTTCCTTTTGCTTTGTAATTATTCTGAAAAGGAATTGCACATTGCTAGCAAAGGAAACTATGATGACTTCTTGCTTGATGTCCTAATAACTTACATTATGCATGTAGGCATCCATCCTTTCAACATGGATATCTATGCTAATTTAGAATATAATCTGAATTTCTATGCTTGGCTCATGAAAAAGTACAACACTAAGATTATGTGCCAAGAGCCCTTCGTCCTCTAACCCTTTAATTGTTGAGATATCGAGCTCCACTCGTGATATGCCAGGGTGACCGTTGTGCATTTATGTCACCGACTTGTCAGTTGTAGATGCGGTTGGTACACCGCCCATGAATAATAGCTACATGATAGCTATCCTTATCTACTCTAGTTCGTGGCTCAGTTAGTATGCCACCTTAGTTAGTTGAGTTTGGTTTGAGACCCATATAGAGGGTTCTTCTATTTTCTTTGTACTTGAGTTCTTTTGGCTTACACAAGTAAGAAGAGGAAAACTGTTTTCAGCCTCCACCCTTGTGTGTCTTCCCCCATTGTGCAAGCAAGAAAGCTTCAAGCGAGACTCCTTCCTTCTCTCCCACAATCTTGACATGGTATCAGAGCCTTGTTCGTGGTAAGGAGCTCAAGAAAGCAAGCCAAGCTCGCGGTGTTCTGGTAAGAGGAGCAGTGTTGCTTTCATTTTCTGTTTTGGGAGCAGATCTCTGCAGGTAGCACAGCCGGAAATTGCAGGAGTGCATTGTCTCAGGTTGAGACGCCCTTCGCGCTGAAGCAAGAGGGCAGTATATGCTGCGGGAAAGAGCTTTAGCTCTTGGCGACCCTGTTTTTTTGATTTGAGGCCATTTCGGGGCCTGTTTTGGAGGCGGAAGTTTTCTGCACGCACTCAGAAAAAAGCCCTGTTTTATGCTGTGCAGCCACTGTTCTACAGGTCGGTGAAAAGTTACTGTAGAAATTGCATCGTATGCTTATGTGCAGAGACATTGGGAGTTACAGAATCATCCTTGGTTCCTATTTATGCAAAATCGTCACTAGGAAGTGACTGTGTGGTCAAATACCACCTTCGCCAGTTTTGCAGATTTGCCCTTGTGAGGCTAAAGCTGTGTTCTTTGCAGTGACAGAATTTTTTGCAGTATTCTATAATGGCGTCTGATTCTCTCTCACAGATTGTCACTGAAAAGCTTGACAAGAACAACTTCCAAGCATGGAAGTTTAGAATGACGAATTTCCTTATGGGAAAAGGATATTGGGAATTTGTTGCAGGAAATGAAGAAGAACCAGTTCTTCCTGATGTTCCCAATCAACAGCAAATGCAGGCATTTAAAGCATGGCATGAGAGAGCCAGGAAAGTTATGTATTGGCTGTCTATCAGCATTTCAGACTCTATGATTGTGCATATTCAAGATGCAAGTACGCCAAAGGAGGCATGGGATACTCTGTTAAAGATGTATAGCACAAATACACAAGCCAGGAAAATGCAGCTCAAGCAAGAGTTGCACAATGTGCAAAGAGAAAATATGAGCATCAATGACTACCACATGAAGGTGAAGAAGATTGCAGATGCACTTGCTTCCATTGGGTCGCCAGTGGAAGATGATGATTTAGTTTCCGTGACCTTGAATGGTCTAGGAAAGGATTATGCACAGTTTCGGACATCCATTTCAGTTCGTGAAAGATTTCCTGATTTTGAGGAGTTGATTGCTCTTCTAATTTCTGAGGAGCAGAGAAATGGTGGTGCATCTTCTTCAGGAGGAACTTCAAAAGAAGCTGTCTTCTACTCAAATGCTGGAAGAGGTAGAGGCAGAGGTAGAGGAGGCCGATTTGGAGGCCGTGGTAGAAATCAGAATATGCAGCAAACTCAAGAAAACCAGTCCTATGGAGGAGGACGTGGTAACTCTAGAGGCAGGGGGAGCCAAAGAGGTCGTGGTGGATGGCAAAGAGGCCAAAATGCAAACAGTAATGTTGAATGCTACTATTGTGGTAAAATGGGTCATATGGCTAAAGACTGCTATAAAAAGCAGAATGACATCATGAATGGAAAACTACAACAAGGGAATTATGCATCTTCTAGCAGACAGGGTGATGACAGAAATGAGCATTTGTTCATGGTGCAGCACATGAACAATTCTGTGACAAGTGCAGAAGAAAGCAATGGTGTATGGTACGTTGACTCAGGTGCATCAAACCACATGACAGGTCATGCAGAATGGATGGAGGATGCAAGGAAAATGGAAAAACCAGGATTTGTGGAGACTGGTGATGATACTGCACATCCGATTGTGCAGATTGGAAAAATTCCTTTGTCTATGCAGGATGGAAAAAAGAAATACCTGTCCGATGTATTTCATGTCCCGAATATCACCAAGAATCTGGTTTCTGTTGGTCAAATGGTTGAACAGGGCTTGCAGGTCAGATTTAATCCTCATGGATGCTTTGTTGAGGATATGAAAAATAAAGGTCGCTTGATAGCAAAAGGAAAGAAGAATGGCAGAATGTTTACATTGGATGCAGACATGCCTGAATTGAGTGCAGCAATGTTTGCACATGGGACCGGTGTAGTTGCAGATATTGATATCTGGCATAAACGCATTGGTCATGTTAATGTACAGCGACTTAAATCAATGCAGGCCCAAAACATTGTTGCAGGATTGCCTAAGTTCAAGGTTGCAGAAATGCATAAGGTATGTGAAGCCTGTCAGTTTGGAAAACAGGCAAGGAAACCATTTCCTAGACATGTTCAAGAGAGTAAGAAGCCATTGGAATTAATCCACTCTGATGTGTGGACAACTAAAGCTGCATCTCTTGGAGGCTGTCATTATTTTGTCAGTTTTATTGATGACTATAGCAGAAAAGTTTGGGTGTATTTTATGAAAAAGAAAAGTGAAGTTTTTGGGCATTTCAAAACTCTTAAAGCTATGGTTGAAAAAGAAACAGGCTTGCAGATAAAATGCCTAAGGTCAGATGGAGGGGGAGAGTATCTCTCAAATGAGTTTGCAAGGTTCCTGCAGGAGCATGGCATAAAGCAGCAATATTCATGCAGTCATACTCCACAACAAAATGGAATTGTAGAAAGAAAAAACAGGCATATTGGAGAGGTATCTCGTGCCATGCTCAATGAAAAAGACTTGCCAGATTTTTATTGGGCTGAAGCAGTTGCTACAGCAGTCTACATAATGAACAGGACTCCCACTGCAGCAATACATGGAATGACTCCAGAGGAGAGGTATACTGGTAGGAAACCAGATATTTCTCATTTGAAAATTTTTGGTTGCATTGCCTATGTACATGTGCCAGATGAGCTGAGATCCAAGTTGGATCCAAAAGCTGAGAAGTGCATCTTTATTGGTTACTCTCTGCAGCAAAAAGGGTACAGATGCTATAACCCTTCTACTCGTAAGTTTACAGTGAGCAGAGATGTTGTTTTTGATGAGATGAGTAGCTGGTATAAACCAGTAAATGTGATTGATGATGTAGATGCACAAAATGGTAATGCTGCACAGAATTCACAGCAGCAGTCACAAAATATTAGTGGACCTGGAGCGTCCTCTAGCAGTGGTTCACATTCTTTGCCATGGACAGGCAGATTGAGATCGAGAGAATCTTCTCAAAGTAATGCAGATAGTGGTATGCAGGTATCACGAAAAGGAAAAGAGAAGGTTGATCAGCCCATGTTTGATGTGAATGCAGGTCACTCTTATGTGGATGGTGAATCCAGTGGCTCAGAACAGAGCATTGATGATGAGTTGGGTATTCCTTCTATTGTTACACCTGGAGTAAGGAAGACCAGGGATGTTTTGAGAGCACCTGGGAGTGAACCTACTTTGCGCAGGTCTACGAGAGCTAGGTATCCTGTGGATAGGCTGAAATATGATGGATTTACAGCCATTCACTATGCATATATGGTTAAAGTGATACAGGAACCAGAACCCACTTCTTTTGAGGAAGCCATGGGAAAAGAAAAATGGGAGAAAGCCATGGATGAAGAAATGGATGCCTTGGAAGCAAATGCTACATGGGAATTGGTACCTTTGCCTAAAGGTAAAAATGCAATTGGCTGTAAGTGGGTTTATAAGGTGAAGCACAATGCAGATGGTTCTGTGAATAGATACAAGGCAAGATTAGTAGTCAAGGGGTATGCACAAACATATGGCATTGACTATGAAGAAACATTCAGTCCGATTGCAAGGATGGCAACCGTAAGAGCAGTCATTGCTATGGCTGCATCAAAGGGATGGTCTTTACATCAAATGGATGTAAAGAATGCCTTCTTGCATGGTGATTTGCAAGAAGAGGTCTATATGGAGCAGCCACCAGGTTATGTGCATGCTGTTCATCCTGAGTTTGTTTGCAGATTGAAGAAAGCCTTGTATGGCTTGAAGCAAGCACCTAGAGCATGGTCTGACAAGATAGGACAGTATCTTGTCACTATTGGCTTTCAGATTTCCAAGGCAGATTTCTCACTTTATGTGAGAAAAACAGAGAAAGGTATTATGCTACTTGTCATTTATGTTGATGATTTGATTATGACAGGTGACAATGATGAAGACATCCTTCATGTGAAAATGCTATTGAAGCAGAAGTTTGAGATGAAGGATTTGGGAGAGCTGCGTTATTTCTTGGGCATTGAGGTGATTAGATCACCAAGTGGGATACAGCTCTTGCAGAGGCAGTATGGATTGGACATGCTGTCCAAATATGGGATGACAGGTTGTAAGCCTATTTCAGTTCCTTTGGAGCAGAATGTGAAGCTGAGCGCAGATGCAGGTGAGCTTCTGGAAGACCCTACTATGTACAGACGCATAGTAGGAAGCTTGATTTATATGACTATTACCAGGCCAGATTTGAGCTATGCTGTTGGATTGGTAAGTCAGTTTATGCAGGCTCCAAGGAAATTGCATTTGGATGCGGCTAGACGCATACTCAGGTATGTGAAGTCCACATTACAGTATGGACTATTCTATGAGACTGGGGTTCAGATACAGTTGCATGGATACACTGATGCTGATTGGGCTGGTAGTACTTCTGATAGACGATCTACCAGTGGATATGTGTTCTCTTTTGGGAGTGCTGCAGTCACTTGGAGCAGCAAGAAACAGCCTACAGTTGCCTTGTCGAGCACAGAGGCTGAGTACAGGGGTGCAGCAATGGCTGCATGTGAGGTAGCTTGGTTGCATAAGCTACTTTATGATATGCATCAGTCTACAAATGGACCAGTTGTCATTTATTGTGACAACATGAGTAGTATACACTTGGCAAATAACCCAGTCTATCATGCTAGAACAAAGCACATTGAGGTGCATTATCACTATGTGCGGGAGAGGGTTTTACTAGGTCTTATTGATCTAGTTTATGTCAGCACAGAGGATCAGGTAGCTGACATATTCACGAAGGCATTGGGCGCAGAGAAGCTGCGCAAGTTCAGAGACCTGCTTGGTGTGCAGGAATTGGGATTGAGCTCGAGGGGGAGTGTTGAGATATCGAGCTCCACTCGTGATATGCCAGGGTGACCGTTGTGCATTTATGTCACCGACTTGTCAGTTGTAGATGCGGTTGGTACACCGCCCATGAATAATAGCTACATGATAGCTATCCTTATCTACTCTAGTTCGTGGCTCAGTTAGTATGCCACCTTAGTTAGTTGAGTTTGGTTTGAGACCCATATAGAGGGTTCTTCTATTTTCTTTGTACTTGAGTTCTTTTGGCTTACACAAGTAAGAAGAGGAAAACTGTTTTCAGCCTCCACCCTTGTGTGTCTTCCCCCATTGTGCAAGCAAGAAAGCTTCAAGCGAGACTCCTTCCTTCTCTCCCACAATCTTGACATTAATCCTAGGAAGGATTCTTCTCATCTCAAAGGGGGAGGGGAAGGAATCAAACCAAACACATAAGGAAAACAATAAAGGAAAAGTACACATTAGAAACCTTAATCAATGCCTAAAAATAGAAATGGAAGCATGAAATAAGTTGTGATTGAGGAAAATGTCAATAAGATTTGAAATCAATAGACTACTTAAAGGTCTTTCTACATTTCAATTCAGTAAGTATGTAGTTGTTTCCTTTTGCTTTGTAATTATTCTGAAAAACCACTAATGGTAAATGTAGTTTCATGACAGGCACCCATCATGGCAGGCCAAGAAAAGGTGGGCAATTTGCCTTTTTCAAAAGAAGAGTAGGTAAAATACGGCCTTTAAGTGGAAATACGGGCCTTTAACTAGTTTAATTTCTGACATGTCTTCAACCTAGAAGACGTGGCCATCGAAGAATGAGCTGTGACAGATCATCGAGCAATATAGTTTGTAGAAATACATGGAAGCAATGGGCCAAGGGGCAGACTACATCCATTTTGTAGTGTTCTTACGGACTTTTCACAGGGGCTGTGGCACCTTTACCATGCAAGAGGGGGAAGAGGCTCACCAAGTACAAATTGTGCTAATCCCATACCTGGTAGAAAGAGCCCTGTTATTGGCCAATAAGGTGGAATGGAGGCCAAAGAGAGATGTGTATGCCATGCTAGGAGTGGACAAGGTTAAGGTCCATATCAATGATGGCATCAACTTGGCAAATATCCTCGATCACCCTAAGATTCAACTCCAAGTAAAAATGGTGCATGCGATGTTCTCTAGTCAGAGGTACAACACCATCATGAGCCGCATTAGTGTTCCTCTGCTAGAGAGCATCGCAGCATGATCATTGGATGAGGTGAATCTCAATGGTTTCATTGAGAAAGACCATTGAAACCTCAACTAAGGCCCTGGCAACAGGAGGAGGGCCAGTAGGAGGAGAGTCCCCAAAGGAAAGCCTCATCTTCTAAGGCCTCAACCATCAAATTCGGTGGGGTCCTTACAGCCATCATCAAAGAAGCCTTGGGGAAAGAGTAGAGAGAAGGAGAAGAGAAAGGAGTTGGAGAGACACCACTAAGATCACCTCCTCAACAAGAGTAGTAGATGCAAACAAGTGAAGAGACAGAGACTGATGATGAAGGGGAAGGAGAGTTGCAAGACTAGCTAATAGAGGCGCATGGAGCAAAGGAGGAAAGCTTCACAGGGAGTGATAGAAGAAGAAAGGAGAAAAAAAGAAAAAATCAATTTGCAGAGGGCCGCAAGGAGTCTAAAAAGACCGAAGAAGAAAGGAAGAAGAAAGCAAAAGAAGAGGTAGAAAGATTGAGAGAAGAATCGAGAAGGTCTGAGGAGGAGAGAAAAGGAAGGCAACTGAGCTGAAAAGAAAGGAGGATGAGGATATGGCTCTAGCTACATGCCGATCAATAGAGCAGCAGAGTAGGAGAGATGAGCTAGGTACCATGAGCCCACCAAGAGAGGAAGGGCCAAGCTCAAGCACCCATTATGCCCATTCCTACCCTCCTAGTGTCAACCATGCCGACAACCACAACCACCCAAGGCTCCATGCCAAAAGTAGACTCCAACAATGTTTTAGCCTGGGTGCAATGCCTTGTAGGTAAGGAGAGGACCCAAGGGATCGGAGAGGGTACCAAAGTGACAGGGACCAAGAGACCGACTGTAGATGATGCCGAGTCCAGGCAAGATCCAAAGAGGTAGAAGGTGGAAGCCTCTACCACCTCTGTACCCATGACAGAACTACCAGCTAAGGAGTATGATGAATATGTAAAACAGCTGCTATCACAGTTAGAAAAAGCTAGGGAAGGAAAGAAAATAGCAATAGCAGAGCTTGAAGTTGAAAAGGAGACCATGGCTGCATTTCAGTTGGAGAAAAAATGCCAAATAGCCATGGCCCAAAGGGAAATGAATGAGCTGAAAGAGTAGCTACATGCTAAATGCCAAAGAGGAGATAGAAGTTGAATGGCAAGCAAGATTAGATGAAGAAATGGAAGCCTTAGTGAGCCAACAAAGACACAATGAAGAGATCATGGGGCTATATGAAGATCTGCAAGATGAAATGGAAAAGATCACTAAAGCCACAGAAGAACTGGAGGTGTTGAGGGAAGAAAGAGCATGCAAGTACGAAAAAGAGGTGGAAATTTTGACACAAGAGGCAGCCTCAGCACAAGAAGGGTAGCAGAAATTAAGAGGAGAAATGGAAGATCAAGAATGGAGGCTGACAATGCTAGCTCAGAGGTAGGGGGAAAGCCTCAAGGAAATGACGAGAGGGGCAGATGAATGAGCGGCACATAATGAAAAAATAGTTAAAACATTTGTGCATCATCTAGCTCAGGTGGAGAAAGACAAAATATTGGTTGAAAGTTGAGCAGCGGCCGTCCACATGAGTTTCAAGGCATAGCAATGCACCTTCCTTAATATGCTACTCAATGTCACTCAGATAGAGCAAAGGGAGGCCGTTGAAACAATTAAGAAGAAGCTTGGAATTGCACACATGTCCTTGAAGGCAGGCCTACATATGCTAGCACAACTATTAGGAATCCGCCTAAGCTCCGAAGAACAAAGAAAGTATATGTTGCAAGTAGGCCTAACCCCACAAGAGGTGGACGCATTAGGGTTTTCCGAAAGGGCGTAGCAGGAAGCCCGACAAGGGGAAGAGTCTGGACTGAACTTTGAGATGGGAGCTCATGAAGAGGAATTAGTCCCACCAACTCCTTCTCCACCCCTAGAAGACCAGCAACCAATGGACATCTCTGCTAAGAGGAGAGTAGTGCTGAAAGAAAAAAGGAAACAAATGGTGGACGAATCCAGGAGAAGATTGAATGCTAGACCGGATTGCACCCATTCCACCAACCTCAAATGAACTCCTAGCCAGCTTCCACATAGATCTCATCGTCTAGGAGCAATAGGAAAGTGCAAGCCATCCTTTTGATCTTAACTTCCACTTCCCCACCAACTTGTGCCAATTCCTCCCCACATTAAGGTGGTGGAAGAGGTGATTGCCATTGGAAGCAGGCTAGGAGACAAATGGTTGAAGGAGAGAGAGCAAAAACCCACCCTCTAGGGCACGAAGGATGAGGAATTTTGGCAAGACAAGGTTTATGAGGTCTAGAGAGTAGTGCCGACGGGCTAGGAGTGTCAGCCTACATGGAGAAGGCTCCTCTATGACATAAACATGGACACTTGGGTGGCATTTTGCACAACACCCTCCCATTCGAATGCAACAACTTGATATTCATGCCATACCCTCGAAGAATGGGAGTGGATTTTGACCCCGATGTCCATGACTAATACAACTTCCCCGTAATCTACAATGCAAATTGTACCACACTTGAGGAAGCCCTTATCTTTACCCTAAAAAATCTGGGTGATTCTATAGTCCATTTTGTAGATGAATTCACTTCGTGCCCCAACCCTGCATTCATTACTACCTATAATTACCTTAGGTTACTTAGGATATTACTTAGGCAAAATCCCACCCCACAAGAACGCAACCTTCCACCCATTTTCTTTGATCCCAATGCCATAGACAATTGTGCCATGGCTCGATTAATAATGCGTGTTCATGTCCAAGTGCGGATATGGTAGAGTGTGATGAGTAACAAGGAAAAGGGTGATTGAGTGTGATGCGCCTCTATCATCAAAGTTAAAGAGATAAGTGGGATGATAGAAAGGCCAACATGCCTTTTTGAAAGGCCATTTGGGCATTTTGATAAATCAAAGTTCTATAAGGTCTTAGCAAAATCCATTTGGTTGTTACTGAATTGGAGAGGCATATAAGGCCTTTGTGTCAAGATATTTGGCCATTAATGGCATGCAAATGCCAATATGTCCCATGGTGATTCTCCTATAATTTTCTAGTAATTCACCAAATGTATCTTCTTCAATTTATTAATTTTTTTGAATAATACATTTTATCAATTTATCAATTAGATAGGCCGATAGGCCTTGAAGTCAGGAGATTCAACTACTTTTGGCCTTTTAACCAAATACACCCAAGGCCCTTGGCCGAATTTCAAGGCCCTCATTCAAACTGTGGTGTCAAATGGCCTTTCATCCAAACATGCCCAAGGTGCTTGGCCAAATTCAAAGGCCCTCAATCAAATTATGATGTCAAGTGGCCTTTACGCCTTGTGTTAAGATCTTTGGCCTTTATCAATTGAATGCATGGTCTTTGTCCTTGTGTTGACCCTTATGAGATTTTGTCAAATCTTAGCCCTTAAAGGGCCAAAGCTAAAGAGAGGTAATTCGTAGCCCCTAGTAGACCAATTGTGAAGATAATGCCATGTATGGACCAAATTGTGGAGATGAAATCAAAGTGCTTAGTTGTGAGAAAGTAGAGTTGTAGCATTGGAATGCGTGCACAAGAGGGAGAAGAGAGCTCAAAGTACAAGAAGAATATCTTGTTTACTAAGTTGCTTACAAGTACAACTTGGGTACACTCTCCCACACATGATAGTGACCCATAGGCTGTTTATATAGCCTCTGCCAAGCTAGGGTTAGGGTTTCCCCTACCCCTAAGGCTATTCACACTGAGAAAGCACAGTTGCAGCATTGGAATGTGTGCAAAAGAGGGAGAAGAGAGCTCAAAGTACAAGAAGAATATATTGTTTACTAAGTTTCTTAAAAGTACAACTTGGGTACACTCTCCCACACATGATAGTGACCCATAGGCTGTTTATATAGCCTCTGCCAAGCTAGGATTAGGGTTTCCCCTACCCCTAAGGCTATTCACACCCATCTGCCCTCATACACCCTTGCTTACAGTGGGTTCCTATGCCTATCTTCTAACACCCCCCTCAATGCTAGGGTGGCATTTGATTACAAGGCATGTAAGATGTCCCCCGCCTTAAACAACTGGAATGCCTTTATAAATCAGGCTACAAGAGTGTTTTTAGGTAGATGGTTTAAAAACTCAAAAAATTTGATCTTCAGATGGATTGGAGGCATAATTGGCCACCAGTTCTTTGGGTACATCAGGAATGTTGGGGCATTTACTAGTGATATGCCCTATCTTCTTGCATTTGTTACATTTCATTTTCTCAGGGTACTTCTTCCAACAGTTGTTTACAAGATGTCCTTTTTTCTTACAGAAAGAACATCTAACGAGAACTGTATGTACCAATACTTGATCACGAGAAGTTGAAGATGCCTGACTGGTGCTACCTTCTTTGTGGTTCCTCTTTTCTTCATCCAAACAGGATTGGATGATACTTGCCAATGTAGGATCTGGAATGTTGGTAAGAGTGGTTACAAGGGTAGGAAACACCTTTTTAACCACTTTTAGGAGAATAGCAATAGCATATGCTTCATGTATTGGAGCTTGTACTGAGGCAATCTGTGCCATAAGTCCCTTCATGTGAGAGAGAAATTTTCCCAAGTCTTCTCCTGATCGATATTCTAAGCTAAGAATTCAACTTTAAGGAAGATTTTAGTATTTTTACCAGTAGCTCCATAGAGCTTTTCAAGCTCATTCCATTTTTCTTTAGCAGTATTTAGTTTATCAACATGATGAATCAATGACTCATCTAAGTGTAACATGATGATTGCATGGGCACGTTGGTCATCCTCTATATCAACCAAATTTGCAGAGTTAACAACTCTAGTGCCTTGAATGAGAGGCCAATACCCTCTCTCCATCATCTTTACTTGATAAGTACCTGCCATGGGTGGAAATCTTTGCCATCAAATTTCTGAATTTGAGGATGGACATCAGCATATGTTATGGCCATTTGGAAGGTCTTACCACTTGCTAGAACAAGGGTAGTGTCTAGTCCCTTACAAGCTTTGCCACTAAATGCGGAAGAAAATCAAAGTTGTAATGAGGAGAAAGGCTGAAAATCATACATATGTAATATTTCAAAATATGACTTTGGTGGTCCTTTCTGATGAGCAATCTTCTTCCGAGGTTTAATAGTCTTTTTAGGCTTCAATGATTTGAATCTAGACTGGACTTCAGGCTCCTCCTTATGGTATGGCTCAGTGGATGACCCTTGTGTTGGACAAGGATAGTCTATGATTTCAATGCTTGTTGTTGATGATTCCGAGGAGAGTACAATGACACTCATCCCTCTAATTTCATTGACCAATGTACTTAAGAAAAAATCACTCAAGATATGCAATACATTTCTAGTGTATGATGGTCTATGTGCTTATAATTGTACACATAGCCTTACAACTTGAAGCAAGGTACTTAGTTGTTTTAATTTCCTGATGAAAACATTCAGATTATGTAAGTATTAGCAGCAATGATGATTAAGCAATGTGCCTTAGTACTTACAAGCACTCCTATGTAGCTCATGTTGCTAGAGATGGTAAATGTCAGTCTTGATAAGCTTGATGATGACTTTTCAAGTTCATTAACCTCTGAGATTAGGTTCATTGATTAGTAACTGACTCAGAAGGATTTAACTCGGTGATTAAAATCAGTGTTAATGACATGATATTGAGAAATTTAAAAGTTGAAGAAGCTTGAAGCTTCCTGGCTATGGCTACCAGGAAACTGTCAGTTAGGGTTTGGCTTTTAGCAGCCAATAGAGGTCAAATTTTCCAGAGCCCTCTTAGGAGGAGATGGCCCACTAGGGCGGCTGAAAAAGCCCTATGGCGGCCGCCTTCATTGCATCTCCCATAGCCCGCGCTACAATACGAACTGGTCGCCTACCCA
Source organism: Lygodium microphyllum (assembly GCF_053477565.2). Taxonomy (NCBI): domain Eukaryota; kingdom Viridiplantae; phylum Streptophyta; class Polypodiopsida; order Schizaeales; family Lygodiaceae; genus Lygodium; species Lygodium microphyllum. The sequence goes on from NC_141135.1 coordinate 104,446,706, forward strand.
GAACTATGCCGTTCTGACACAGAACGCAATGTCATGCTTGTTGATGCCCAATGTCACTTTTTGAAGTGCCACATAGCTATGCCTTGAGATGGAGAGAAGGTTTGTAGAAGATGGTAGGAGCTAAAATGCCCTCCTTTGCTTGCAGCAAGTCCACCAAGGTCAGGGGGTTCAAAAAATAGGCTTTGGAGGTGAAGAAGATGGATGAAAGATGGAGTTCTTTTGTGTACTTAGTGGAGCTGAGATTTGAGGAAGCTGAGGGGATCAAATGAGGCTTTGATACCATGTGAGAAAGCAGATTTGTAGCATTGGAATGTGTGCACAAGAGGGAGAAGAGAGCTCAAAGTACAAGAAGAATATCTTGTTTACTAAGTTGCTTACAAATACAACTTGGGTACACTCTCCCACACATGATAGTGACCCATAGGCTATTTATATAGCCTTTGCCAAGCTAGGGTTAGGGTTTCCCCTCCCCCTAAGGCTATTCACAACCATCTGCCCTCATACACCCTTGCTTACAGTGGGTTCCTATGCCTATCTTCTAACATTAGTGACTTGCAATTGGATTTCTCCCAATTTCATCCATACTTTGCTTCCTTCGCCTTTCTCCATATGTAGCTACGAGCCTTCTTTTTTCTCCACATGCAACTACAAGTCTTCTCCTTCTCCTCTCCTTCTTCCCTACTCTTTGATCTCACAAAAGACAATTTAAATGTCCCAAAAACTCAAGGAGCAAGCCCAACATGCAAAGACTAAGCTTTTCATTCAATTCACAAAAGCTATAAAGAGCTATAGGGCCACTCGAACCCCTTGCTTTTGCAAGCCCCCTTTTATGACCTTGCAAGGAAGCCACTTACCAATTTCACATGGTATTAAATAGAGAACTAGAAGTTAGATTTTTTAAATGGTTCTTAGTATCTGAGGTTCATTTCTAAGGTCTCTTAAATTCCATATTCTACACTAAATCAAAATTTTAACCAAATTTCATTTTAACTCTCCTACTCCATCCATCCTATCCTATTTCACACCTATTTTGAAGCCACTTCTATCTTTTTGGAGTATGCACTACCATTGCATTTTAGAGTAGTCCTTCTATTGTGATCCATGATAAAGAGAATCTATGCCATCGTAGGCAATTTTGTCAATGTCCCTGAAATGGAAACAAAATATTAGAGCTTTTGCAAGATGAACATCGTACTTGATAGAATACCTATCATTTCAAGCACTTCGCCTAATTAGGCAATGGCTACCTCTCACACAATCAATGCATCTCTCATACTCATTGATCTATCCATCCTTCTCTCAAATCCCATGAAAGTAAGAATGAACAAATCAACAAGGGTGTAGTGAGTTCACCATCATACCTTTTCCTTTACGCCTCAAAGTGAAAGCTCAAATGTGGCTCCATGATACATGAAGTTCTCTACTCCATAACTCCTTATCCAATCCATAGGTACTCAATCCATAAGAGGAAATATGAAGAGGAAGATAACCAACCCAACCTCTCCTCAAATCCACCTTTCACTTAAGAAGCACTCTCACTCTCACACTCTCCCCTCCTGTCCTCTCAAAATGAAGCACAAGAAGATAGAGTAGAAGTAAGAAGGAGAAGAATGCTCTCAAGTTTTCACACCACAAGAATGAGCTTATCCATTCACTTTCTGGCTTTTATACATAGAGTTTTGAGTCTAGGCTTTCACTCAACTTGGATACCCATCCCTCCTTTTTTATTTTTGTTAAGTCTTTATGATTAATGCATATATATTTAGATTATATTGACCACTATGAAAGTTAGTGCTCATACTCTTGTCTTGCTAGGTTTTTTCTTTTTGGCAAGAAATATTACAACTTACAAGGGTATTATGTGTGACTCTCAAAAAAAATTTATTATAAATAATAACGTGTCCATGGTAATAACTGGAAAATATTGGATACACATGGTTAAAATTATTAAGTTATAAAATATTTGCAATGCTTTGCATCCTTGCTAGATTTTCCATTTTGCCTTGCTAGCTTTATTCACCTTTGCCATTTGTCAATTGCTTGCTACTAATTGCATGTTTCGATTGCAGTTAATAGCTTTAGTATGAGATTGAGGTGGCAAGTCAATTGTTTTATGGAACTATAATTGCACTAAGCCTATATCTCTTATCTCTTGATCATTATAGAAAATGTCGCACAAGTGATCAATCATTTTGGATCGAGATGGATCAGAGCTCAACAATGTAAGTTCTCTACCATAGTTTGCTTCTATTATAATGAAAGTGTGTGCTTGTAAGATGTTGCATGAAATATGAACCAGATTTTCATATGAAGAGAATGTGTGGAGCCCCAAGAGGAACACCAAAGAAAAGGGGATTCTACTGCAAGAAAATCTATCTTGTAACATCATCAAGCTTTTATTTCATTCTTTTGATCATCAAAACAAAGAAAACAGCAATTCTTCACGCAACATCATACTAGATATCTCCCATAGATTTGATAGAAACAACCATAATATTCCACATCTTCATAGAATCCATCAATAGAACAAGGAACACAAAATAATACACCATTTTTTAATGGAAGTCAATCACATAGTATTCATCTTCAATGTCTTCATAGTTTTCTCTCTCAATCTCTCATATACAGTTACACCGTTTTGATAGTTTTTTCTATCTCTAGCTCTCTCTCTCTTTCTCTATCAATAGTACATCATCTCCTCACTACAATACTCTAGAATGGCTCCCAATGATCCTTCTTAGGTCGTGGATACACCTCTCAAGAGGTATGTCTGATGTGAAGAGGCACCAGAGCCACTACAGTGTCTCTTCATAGCTCACTACTGTCACTATCACTCCAATTCAATCTTCAGCATCTACTTATTCCATTTGTTTTAGCTCTTTTGAACTTAGATTTGTCCTTTCCAAAAGTTAAAAAACTTTCCCAAAGTCACATATACTTTCTACAAAACACTTACAGAAGATCTACAGAGCAGTACAGTACAGTACAGGAACAGAGCAGATACAGAACAGATACAAAGGCTCTACAAAAGGTTTATAGAGGGTTACAGAAGGCCATCAAAGAACAGTAGATCCTCATAATTCAAATGATTCCAAACTATCAAAAAATATTTAATAAACCTTCAAAAGATTTCAACCTTCATCAATCATCAATCCATGCTTCATATAGAAGAAAATCAGAACAAAACAGAAGCTATACAGAAGGTATACATAACCAATCAGAACCTCAACAGAACCTATCAGAACATCACAGAGCTTCATATCTCCAACTAAAAGTCATCATGAACTTTCAAAACATAATCAATATCATCCAAAACACTCTCAAGCACTTCCATTAACAACCATACATCACTGTAAATCTATCAAAAATCAATCATTCAGACCTCAAAAACAACAAAAATTAGTCAAAAATTCAGTCTTTTTCCACTCTCAACATATCCCACACTTAGAAAGGAAGCGTCCTCACGACCTAAGGAAAAGAAGAATATAAGTTCACTAAAGAGCTCACTTTTATCTTCTGTAGTATCTTCAATAATCTCTCCAAACCACGATTCCAACTTATTACCTGTATCTCTAAAAAAGAATACTACTAAAGGAAAACTTCATTATTCATTAACACATCTGATAATCAATAAAAATTCATAACAAATTTGTAAATGATATAAGAAGTTCTTCTTTAGCTTTCCATCATAGGCTTTCCATCCACCATCAATAGTTGAAAAGAGCTCTCGAACAAATTATTCAACCAGCACAAACTCATCACATACAAATTATTACAACACACACACAAACACTAACATCTGAATGACACCTCCAAAAAGAGATATATATCATTAAGAATCATCCCAAATACATTGCAAAGGCATCAATGAAGGTGATCCCTTTTGAAGGCTTGGTGGTTTCGAAAATGATCCATGGAGAAGGACTCATCCACAAATGTCTTGGGAGAATTTTGAAAGAACTGAATGTAGCACATCCTTTCTAACAAAAGAAGGTATCTGTTAGGTAGACATAGGGCATGAAAATATAGGACATCCAACTGTTGGGAATCAATGTTCACATTGACATTCATACAAAGCTTTGGAATGGCCTTTTGATTGTTATGGGAATGCCTATGGATATATGCTAGATACCAAGCAAAATGAGCTGTCAATCTCAGTGAAGGATCTAGAGATTGTGAATATTGGTGAGCAAAATGGAGGTAATTCTGGTATGCTTGACTAGCAGTTGTCCAGTCCCCTAGAATTAATGGCCAGTTAATCTGTGGTCCCGTGAGAGAATCAGTTGAGCTCCATCCTCTTCTTGTCGGAATCTATTGATCAAATCCTTTGTACCCACTGGGGTTGAGAAATAAAAGTGGCAGGAGATAGAAGTGGAATAAGTAAAAGAGGATGAAGAGATGGGTAGGCAAAATCATAAAAGGAGGAATAAGATAAAGAAGGAGTGGCTGAAAATTTAAGTGAATCAGTTAGGAAAGGTGTCAATTGATAAGCAGGAAAAGTAGAAGGTATATGAATAGATGGAGAAGGACATGGCGGAGAAGGGGAAAGAACTCAATCTTCGATAAAAGAATAATAGGTAAATATAGGAATTTGAGGAAAACCTTGAGGTTGGAAAAGGAGAGGTAAGATAGCTGCTAAGTTGGCTTGATAAAGGGAAAGATAAGTAACATAGCAATGGGTCATTTGTTGGTAGTACAATAGGCTAGGAATAGAGGGACCTAAAATAGATTGTCTCTGGTAGGCATCAAAGAAGGATGAATCAAAGGGATGGTTCTTGGAAAGATAAGCTAGGAGATCCACCCTCAGTTGGTTAGCACTCTGCACATAAGTAGAAGCTGTATTCTGACGTTGATTCAATACCACAGAATCAATCATTGAATGCCATGAATTGTCAGGACAAGTAGCCACTTTAGAAGAATAACACTGGAACATGTCATATATCCTCAACTCCAAGTAGTTGACATATAAAACAGCTTGCAAAACCACATCCCCCACATACCAAGCCAAATCTACTTCATTTGAAATCAACAGATCACCTCGTAGATACATGTAAGATAGCAACATGGTATCCGTCGTCACAGAATCTTCAAAAATCATACAAACCACTTCTGTCAGCAAATCAGGAGACCAAGCCCCACTCCAACCATCCTTTGGAAGAGGGAGATCCATCATTGAAAGCTTCATATAGAAGGCCAACTTCTACAACTGATAGTGAACAAAGAAAGAATGGTCTGAAGGAACATACTCCTAAAAGTGCTCAAATGTAGACCATAACAAATCCATTCGGGACTGCAATCTTTCCACTTTATCTTGAAATAATGGACACAATGTGGCCTGTCTCTGGAGAACTGCCAAGTCCTACTGAGAGATAGAAGGAATCATAGGAACATTGGGGCTCAGAGGAACGGACCGTGACTATGTCAGTTGGTCCTGCAACTACTTAATCTGGGAATCTTGTGATTCCAATGTATTATGAGCAGTCTGCAAAGCTGACAGTTTTGCATCTAAAAGAGTTTGAAACTCTTGAGCTTCTTTGGACATTCTCTCTTTCTCCTCCGAGACTCGAGTGACCTTTGACTGAGCTTCTGCTAACTGAATCTTCAAAGAAGATATTTCTTCTATCTGGGTCTCAATCATTTGGGTCTGCTACTCCATCTACTTAACCAGATCAACAAGAGTATCTTTAACAGAGGCTAACTCTAAGGTTGCCTTATGCAATTGGTCTTTGGACTGCATCAATTCTTCATAGAAAGAAGCATATAACTGTTGAACACAAGCTGTTACTAAGAGTTCAATAGAACTATGGATGTCATTACAAAGGAATGGAATGGCATATCCTGACACTATAGTGTTCAATGAAGGGACTGATATTTCCAAAGAACCCTCTCTATGTGCCCTGAATAAATTGTTGCATGTGAGGTAGGCAGGGAGGTCACTGCCAGAAGTAGTAGGAACTATGACTGAAGGAATGACTGAGGGAGATTTATGTGCCACACGCTTCAAGTGCTTCCGCTGAATGACCAATGGAGAAGGGGAATCAAGATCCTCTATGTCAATAGGTTCTGACTCTTTTGAAGGTGGAGGGGGAGGTACTTGATCAGATGGAGAAGGTGGTAGGACACCCTTCTTAAGGCCTGAGTATGTCAAGAAAGCATATAAGTATGAACCATAGGTGACATTTGTAACATTCCCTCTGGTCACTTTGACAAAATGTTGGTCCATCTTCGTAAGCAGGTAAGTACTCCAATCAATGGCCACCCCTTTTAACACCATCCTGGAAGATGTGAAGAGCTCTTTGGAAAAATAATGAGATGGTGTTTTGGCAGGCATAAACCTGTCTTGGAGGAACTGGCAGACTTACTTCCAAAGAGGATCAGTGATCATGGAAAAAGACACTCCGGAAGTGTTAATCACCTTTTTAACATCCAGAATCTCTTTGGTCTGCTTCTGTAACAGCTTAAGAATCTCATCATTGGAGAATAATTTTCTAGCTGTAACAAAGGTTCTCCTTTGTAGGGAAGAGATAAAGCCTTCCCTAAACCTCGGGGTGTCAATACCATGGAAGCACCACGAACCAGGCCCGATTTCTTACTGTATGATGCAAGAAACTCATCATACAGGGATGGATCGTTTGGAATCAATGGGACTGAAGCAACCACGAAAGTTGCAAGTCCTGCTTTCGCTATAGGCTCAAAAGCCAGTAGGAAAGAATAATCCCTACTGATCAACGGGACATACTGGATAGGAGGAGGAGCGTGAGGCGCCATTCAAATGGAAAACACACACACCACAAACACAGACAATCACAAAGAATGCCTACAAAACAACCAAAATAGCTATCAAAAAGAAATCGATCAAAAGAAGTATACACACAGATGTAACTAACCAATTGACCACCCCAAACAACCCACATCCTAGAAAAAATTCGGCATGACCTCTACATATATGCAACTGAAAACTTCATGCGATGCAACAAACAAGCACCCAAGACCCTGTATCAGGAAAAAAAAAGAAAAAAAACTACAAACCGCACCCATAATCGTATCACACAAGCAAACCATTATACCTTAAAAACCTAATCAGGACCTAACCACAATTTCAGCTAAGAGGACTTTACGTGCCCATCCCACGAAGCGTGTTTATTAAAAAGGGGAAAAAAAGTGCAGTGAGGAAAAATGATTTTAATGAAGGGTTCATTTTAAGAAATTATTAACAATGGGTAAACTTTTATTAGGTTATAAATCCTAATAAGAAAACAACGGTTCATTCTTAAAATTTAATTACAATTTATTAGGATGAAGTGATGCTTTAACGAAGCCCGGACTGCGATATCCAGACTGGGGTCTCTAAATGCAAATTCATTAATTAAAAATTAATAGTGATGTGGAGCGCTTTTTTGCCAGCGCATGCTTTTTGTGACGGCTGGTTCATTTTTATTAAAAATTAAAGTGCCTCTGAAGCGCACTTAGCGCGTGCAAAGTGAACGACTGATTGATTTTAAATTATTAGAAAACTGTGCGTTTAACGCGAGCGAGCGTGAAAAAGTGGGTGAATAAATTTTATTTTAACAATTAACTGTGGTTAAGGGATAACCAAAATGAATAAAGCACAAAAAATAAATACCTAGTAGAGGTGTGTATGCAAGAGACTGAAGGCGCACTGAGTAGTCCCAAATGCAAGGAATCCAGTCAAAAAACCAAAAACCACTGACTTGAAAAAATAAAGCACCTTAGTGTTTTTGTTTGTTTTTTCTAAATTTTATTTTAGGTGTGTTTGTATTTTGGATAGTGTTTAGTTTTGTTTGTTTGTTTTGTTATTCTTTTTCTTTTTCTATTTTTATCTTAATGATTAAAACAAGATATAGGACACATGAATATGTTGTGAAGTGAAAGGGTGGGATTTTAGCAATCCAACAAGTGTCAACAATGTGTTTGAATTTATCCATGATTTTTTCAACTGATTTTTGGAATTTAAAATGAATTTTCATGAGGTGAAGTATTAAAACTTAGGGTTTTGGCTTCAAATAATACTTTGGCCATTTATGGAAGCATTTTCAATTGAAAAACTATTGGCAAAAGGGGAAAGGGGGTTTGTGAAATTTTCTAAAAAAATTTTGTAAATATTTCTAAATTTTTACTAATTTTTAATGAGTTTTGCTCATTTTACATGTATTTTTGAAAGAATTTTGAATTTTTGAATTTTTGCAATTTATTTTCGTGAATTCCCACTTTAGAAAATATTGCAAATGATTTCAACAATGTTGAACTTTTTTAGAAACTTTTTTGTGATTTATTTGGATTTTAAATGAATTTTAATGAATTTTGAAGGTTTTTTGGTGTTTTATGTGTATTTCTATGTGTTTTTCGGGTTTGAAAATTAAAAGGCGGTGCCTGAGTTGCGTGTGAACAGCGGAGGATGACTGCATATGAATGGTTGACTGCAACACACCACCGCACGGACAAGTTGAAGGCGCGTCCTCGCGCGTGAACGCCCACTAGCAGCTCACCCGTACACTCACACACACCAAAAGATCCGCACGGCATGGGAACAGGGGAGGGAGAGGGGAGGTGTGCTGCGAGGGAAGAGGGTGGTGGGTGGGAAGGGGGGCTAGGGGAAGGGTAACCGGGGGTGGGTTAGGGTTTAGGGAAACTACAGTTAGGTAGGAGGTAGGGTGGGGGGCCCAAAGAGGGGTGGGCCAAATCTGGAAGGGGGTTTAAAATAGTGGGGGGGTGAAAAATGGTGGGGGGGTTAATTGCAGGGGGGGAAGGGAATGGGTGGGCAGGAGGGGAGGAGGCCCACAGGAGGGGGACATAGGAGGAGGTGGCGAAGGAGAGTGGAGGAGGGGGGGAAGGAGGAGGTGGTGCCCAGCGAGGAGAGTGGAGGAGGGGGGGAAGGAGGAGGTGGCAGAGGAGAGTGGAGGGAGGGGGAAGGAGAGGTGGCAGAGGAGAGTGGGGGAAGGAGGAGGTTGCAGGGGAGAGTGGAGGAGGGGGGAAGGAGGAGGTGGCGCCCAACAAGGAGAGTGGAGAAGGGGGGGAAGGAGGAGGTGGCGGAGGAGAGTGGAGGAGGGGGGGAAGGAGGAGGTGGCGCCCAGTGAGGAGAGTAGGGAAGGGGGGGAAGGAGAAGGTGGCGAAGAAGAGTAGAGGAGGGGGGGAAGGAGGAGGTGGCGGAGGATAGTGGAGGAGGGGGGGAAGGAGGAGGTGGCGCCCAGCGAGGAGGAGAGGGAGGGTGCGGTGGGAGAGGCGCCGTAGGAGAGAGGGAGTAGGAGGGGCAGCGAGGCGGAGAGAGTAGGAGGGGCCGTGAGGAGAAGGAGGGGGAAGGAGGACGCTGGGGTGGGTGAAGATGGAAGAAGGTGGAGGAGATCGAGGAGGCAAGAGGTGTGGGGGATGGGGGAGTCCGCATGGAGGAGGCGAGGAAGATGGAGACCACGGCGTGCGACGAGAACAGGTACGACAGTTTTTTTCGTTTTGTTTGTTTTTTAAATTTTTTTTATTTCATTTTTGTTTTTCTATTTCTTTGGGTTTTTTTTATTCTTCTTCTTTTGTAATTTCATTTTTGTTGTTCTATTTCTGTGGGTTTTTCTTGTTCGTTTTTTTTTTTAATGGTTTTGAAATTATGTATTATTAGTATTTTTGTTTTGTTTTTTTATTTTTTTGTGGGTGTGGTTTTTTTATTTTATTTTATTTTAAATTGGATTGTTTTAGGTGTGTTGGTTGTGTTTTTTTTTGTTTTTTTCTTAATTTGTGTTGGAATTTTTTTTAAATATTGTGAGTTGTTATGATTTTTTTTTAATTGTTTCTTTTGTTTTTGTTTTTGTGGGTATTTGTGGTTGTTATGGTTATGATGATTAGAAAAAGGAGCCCACCCCCGTCCCGTGTACATGCGCAAAGTAGGGGTAAAAAACTTTGTAGCAGCGGGATCAGACGGGGCAGGGACAGCCATGCGCGAGGCACCGACGCCACGTGGGAATCCCGAGGCACGTAAAACCAAAAATAGGTGCGTTCACGCGCGATACGAGAAACACGACCACATGGCAAAAATAAAGAAAATTTAATAAAACCCAAATCGCACATCGGATCGAAAAACCGTAAAAAGAAAAAATATGCAAAGAGACAAGGGGAAGATGATAGAAAAATACGACACGGGTTCTAGGGAAAAATCAAGATGTTCACATGGGAAAAACACAAGAAACAAACCCGAAAACACATACGTGTGTTAATCTCGAAAAATCTGTGCATCAGAATGAAGTGTGGAAAGAAGGAAAAATGTGCAGAATAATGAGATAGGACACATTCACATGGGAAAAACCCCAAAACCAGACCCGAAAATGGACTCAAAAATTAATACGGGAAGAACCATGCACCAGAATAAGGGACAGTAAACAGGAAAAATGTCTAGAAGAAAGGGATTCACAGGGCTGGTGTATCAAAACTCAGTTTGGGGGAAACTGGGAGGGGTTCATATGGAAAAAACACAAAAAACACACCCAAAAACACTCAAAAAAATTAATAACTAAAAATCCAGCAATCAGAAGAGGGCGAAGAAAAAAGAAAAAAGTGGGGAAAAGACGGGCGGGACATGGCTGTCAAATTAAATTGAAATTCCGGTGCAAATAGGGCATGTTCACATGGAAAAATGTGAAAAATAGGCACGAAAAAGGCCCGAAAACTCGCAAAAATTAATAACGGATAAACCGTGCATCGAAATGATAGGGAGTAAAAAGGAAAAATATCAAGAGGAATGGGTAGGACTGGGCTGACACATCAAGTCAGGGTTCCAAAGCAATAAAGATGCGTACATATGGAAAACCGTCCAATTTACGGGAATTGCTTCAAAAATTAATAACTCAAGAACCGTCTATTGGAACAAGGGTTGGTAAAAAGGAAAAATGGGTAGTTTGAAGGGATAAACAGGGTTGTAAGGTTGGATGTGAGTCTCAGTGAATGTAGGGTGCGTGTGCATGGAAAAATCACAAAACAAAGAATAAAGATAAACAGTCAAGGAACACCTCCGAAGACAAGGTGAAATAGAACAGAAGAGTGGGGAAGGGACCCCATCAAGGTAAAATGAAGTCATGGTGTAGATGCATGATCATAGCAGGGTATATGCATGGGGGTATGCAACATAGACGCGCAGGGACGCGTCCCCACACTTTAAAACCTTAGCAGGAAGGGTAAACCGAACATCAAGGACCTTCCCCACACTTAAGACATGACCGTCACTGAGAAACGGAAGGTGTACGGTTAGAAAAACTTGGCCCATATTGTCGAGGAGTAATGTCGACTATCGAGGTTGCGTCTTGTATCGTTGTCGGCTGCAGGAGGTACCAAGGTGTCTTCACAGCACACGTCCTTCGTGGTAGGGACCACGCGGTAGCACCTAGGGAGGTAGCTGGTGGAAGGAATCACTGGAAATTCGTCGATGAAGAGGGATATTGCACTCACTCACGATCACTCAAATGGAATGAAAGAGCAGTCACTCGCCCCATTACTAACATCACTTAAGGAAATAATGATGGAACCCGAAGCTCACACCCGATTTAGGAATCGACAAGGGAATGTGCAGAAAGAGTATGCCAGGGTGCACAATTAATGGTACATCAATGCGTCCAACCCGTCTCGTATAGGTGCAAGCAGGAAGGCCAGGGAGCCTTGCAGTGTAGTGTACAGAACAGAGTGACGTGTCCTGTGCTGATGGCAGAGACCCATCCCATGGGTGCAGAGGAAAATGGGAACATACCTGACTCCAATTGTCATAACGTCCCTTAATCCTCACCTCTCGATAATTGATTGAAAAAACACCAATCACACTCAGCCCACCCTCTGTCTCACGCTCTGTTGAAAGATACAGAGGGCATCCCATTCTTGAAACCCATTGATGTAATCCTCACCGTCACTTGTGCAAAGGTTGTATGCCTTGTGCACAATTGATGGTGCAACTGTACATCCCACCCTGTGCCAGAATACAGTGTAAGAAGGAAAGCGAGAGAGCCTTTTGGTGCACTGCACAGGAACAAATAGTGCATTGTGCATTGAGAGGCCCATCCCGTGCATGCAACACTCCGTTCACACATCTCACCTCTCATTTGATTTAAAGGGAAATACTAGTCACTCACCCCACCCTCTGTCTCACACTCTAATAGATATAGAGGGTAGCCCATACTCACGTCCCCATCCTGTTAGGATGAAAGCTCACATCACTTAGGGGTTGGTGATGAAGATCATATCGGTTGTTGTTGTCATCAGGGTATTGAAGCTTAGGCGTACCCGGGGAGATAGCCAACAAGTCTCATACTTTAATGATTTATAAGAAAGGTCGTCTGTTAAAAAGGACAAATGGACTGATATTGCAGAGACATCGCACCAAGGGAGGTGGCTTCAAATTACTTCCAGAAAGGTTCTGCTGGTGAATCAGCTATCCTGAACTGCGAGGTGTTACCACCTTTTCCACAGTTAGCTTCTCGCCCAAGGGTGTTTCCACCTTTTCGTGGAACGAGGCCTATTATGACAGGGAATTTCTTTCTTCTCTCCCATAACTATTTTGTTTGTTTTGTTTTGTTTTTTTCTTTTCTTTTCTTTTATTTCTTTTTCTTTTTCGTGAAGAAAGAGAATGGTAGAAATACCATATGTCAAGACCATCCTCGCCACCGTTGTTGAATCAGACGAGAAAAGAACAAAGTCAGGTTTAGATGTATCTGCGAGGGGTTAGAGAACGAGACCACCTCATGAGGAGAATCATAAGGGCTATCAGAAGTACGAAGAGAAGGACAGTGCGACGCCCAAAAGGGAGAGGGTAAGTCGACTGTGATTGTCAAGTTCTCCAAGGAGGAGAGTACTTCTTCAGACGATAGCCATTGATCAGGAAAGGATCATCAGAGGCACCAATGGTCTACACCTGAACAGAGCCGTTAGGATTGACAGCAAGTACCTTGTACGGGCCCATCCACCGTTGTTGAAGCTTGCCATGAAACTTGCCAAACCTCAAATCATAGGCCAGGACAAGATCACCTTCTTTGAACTCCTTGTGCTTGATGAAACTATCATGATAGGCCTTGCGTCGCACTTGAGTGGTTTCCATGCAATGTAGGGCCATCCGTTGTATCTCATCCAAGCATTCTAAGTGCAAGAGGTGGTGTTGCAATGATTCATCATCTCCCAAGCGTTCTTTAACTGCCACTCACAAAGAGGGCAATTCCAGCTCAACAAGAAAGATGGCTTCTATACCATACACTAACTAGAAAGGGATCTGTCTTGTAGTTGCCTTACAGGAGGTTCTGTATGCCCGGAGGGCCTCCGTCATCCCAGTCACGACGATGTGCAGCAATCATTCTTGTCATCAAGATCGAGCAAAGGATGCGATTGGTGACTTCAACTTGGCCGTTGGCTCTGGGGTAATAGGGAGTGGACTTGCGATGGCGGATCTTATACAGTCCCATCAGCTCCTCCATGATTTTGTTAAGGAAATGAGTACCTCTGTCACTTACCAACTTGAGGGGACTGCCAAAAAGGGTGATAATATTCTCGTACATAAACAAGGCTACGTTGTTACCATCGTCCCACTTCAGGGATTTAGCTTCACACCACTTTGTGACATAATCCGTACATACTAAGATGTATTTGTTCTGCATCCGTCTGGTAGGTGGATCAATGGGACCCACAAAATCAATCCCCCACTTCTCGAACGACTTTAGGGGAAGAATAAGTTGCAATGGCATGGCACTTGTTTTGGTGGGCTTCCCCATTCGATGACAAACATCACATCTCTTACAGTAGTCATATGCATCCTTGTGGAGGGTCGGCCACTAGTATCCTGCTAATAAAGTCTTACTGGCTGTTGCTTCTCCTATGAAGTGTCCACCACATGGTTCGTCATGGCATGCTTTCAATACTATGCTGATTTCATCCCCTGCAACACATTTTCGCAGCACTTCATCTTTGCCTCTCTTGTACGATGCACCGCCTAGCAAAGTGTAGGGGGACTGATTCTAACAGAAGCTTCTTCTTCTCACGGCTTGAGATGCCAGGAGGATACTGTTGAGTTGCCAGGAGGTTGGCTATGTCTGCATACCAAGGAGTAACTATTTCAACTAGAAACAAAGAAGCATCAGGAAGGTCAGGATCATCCTGCTCCTCTTCTTCTATTTGAGGGATCCGTGATAGATAATCGGCTAGGACATGGGAACGGCCAGGCTTACTAACTACTTCAAAGTCGAACTCTTGAAATAGGAGCAACCATCTCATCAGTCGTCCTTTAACATCTGCTTTGTTCATAAGGAAGGACAGGCCTTCATGATCCATGTAGAACTTAAAATACATTGACATTAGATAGTGTTGAAACTTCTCCAGTGCAAACACCATTACTAAGCATTCAAGCTCTATCTGTGTAGTTTCATTCCCTATCAGTGACCTTCCGGCTTGCATAATAAATGGGTTGATCTAATTTAGAGGGCCCTTTTGACATAGGACAGCGCCTAGCCCTTCAACTGATGCATCTATGTGCACATGAAACTCCTTCATCCAATCAGGAGGTTGTAAAATAGATGCTTGGATAAGGCACAGTTTCAGGGTATTAAAGGCTTTTTCACAGTCATCAGTCCAAAGAAAATCCACATCTTTCCTTAGGAGCTTGTGTAGAGGGGCTGCCTTGGTTGCAAAATGTGCAATAAATCTTCTGTAGTAGCCCACATGGCCAAGAAATCCTCTCAATTTCTTGAGGTTTGTTGGTGCTGTTAAGGCGGCAATCTTTTCAATCTTCACTGAGTCCGTTGCAATCCCTTGTGCAGAGAAAATATGGCCCAGAAGAACTCGTGTGGAGACGCCAAAGACACATTTGTCGGGGTTGAGAGAAATCCCATACTCTTGGCATCTGTCAAAACATTGCTCTAGGTGTCCCCAGTGCTCATGGATTAAGCTATAGACACAAAAGTCATCAAGATACACCTCAATGAAATCATGCAAATGATTTTGGAAGGCATCCATCATTACTCATTGGAAGGTGGCAGGAGCATTACAGAGCCCAAATGGCATCACTCTATAGGCATAGGTCCCCCATTCTGTGGTGAAGGTTGTTTTGGATTGATCCTCTTCTACGATTTGGACTTGGTTATATCCGTTGAATCCATCCAAGAGGGAATACACGTCATGGCCTACCACTGTGTCCAACAGTTGGTATGTAAAAGGAATAGGGAAATGATCCTTCTTCGTTTTCGAATTGAGCTTTCGAAAGTCCACACATATTCGAATTTTCCCATTCTTCTTGGGTACTACCACAAAGGGAAAAACCCATTCACTATTAGCCATGGGATAAATGAACTCGGCTTCAAGAAGTTTCAATAATTCAGCCTTCACCACAGCAGAGTAATTAGGATTCATATGCCTTTGTCTTTGCCTTACAGGTTTGGCATCGGTCTCTAGGTCAATGTGATGTTGGCATACTGTGGGATCAATTTCCTTTAGATCTTTATATGACCAAGCAAACACGTCTAAGTTCTCTTTGAGTAGATCTCGCAGGACCACTAGCTCTTCTTTTGGAAGATTAAGACCCACTTTCAGGTGACATTCAGTACCGTCAGTATCCAAGAATGTTACTTGTCTTTCACCTTCCACTTTGCGGACGAATGTCCCATGGACTGCTTTTGAATAGAGGTCCGACTCTTTCAAGAGAGTAGTGTCATCATCTGATGTTCCACTAGAACCAATGTCCTCCTTCTGAACAGATGACTCATTTGTCTGTTGAGGTTGCTGAAAGGGTATCAGAGCTTTGTTTGCTTCTGTGTGAGGAATGATTTCTTCTGGACTTAGGGATTTATCTCCCGAGGATGCGTCCAGGAATGTCACATAGCACGGACCTTCTAGAATCCATGGCTTTAATGGCTCTAGCTTCTGTTGTTGACAAGGGGCATCATCATCATCTTTTCTTTGGACTGAATGGTCAGGGCGACAGGAACCACTAGTGAACTTAATTTTTATGCTTTTAATCCATTGCTTATACAGATTCTGCATACTTTGTGGTCCATTGGTCAACCCAAATGGAACCATGGTCATTCCATCCAGCACCCTGAGATCTTTGGCCTCTGAGGTCTCTGTAGGGACATCAACAAGATCATCCGCTATCAGAGGATCTTCTTTATCTACACTTTCATAACCTGCTTTGTTTTCTTCCTCATCATTTTCATCCTCTTCCTCTAGAGGCTTTGTCTCTGCTTCTGTAGAGGCTCTGTAGGAGAAGAACAGATCTTCTGCCCCTCTGCATCTGCTTCTGCTTTTGCTTCTGCTTCTATCTCTGTTACTGCCTCTGTCTCCGGCTCTGTGACTGTCTCTGTTACTACTTCTATGACTGTCTCTGGCTCTGTCTCTACTCTGTATCTGCTTTGTCTCTGTTCTGTTACTATTCTGTATCTATTCTGTCTCTGCAACTGTCATGTAGCAGGGAGAACTATACATCCATGCTTCTATCTCGCCGTCAGAGGTAATTTCAGAAGTTAATTCTAGTTGAGCCAGGAGATATTCTCCCATGGACAAAGACTTTTCTTCCCTTGGTAGTTGGCTTACAGTGCCCACTGTTAGGAACTGTGCCTCTGTTTTCATGGGAAAGATCTGTTTAACAGCCTCTTCATCTCCTGATGTACCATCTGTTACCTCGTTGCAGGAGTCAGTTATGACTTCAATGGATGTGGATCCATTGCCTTTTTGCAATACATACAACTTCAACACCATTTTGTTGGGTCCTCTACCTAGGGTTAGGGTTCCTTTGAACCAGTCCATCCTAGCTCTCGCTTCAAAAAGCCAAGGTCTTCCCAACAGTAGAGGGTATGAGGTCCCATAAGAATTTGGTTTGACCACCAAATATATTAGCCAATAAGCTCTTACTGCAAAGGTTGTTTTTACATATGGGAGGATGCCCAACGGTTTGATTCTGCTTTGGTCTACCAATCTGATAAGCCACTGTGTAGGTTGAATTCCTTGCAACCCTAAGTCCTTCATTGTCACATCCGTCATTATGTTTACTGATGAGCCTCCATCAATCAATGTATCTGAAATAAAGCATCCTTCTATCCATACACTAATCTCTGGGGTTCCAAGATCTAGGAAGGCATTAGCCACATCTACTTCCTTTACAAGCTCCGGGGCCTTATTGGTCTTGATCGCTGTTGAAGGAGCGATCCTTAATCCACGTCTTCTTGTCAAGATGCTTTTGAATTTCTTTCGGCAGTTGGGAGACAACATCAGTAACTATCGGAATGTTTGGTTTGGTTTAAAAGTGTCTAGGTCTTTTACCAAGTCATAATCTTTGATAGGATTCATAGCTTCTCCAACCTGTGGGGAATCGGGCTACACCCATTTTCATCTTTCCTTTTTCTTCTAATAATTGCAGTATCGGCACTTCCTCTGTTTCTGGAGGTGCTTCTGTATCATCTATCTCCTGGACCTCTAGTCTTGTTTATGGGACTGTCTCTGTGACTCTCTGTGGCACTGCAATGCTCTGTATAGCACTGTTCTGTCCTGTACTGCTCTGTCCCTCTATTGACAAGTTCAACTTCACAGTCTTGGCAGGAGAATTATTTTCATTCTGAACAACTAGTTCCTTCTTCTTGGCGCGCATGATAGCAGCAACTTCGAACTCTACCAAATTGGAGGCATGCTCTTGTACCTTCTATTGGCTATTAGTAGCATTGGTCTTTACAGGGGGATGACTTGGATAGTCCTTTGTAGTGTGGCCTTCACCTTTGCATCGGTTGCATAAAGACTTGTAATCCACAGATCATCTAGGGTTTGTACAATTCAGGGAGATATGAGCCTTTTCTCCACACTTGTAACATTCCACCTCTGATCTCTGACCACCGCCAGACTGTCATCCTCTGTAACTTTGAGAGGGAAATCTCCTTGGACCAAAATTAGGACCAAATTCCCTAGGCTTTGGTCCAATATCCTAGGTCGTCATTTTGGACTCTAGCAAGTTGAATCTTGCATTTTCATCCTTCTATCTTCGTTTGTGCATCTCTTTTAGAGAGCAAATATCCTCTGTATGGTTCTTTCGCAAATAGTAGGAATAGAAGGCTCCAGGAATGGTTGGTTTTCGAGTACATTCAGTGGCTAAATGTCCCGCTTGATGACACTTTCCACACCATGTATTAGAGCGCATCACATCTCTTTCGGCTCCCGACAGTAGTGGATATATTGGTGGTATTCACCTTCAACGTCTATAGCTGCCCTGTGATCACATCCATAAGCTCTTTCTTGATACTTGCAACTGAGTTGGATAAGTAGTCCTTCAGATTTTCACCTCCTGAAGTGCTTGTAGTAGGGTTTTGGAAAGCTTCTGTAATTACTGCATACACTGGTTGGGTCGATCCAGAGGGTCCTCTATTCTAGTTCTGATTCAGAGCTCCTGTTGAGACTTGGGGTTGTTGATTCCAGTTGGTAGGATTCCATTGTTGTTGAGTCGCCATTGAAGGAACTGCTTGAGGCCACTGTTGTTGTGGTTGAACCATCATTTGAGGCACTGTCGTCTGTGGTGACCACAGTGGATTAGGTGTATTATATTGTGGCACTGTTTGCATCTGGGGATAGGGGTAGGGAACTCTCCCTAGGGCTGCATTTGGTGGGTATACCATTATTGGCATGGGAGGAGGTAAGACTCCTCTTCCTGGAGTCATTGACAGCCTTGCTTCAACTTCATCATATAATCTTGCACCTTCCACTCAGCTTGCAGATTGACTGGTCTTCTCAATTCCACGAACTTGCGAACTTATGATTGTAGGCCTCTAAGAAACACTCCTTTCTAAATTCCTTCGTCCAAATGATGGTTAGTCCATCTCTTCAGGATGGATTCCATTCGCGAGACATAAGCTTCTACTCTTTCTCTAGAGGATTGACTTAGATCCTCTTTCTCCAGAGGATCTACTCTTTCTCCAGAGGATTGACCTTCACACCTAAATTTAGTGAGAAATGCCAACTTTAGGTCGTCCCATGTGCCAAAAGGTCATGTTGCTTGTCTCTCATACCACTGAAATGCCACGCCCTTGAAAGTGGTGGGGAATATTGCTAACCAATGCTCAAGGGTTCTGGCATTGTTAGCCACACATGCTACCATAAATTCTGCTACATGAAGGTTAGGGTCTTCATTGTACTCTCCCTCAAAAACTGGCAATGGGACTACATTTACTAGCATGTCATCAATATTTCCAGACTAGGAAGGGAACCTTGAGTCACCATGGGGACTTCTGTAAAGAGTGCTTTTAGGGCATCAAAGGAAGCTTCTGCTGCGAGCTCGTTCTCAGCTTTGATTTTTGCCTTCTCTCTTCTCACATACCTCTGGACTCATTCTAATGCTTGCCTCTTGATTGTGTCATTCATCAGGGGGTTAGCTCCAACCAGTTGGTCTGTACTCAACAGGATAGTATCAGAGAGGGCTTCAGCCTCTGGGGGATTCTCTAGCCAACATCTCCTCTACTTCCTTCTTTTCAATATCTCTGAATTTGGCTTTCAAACCACTACAGAGGGGGAGATATTCAGTTCTGAAAGTATCAAAACTCATTCTTCTTAGAATTGTTGTTGTGTCATTATAATAATGCCAGCTTCTGAGGGTTTCAACAGTGTATGTTGTGAAAAACACTCTGTCTACCAACTTCTAGTGGGTTGCTAATTGGACAAGTAGAAGATTTTTAGTGCACCAAGCATCCCACGTATCTTACTGTTGAGCATCCATGAACAAATTCCAACTCTTTTCCTTCTTGTTTTCATGAACCTCCACAGACTACGACTCCTAAAGCTTCTTCACAATCTCCCACTTGATGATGTTTGGAAACTTTTCAATAAATACCAAATCTTCCATGGATGGTCATTCTCTCTGCTTCTGCTCTTCAGTTTGTTCCCAAACAATTTGCCACCAAGATGAAAGTTTCTATTGCTTCAATAGGAAGAGGGAACAGTCCACTGCATAGAGCTTGCATCATGATGGTAATATGTTTCCGCCATTGTGGGATGAACTTCTTTTGGAAATTGGCTTTGATAATAAGAATCTCCAACTCTTCAATGGAAGATGGAACTTTGCAAACATCCATTGAATTATCCTCTTCTTGGCAATGCCATTTCCTTCATTTTCAGCTTCTTCTGATGCTTGTTGGTGGCAAGTTTCCCTGGCTGCGCACCAAAAACATGGAGCCCCAAGAGGAACACCAAGGAAAAGGGGATTCTACTGCAAGAAAATCTATCTTGTAACATCAACAAGCTTTTGTTTCATTCTTTTGATCATCAAAACAAAGAAAACAGCAATTCTTCACGCAGCATCATAGTAGATATCTCCCACGAATTTGATAGAATCAACCATAATCTTCCACATCTTCATAGAATCCGTCAATAGAACAAGGAACACAAAAGAATATACCATTTTTGAATGGAAATCAATCACATAGTATTCATCTTCAATGTCTTCATAGTTTTCTCTCTCAATCTCTCATATACAGTTACACTGTTTTGATAGATCTCTCTCTCTCTCTCTCTCTCTCTCTCTCTCTCTCTCTCTCTCTCTCTCTCTCTCTCTCTCTCTCTCTCTCTCTCTCTCTCTCTCTCTCTCTCTCTCTCTCTCTCTCTCTCTCTCTCTCTCTCTCTCTCTCTCTCTCTCTCTCTCTCTCTCTCGTACATCATCTCCTCACTACAATACTCTATAATGGCTCCCAATGATCCTTCTTAGGTCGTGGATACACCTCCCAAGAGGTATGTCTGATGCGAAGAGGCACCAGAGCCACTACAGTGTCTCTTCATAGCTCACTACTATCACTGTCACTCCAGTTTTCTCTTCAGTCTTCAGCAGCTGCTTCTTCCATTTGTTTTAGCTCTTTTGAACTTAGATTCATCCTTTCCAAAAGTTAGAAAACTTTCCCAAAGTCACACATACTTTCTACAGAACACTTACAGAATATCTACAGAACAGTATAGTGCAGGACCAGAGCAGATACAGAACAGATACAGAGGCTCTACAGAAGGTTTACAGAGGGTTACAGTAGGCCATCAGAGAATAGTAGATCCTCATAATTCATACTAAAACCATTCCAAACTATCAAAAACTATTTAATAAACCTTCAAAAGATTTCAACCTTCATCAATCATCAATCTATGCTTCATACAGAAGAAAATCAGAACAAAATAGAAGCTATACAGAAGGTATACAGAATCAATCAGAACCTCAAAAGAACCTATTAGAACATCACATAGCTTCATATCTCCACTAAAAATCATCATGAACTTCCAAAACATAATCAATATCATACAAAACACTCTCAAACATTTCCATTAACAACCATACATCACTCTAAATCTATCAAAAATCAATCATTCAGACCTCAAAAACAACAAAAATTAGTCAAAATTTTAGTCTTTTTCCACTCTCAACAATGTGTTAAGTTTATAGCCAATTTCTATAGAATTTTCTCATAATTTCTATTTTCTCTTTCCTCAACACGATTGTTTGCATTAGCTAGACTTGTAATATTGTGTCCTAAAACCCCATGAAGGTTATCTTCACCTATGCTTCTATTCAATGAGTTTTTGACAGCTCCTTACTAAGAGTTGTTGTCTTATTGCGCTTTCTTGCTGCAAATGCATGGTGAAATTTCTAATCTCTACACATGTAGAGTTCTCTCGTCCCCTCAAAATTTCAACTTATTGTAATTTCTCTTTGAGCTCTTCCATCTTTTTGTTGTTTTCTTCAATTTGATCCTATAAGTCATGGACTTGTTGAGTCGAGCATCTCAAGAATTATTGATAAGAAATTATTTCTTTATCATACTTCCTTTGTATCTCTTGACTCTTCTGGATTTCTCATTCTTTATCTTGCTTCAATTCCTCACATAAGTGTTCGAATGTGCTAAGATTGCCTAGATATATTTGTATCCTTCATGTGCATTCTTGTGAACCAGTGGTAGATTCTACATATCATTATTTTCCTTATAGAAAGTTACTCTAACAACCTCCATCTGCTTACCCTTTTACAATGCATTGATCTCAGTCTGCATAGTCTAAATAGTTATGGTAATTTAAAATTCTTCTAGAAAAACCACCAATTCCTCTTATATGGAATTTTCTTTTCCTTGGCCCAAAGCCTCTTGCTCTCCTAGCAAGCTCTACCTCTAGGATGGAGGTTTCTTTCTTCCTAATGGCTTCTTTATATGATTCCCACATGGTAGTGGTTATGTCCTCCTTTTCCCTTTGAAAAGATTCCTTCACGAGTTGCACGTCTTTCAAAAACTACTCCTTAATGGCTACATAGAGCTCTTTCTAATGTGTGCCCTTCTTGGTCATTTGTGGAACCTTTTTCTTACATTGCTACTTAGTACTTGACTCTTGCTTCTAACTTGTCTTTTTTCCTTCATCTCGCCCAACTATGCTTCTTCTTAGGCTACTTGCAATAGATTTTGGCCCTCATTTATATTGGAAGCTTTCTTTTTAACAAAGTAGGATCAGTTGGTGGACCATTCTTTCATCAATGCTCATGGTTGGTTCCAAGAGTCATAAAAACCTTGAGAGCATTGCCATAGTTGAGTATTTACAACTTGGCCCCTAAGCAATGGTGAGCTTCTTGTCATGAGTTTTGGAAAGAGTTGTATGTGCCTTGGCAAGGAACTTACAAAGTTGATCAAACCAAAAGTCAAGTATCTTTCTAAATAAGATATGTTCCACAAGGCCCTTGCATATCCTTCCTATATGAGTGTTAGACTTATTGTAAGCAAACAAGTGGTAGAAGACTTATGCAATGGCCATAAGATCCTCCTCCTTAATGGCTAAGAACAATAGTCCATCTAGAGAGTCATTAGGCTTATCATCCCACCTCTATTTAAATAGAGGATTTTTAAGGGCTCTACCAAGTTTTCATGTTCCCTAGAAGAGACCTAATGCTTGTTCTACCAATTTGAAGAAAGTACCACCTCCCCAAGTTTTTGTTACATTTGTACCTATAATGTGTATGATGGTGGTGTTGGTCTTGGAGAAATTGGAAAATTAATGGTGCAATGGATTGAAAAGGGGTGGGATGACAACCTTTCTTGAAAACATTGAAATGATCTAGGCACTAGAAAATTGTAGGTGAATGTGTTGTCATCATAATTGATATTGCATGGAATGTGATACTTAGAGGATTGTCTGAAGTGAAGTTCCTTCCCTAGATCTTCTCTATTTCAGAGAACACAAAAAATAAAAGGGATGCTCTTAGTCTCAACAATAAACAAGAGTTTATATTTTCCTAGGATAGAGTACGGTTGGCCACCATATTCACTAGTGTGAGTAGGTATCAAAGTCAGTTGGCCCAGTTGCAACTAGACATTATTCAGAAGTGTATTATTGTTAGAACATTCATCAATTTATACATTAGTAGTGATTTTCTTGGTATAAGTCAATTGGATTTGAAGAAAGGCCCAAGGAATGAAATGTTCATCCTCTCAATCCATTAGAGAAATAGAAATAGCCGGTATATTAAAGGATGCATAGGAGTTCTACATAGGGCTGGATGAAGTAAAATTATGAGCATCAATCATGTGCTTAAGTTGCTCATACCATGTTCATTCAACCACCATGACTCTACTGAAAAGAACATCAAGAGGAGGGTGCATAGGGTATTTATGTAACAAGTGACCTAGGGAAGTAATATTTCTTTATATGGCTACCATTGGGCATGTTTGAGTCTCAATGAGGCATCCTATCTCAACAAGGCAATATAGTATCTTCCCAATACACTTGCACTGCAATATGAAGACTAGGGATAAAAAATTCTGATGGCATAATAGCATCAGCACCATAGATAAGCTAGAATAGAGTTTGGTGAGTTGGAGACTTTTCACTTGAAAGCTATGCAATAAACCTATAGGGTTGCAAGCTTATTATTGTTGTTGGAGCACAATGTAGATATAGTTTTACTTAGGACATTAAGAAAGATCTTGTTGGTGGACTTAGTTTGTCCATTGACTTGAGGATAATAAGTACATAATTACATTGGATTATTACAAGTGTGTAGGAGAAAATGCTCAATGAATGTAGTCCAAAAGTGTGTCTCATGATCACTAATCAACTCTATCGAGCAACCAATTTGAGAAATAACTTGCCTCCACAAGAACTTAGCTTAGCCATGCTACAAGCATCATTCTTGTGTGTGGCTCATGACTAGCCCATTTAGTCATGTAGTCGATTACCACAATCATATTGTTGTCTGCGAGTACTAGGTAGCTAGATTAATGGGCCTTACAAGGTCAATTTCCCATTTTTTGAAGGGTTGTCTAGTGATCATTGGTGATAGCTCCATCTTGTCTTTTTGAACTTGGAACTTGGTATGCTAGCACTCATCACAATTCTTAAAAATCATAATGTATCCTTGAACAAGGGGGTGACACCACAATTGGGACCATAAAACCTTGCAAGCTATAGCTCAAAGTGACTAGTAGTAATGCCTTTGTGGGCCTCCTAAAGCACATGCTTGATCTCATGTTCACATAGGCATTATCAAAGAAGACTCTACTATCCAAGTCTATGGGTCTAGATCAATAAGAGAGTGAGAAAAGTATTCTCAATTGGACACTCAAGGAGTTTCTTCTCCAAAATAGCAACAGTATCATTAGCCCAATGTGGGGTGAGCCTTGAACAATTGGGCCTCTTGTTGAAGTTTTAACAAGTGGGCATCAGGTAATTTATCATCCACATCAATTTCCTTTTCTACAATTGTCAATCTACACATGTGATTGGCCATGTAATGTTGCTTTCCTTTATGCACAACCATAGAAAACTCAAACTCTAGCAAAAGAAACATGCACCTAGCAATTATTCCTATAGCATATGGATTGTTTACAAGATTAGTCAAAGCTTGATTATTAGTAAAGACTCGATAAAGAGAATGGCATGCAAATAATGGTGAAACTTCTTAAATGCATAAACCATCCCTAAACTTTCTTGCTAAGTGGTGATGGAGTAATTCATTTTGATCTCAATGAGGTGCCTAGCCACAACTCATTGGAAAGTCCATGTTATGTTCACCAAGTTGGGAAAATCCAGCTCCAATCACAATTTTGGATGTGTCAATTTGTACATGGAAGGTAGTTGTCCAATCTAGGGCTCATAAAATGGATACAAAACCTAAATCCTTCTTTAGGGCTTTGTAGGCTTCTTGGCATTCAATAGTCCACTCTCACAAAACCAAAAGCTTATTATAAGTGGCCTCTCAATAGACGCATAATTCAAAACAAAATGGTGATAGTAGCCAGTGTGCCCAAGAAAGCATTGAATACCATTGGGATTAGTGAGTGGTGGAAGATTCATAATAACCTAGATCTTGGATATATCAATTTTGTAATATCATTTTTGGATGCAACATGTCCAAGAATAATGTCATGAATCATCCAAAACTTATACTTCGATGGATTTAGAAATAAGTAGTACTAGCAACATCTTTCGAAGACAAGGTGAAACTTGGCCAAGTGCTCCTTCCAAAAACGAGTATGAACACAAAGGCTATCTACTAAAGCTTCTAGACACTTATGCAACATGTTCTTAAATATGGTACACATCAATCTTTACAAAGTGATGGGGAGATTGATCAACCCAAATAGCATGATCCTATAAGCAAAGACACCCCAGTTAGTGGCAAAAGAAATTGTATATCTATCATTCTAGTGAAAACTTGAAATGTGATTGTATCCAAAGAATCCATCTATGAAGGTATAAGCCTCCATTTCAACCACTCTCTCAATCAAGTAATCTATGTGAGATAGTAGATAATGATCTCATTTGGTTGTTACATAAACCCTCTTATAGTTGACCCATACCCTTTTTGCCATTTTCTTTTAGTGTCATAATAATGGGTGATACATAGTCAATATGCTCAATTTCATAAATGAATCCTACCTTATAAAATTTGTCAAGTTCTCTATTCACATGTTGAGAAAAGTAAGGATTCATGGGATATGGCCTCTACTTAATAGGTTTGGCATGTACCTGCAAAAAATAATATGCATGAGCACCAAGGGTGGCACTCCTTTGCAATCTATCTAATTGCAAGCGAACACATGATGGAACTCCTTAAGTAACTGGTTTCATGTCGCCTCATCTTACTTTCTTAGCTTTAGAAATAAACACGGGTTTAGGCAGTTCCTCCTCCTCTAAAGGTCAACTTCCTTTTCTTTATTTGGGCCTTCAATGGAGTTGTTGGTTGCACCCTATCATTTGGTACCAAGCATGACAATAATTTGATCTCCATTCTTGAAGTCGATAAAAAGTTTAGGGAGATCCTAAGGAATTCATTTAGAACTTGCATCAAACTTGAGTTCATTTTCAGCTTCTTAAGATGCTTCCTTCTTAAGTGAATGGGTAAATTCATCTTTGAGCATGGAGCTGGGCCCGTAGGCTGAGGTATTTTGGGATCTGAATTAGTGCTAGTATCTGGCTCCAAATCTGACTGAGAGCTAGATTTTGGGACCCCTTTTTGAAGTGGAAAAGTGGCATGGGAGGTGCAAAATACCAATTTTTCATGCAAAATGAAACAGTTGTAGATCAATGAGCTGGAGTTTTCCTAGATGGAGTTCGATACTAAGAACCCAATGCAAGTCTTGGTTTGTCGATTGGAGTCCATTTGACCCCCCATTTAATCCCTCGCAAGGTTCCACATTATAAAGTATCTATGTAATCCATGAGCCAAAAAGTGCATGATGGAGGTGACAGAGGTATGTAGATTTTGATGCCACGAAGCTGACCGTCCAATCCATTCGTGAATTGGAGTTTTTTTGGGCCTTCGTTCGCAAATAACCACTTTGCGTAGTGTGAAACCTTCAAAATTTGAACTAGTTATTTTAATAGTTAAGCTTAAAAACTTAACTAAATGGAAAATCCAAAAGAATGAATTGGAGGGGGGGAGGGGGGTTCGACGCCCCCAATTTTGATATAAAAATGCCATTTTATGCCTATTGGAATCAAGAGAAGGCAAGGAGGCAACAAGACACTTAATTTTGAAACTCTCCAACATTTCAATCAAATTGGAAAATGACTGAGTAAATGGAAATATATTATTTTAGTATTTCTCTCTCCTCTCTCCTCTCTCTTGTTGTGTGTTTCCATAGATTAATGTATGAGAGAAGGGGGTGGGCTGAGATGAAAGATTTTGATCGTGGGATGATTCTCAAGCACAAAGGAGCATAGATTGAGGTTGGAAGGATTGTCAATAGCTATTGAGAAGCATCAGCGGCCTCCAATTATGAGATATGTATGTCATAAGGTGTGATTTTATAAGTCATAAATTTTATTTTTTTATGATAAATTTTGGTTGAAAATGGTTGCACTTGGTTGCAATGCTCTAATTTATCAGCAAGGTTAAGGAAATTAAGAAAAATCATTCATCTAATAATTTATTTGAAAACACACAAAACCCGCAACATTGTGGTTTGAGGAAAATTATCTGTTTTTTGGGATTTTGTCGTGTGTATAGTGTTCGTATGGGATGAAATACGATAGAAAAATAATTATCAATAAGATTAATTAGTATAAATTAGTAAATAAAAAATATCAATAATTATCCATAAATAAGTGGTAAAAAATAAGAAAATATGGTAAAAATAGGTTTTTTGTATCCGAAAAATAGAAAAAAAATAATATTTGTGTTTGTGAATGTATGGTAGGGTTGAGGAATAAGGTTTAGCCTCACTTCAGTCCTATCTCTATATTAAAGTGGATTTTTATTGCTTTTGTAAATGAAAAATACATGAAAAATATGCCCTAAACCTACCACCGAATGCACAATCTTAAGCAGTAGGGAGAGGGGAGATGTTAAGTGCTTAAAATATGCTGAATTGTGATATTTTTTTGATGCATGGCATATAGGATATATGTGGTTTAATATTAAGAGGGTCCAGTAACACGAGAATACTCGGTGATGGCCCTAAGCAATGCAACAAAATTACAATTTAGAAGAAAGGCATGAAAAGAACTGTTTTGCACCTTCAAATTACTGGTTGTTAATGAATAAAATTGTTTGAGCACTATAGTCATATACAATTGCATCGCACATACTATATGGTATCATCTTGAATGCATAGAAATTATTTTTATGAACAATGACCTACGTTGAGTGTGAGGTACCCTAAGTTGTAGGGTTAGTGGTTTGTTTCCTTGCAAAATATGCAGTAAGGATCATCTATTATCTCTTGGATTGATCAATTGAAAGAGTGGATTATATATCGAATGTGCTTCATGTGTTTACACGGTGCATTTTGGGGCCAATCCTCGAGGTGTAGGAGAGCCATAGTGGGGCTGCATTGGGGCACTACCTTTGTTTGTGCTTACATGGTGTATGGCATCTATATGTCTAAGGACTCCCTCTAAGGAGTGTGGGAAGGGTTATCTATTGGATTACAATCCATACAAACGCAAAGTTCTCTATTTGAGGTTAGGGTAGTATATCCCATAAATGCTCCTGGCTGCGAGGCCATATGGAGTGGTTTGAGGTGTGGAGTAGAGGCCCGGCTAATGCCTTAGAGTCAGTGTCGGGCCCATTTTAGGTCATGAGTGACAGGTGGTGCATTTTCCAAGAGCTGCTAATAAGTGGCAGTTTTTGAATCTTGATCAAATAGGGGTCAATTTATTAGTATATGCCAAAAGGCAATGAGATAGATTCAAAAAACCGTCAAGCTGAGCTTTAGAAGCAACAAAGAGTTGAATGGGCTAAACAGCGGGCTGAAATTATTAGAAGATATTCTCTAGAAAGAAGTGGTCCGATATCCCTACAAGGGAGGGGTCTTAGTAACCCTAGCCCCACGCATAGTCCATTAGGAGGAGGAAGTCCTAGTACTTCCCCTCTTCCAATTAGTCAACCCACCTTGAGTGGAGTAATAGTTCCCATCATTCAATCTCCTTTAACAAATCTGGTTATCACCATGGCACAACCCATTGCAATTCCAACAAGAATGTC
This sequence comes from Lygodium microphyllum, assembly GCF_053477565.2. Taxonomy (NCBI): domain Eukaryota; kingdom Viridiplantae; phylum Streptophyta; class Polypodiopsida; order Schizaeales; family Lygodiaceae; genus Lygodium; species Lygodium microphyllum. The sequence goes on from NC_141135.1 coordinate 104,475,636, forward strand.
AGACTTTCCAGCCTTAGGATTCCCTCTATCTATTTTTAATGGTTTAGCAGAGGAAGATTCGAAACTTCATATTAATGAATTCCAAAAGTTAATGTTCAACTATCGAATCCAAGATGAAGGACACTTGATTATGTTCTTTAATATGACTTTGAAAAGGATAAGTTGTTGTAGTATGGTATCATAGCCTAGAGGTTGGAACCATAACTACAATTGGTGTCTTCTTTGTAGCCTTCTGAATAGAGTTTGCCTCTGAAAGGGGAGGTCAATACTGGCTATGTGCTCTCAATGTAACACATCAAGAACCTCACGAGAATGTTCGAGGCTATGCCAATAAACTGAAGGAAGTATTTCGTAAGTTGCAAACCTATATTCCTATTCCAAGTGCTACTCAATTGCAATACTTTTTGCATGGGCTAGACTTTAACATTCAGGTGCAGTTGAGCAGTGTTGCTCTTGCTGACATTGATACGGCTATTACATGAGAAGAGGAGGTAGAGTCACGATTACAAGTGGTATATACCTCTAGGGAAAACTGTAATCTTAGTTTAGGGGTTGGAAATACTTTAGCATTGACAAATGGAGGTCAAGACACACCCATGAGTGCTCCCAATGAGAGAGGAAGCATGATTCCGAATGTGCCCATGTTGCTAGCTCCTCCTAGTGTGACCATACATGTGGCTATTCAAATGGCTCTACCAAGTGTTGGAGACCAAATAATAAATCCTAATGTTGTTCTAGGGAATTAACAGACAATTCCCAATCAAGTGGTTAGGCCAATAGAACAATAGGTAGACAATCATGCCTATGAGTCAAGTGCCTCGAATGTACTTGGCAAAGTTAAGGACGATGAAGCACTATACTAACACGATGACCAAACAATATGGGCAAATAGCTGTTGATGTCAATTTCCTTAAGAAGCAACAAAATTTAATAGAAAGTCGATGCCTTGAAGAGGGTGTCCCCTCAAGATTCAGCTGTAAGTGGTGTGATAGCCAACATTTCCCTAAGAATTGTTCAAATGTTAAATATGACATATGCAAGGAGTCTAGATACCTAGCTAGTACGTGTTGGAGCAAGATTAGTTCTCTCCAATAAGGAAGTAAACAGTCTAGTCCAATCAATCATCAAGCACAAGGAAATAATCTGTAGTAAGATGAGGGACCAAAACAAATACTACAAAGAGAGTAGGCTATTGTAGAGGAGCTGCCTAGTAGCAATGGAGTCAACCTTATAGCCGTTTGTGTTAATGGCACTAAAGCTTCTAATCTGTGGGTCATTCTACGAGAGATCAAAAGGGTAAAGATGTTGACAAAGACAAGGTAAAACCTATCGAGGGAAACCCTAAGCAAGATGATAAGGGGACGCAAGTCAAGAGACGAAGCTCTAGAAGTCATTAATGGTAAAGTTGATGCCAAGAAGAATAAGGAATTGCCAAAGAAGAAGGCAAAATCCAAGAAAGAGGCACCAAATCTGATTCAAAGACCAAAATAGAGAATGGTCTGGCGGGAAAAGAGAGCTCTTGTTAGCTATCATAAATTTAATTTAACGAGTTCTCTTTGTGAAGTTAAGCCGAATGTAAATCTCTTGCAGTTGATTGTGTTATCACTAGGAGCACGTAAAGAGTTTAAGAATATTCTTTGCACTGGGTATATCTTGGAGCCCTTGGGAATAGCATGGGTAGGAGATGATTGGTTTGAGTATGTTGAAAAGCATTATCCAAGGATAACTGCATATGTTGATGGGATATTAGTGGATCATACTATTGTAGATACAATATCCTCCATCAAAATTATGAGTTCAGAATTGATGGAGAGACTAGGATTGGAAATTAAAAAGATGCCTCCATGATTCTTTGAATGGCTGATGATAGTTTAAGACAACCTAAGGGGTGCATTTCTAAAGTCCACGTGACCATTGCCAATGTGGAATGCATTTTGGACCGTAGGGGATTAGGTTCACAAGGCGACCTACCTATCAAGTAGTGTTAGGTAGGCCATGGATCTTACAAGCAGAGTGTCAAGTTGATATACCCACTGGTTGGTTGATCTTTGGTAGAGGTGCTAGACGTGTAAGTAGTAGTAGATGGCTACTTTCAATCTCCTCAAAGCGAGAGAGTTCATTTATCCTCTACAGAGATAGACACATTAGAGGATGCAACTAGTAGTGAGACATCATCAAGTGACGAATCCAACGAGGGGTCCACTATATAGAGAACATTTATCAAGTAACTTTAAATGATCTCATAAAGGCGAGAGAGAGAATAAGAGACGCAAATATAAAATTGAGCTAGACCTTAGTATGATGAATGACTCACGGCCAATCAAATTAGGGTCCATGCTCAATTTGGAAGAAAGGGAGGACTATGTCTCCTTGATTTAGGAATTCTGCGATGTCTTTACTTGGAGTTATGACAAGCTAAGAGGTATTTCTTCTAGCCTAGCTATTAATACCATTCCCCTTAAAGAAGGTAGCCTCCCTGTGCGACAAAAAGTTGTCAAAACTACAGAAAGTTGGCATAATATTTTTGGTACAACACATGGAGTGGTGTTCACAAGTTGTTATCAGGAAGAAGAATAATAATCAAATTCGGCTTTGCATAGATTTCAGAGAGCTTAATAAGCAGATGGTTAAGAATTACTATCAATTACCATTTATTGATTAGATTTTGGATCAATTAGCGAATAGGGAAATCTATTCATTTATGGATTACTTTGTTGGATATAATCAAATGGCTATTGTAGAGAAAGATAAGCTAAAAATGACATTGATCACTCATTGTCTTCGGTACCTTTTTGTATCATGTGATGCCCTTTGTTCTATGCAATGCACTTGGTTCTTGGCAATGTACAGTTGATAAGACTTTTGGTGACATCTCTCAAGAGGAGTTAAAAGTCTTCATCGATGATCTGGGAGTAGCCACCACAAGGGAAAGACAACTAATTATTTTAAGAAAATGTTTTGAGCATTGCAAACAGTTTTGCATTGCTCTTAATCCACAAAAGTGCGTCTTTGGGATGCCCTATGGGTTGTTATTGGGCCATGTGGTTAGCTTAGCGGGGATCACAATGGCTGACCTTGAAAAGATAAAGGTTATAGTCATTATGAGTCAACCACACACTCCAAAAGAGGTGCATAGATTTCTATTATCAATGGGATATTATCAGAGACTTATCAATGCACTATGAGAAAGAACGTTGCCATTGACAAACTTGTTATCTTTCAATTGTATGTTTGATTGGAGCAAATCCTATCAAATAAATTTTGAGGATGTGAAGTAGGAACTAGCAAAAGTGCCAATCCTAAAGGCACCCAGAAGAGGTGAGGTCTTTTATATATTTTCAGCAGCAACAATGCACAGTATTAGTTGCTATTTAGCCCAAATTTGGAAAGACAAATGGTATCATCCAATAGCCTTTGCTAGCAAAAAATTGGGGATATCTGAAGTCAATTATACTTATATAGATAAATTGTGCCTTGGAATGGTTTTTGCAACAAAGAAATTTAGGCACTATATTCTCTATGAGAAAGTGGTATTCTTTACAAAGACGAAAGGACTTAGACTGTTGATGAACAAGTTGTAGCCACCTAACTGTTTAGTAAAGTGGTTAATCACTTTGCAAGAGTTCAATTACAAGATTAAGAGTAAGCCACCGAAGCTATATGGTATTATGAAATGTCTTGTGGATTTTGGGGAGCCACAAGAAATTTCAACAGAAGGAACTGACATCGAAGGTCTATTCAAAATCAATGCAAATTCCATCCCTTCATGGTATGTAGCTATAACGCATAATCTATCTATAGGGGGATTGGGGGCTGCTCTATCAAAGTCTTAGAAGAGAAAGATTAAGCAGCAACAACCACTACTCTTTTCAATTATAACGGTGTCTTGTATCGAAAAGAAGTGGACAAAATTGATCACTGTTGTGTAGTACCTGATGAGGTACCATTCATTCTTGAGGAATGCCATGATTCAACATGTAGGGGTTATTTTGCAGGATGGCTTATTGCCCAAAAAGCTCTCCGTGCTGAATATTGGTGACCATCAACCTTCTAGGATGCTTTGAGTTATGTTAAGCACTGTGATGTCTGTCAAAGACACAATACCAAGGAGAATCATAAGCGGCAACTGAACCCTATTTTAATTACATTACCCCTTGAAAAATGGGGTATCGATTTTGTTGGACCAACATATCCTTCATCGACTACGTGGAAGTGTCATATTATTGTAGTGATGGACTACTTTACAAAGTGGTTTGAAGCTCGAGCAACAATGAAGGATAATACTAAGGAGATAGCCAATTTCATTATGGGGCAAATTGTTTGCCGTTTTGGTCCGCTAAGCAGATAGTGTCTAATCAAGATACACACTTCTTGAATAAGTTTATAGTAGCCTTGACGAAAGATTTGAAGATTAAACATAATAAAACTCTACCCCATATAAACTGCAAGCAAATGGTCAAGTTGAGAGTACGAATAAACAGCTTGTCGGGATTTTGTCCAAGATAGTGCTGAATAGTAAGTGAAATTGGGATAAAAATTTGTATGTGGTGGTTTGGGCTTACAATGCGAAAAGAGAGCTATAGGCCACACCCTATTCAAGCTTGTGTATGGGGAAGAGTGTGTCTTACCATTGGAAATAGAGTTTCCCACTATGTGATTTGCTCTCAATCATTCGTTGGGAGAGGCCAAAGCATTGTAGGAAAGATTCTCTTGCTCATCTTGATGAAATTCGATTGCAAGCTTTATTACATCAAGAGGTAGGGAAGAAGAGAATGAAAGCACTCCTCCACAAACTTTGGGCCAAGAAATATAAATTTGTGAAGGGTTAGTTAGTGTTGCACTATGATGCCCATCGTGAGCTATTTCCTAGTAAACTAGAACCCAAATGGGATGGACTATATAAAATTGTCCATATAGGAAAGAATGGCTCTATAACCCTTTTAGTAGATTTAAAAGGGGTATAGTTTAAAAATAAAGTTAACTTTAATAAGCTAAAGCCTTACTATGTGTAAGGGTTGACATCAGACTTGGCGTTTGTGCAAGTCCTTCATGATTCAACTTTAACTTGCAATAGTATAGGTACCGAGATGATAGGATAGGAAGAATCACTCCTTATCTTGAGCATCCATATTTAGAGTAGTGTTACCACCAAGGTCAAGTGATCTAGTGGAGTAAAGGTTATCAGGTTATTGAGTGGTAAGACGGCAACGTTTTGATAATTAATCAATAATGTACTAATATTATATATTGCATAGGTGGATCACCTCCAAATTGATAGATGCTTGTTTTGATCCTCATATGAGATATGTTAGGCCCCATACTAGGATGCACGAGTATAGGTCAACGGAAGGGATAAATTTTATCTCACGTATTCAAAAGATCAAGCTTGTGAAGTGCATATATCAAGGAAAGTTAATTGCACCTAGTTGCATGTGGCTTATTCATTGACAGAGAAATTACAAGGAAGAATTGGTCAAGGGTTATGAATGGCATAATCATGACACTAAAAATTATGCATACAAGTGTTAAGTAAATTTTATATATAATCACTCATTGATCCCAAGGGGAAGAGCAGATATGCGATGGAAATGTTATTGTGACTATTCTTGCATTGTTTGGGAAGAATGCAATTGGTTTTGTTGGCTAATTGAACAACATCCTAAATGCTTTTACATTCAACTGATTGTTAGTTGTTGTTTGGATGATTATTCCAAGTGCTTGTGATTTATGGTAAATGCATAGCAAGGGTCTATGATGGCAAGTCACCATGGGAATAAAGGAATGTTTTCTTGGAAAATGATATTAGGGCTGAATGCCTTGTTTATGCTTGATTCTTAAAGGATTTAATTAAGGAAGGATATTTTGCACGGGTGGATCACCTCCATGATTGCACTGCGATCTTTCATGTGGGATATTAAGGTCTATTGTCACACTCTCAAAGGATTCTTACGAGTATTCCTGTCGACTTCAGTGAGGAAGGAGAGATTGTACATGTCATACATCCTCTCTCTCGGCTTTTTGACTTTGATTATCGTAAGTACAAGTGAGCTGATCAGGCCTATCACTGAAGATTAGACTTATACTTTGTATTTTGATGGAGCTTCTAGAGGGCCTGCTAAACATGCAAGTGTTGGTGTGGTCGTTAAAGATCCTCGACGTCAAGTTATGAAAATGGGAGTATATTTAGGACACGTATACATACAAAAACTCTCGCATATAAGTAATGTGTCCCAATGTAGAACCAGCTCATGACTAGCAAGAATGAAAAAGGATATGCAATAGAAGGGGAAATGACAAGAGATATGGAGGATCAAGAGTTTTTCTTCTTTATCATCTTCATTCTCCTTTTTGCTTCATTCTCAGTGGTACACACCAAGTATCCTCTAAAGTGATAGATACCATTTTGACATTTTTAGGACTCTTTACACATTCTCTTTACTTTATTTATGCATACATAGGATATGACTTATCCTATGCTTTATTTCTCAACACTCCTCCTCAAGCTCAGAATGAGCTTGCAAATACAATACCCCAAGTCCATTTCTAAAGTACTCCTTACCTAATGCTTTGGTAAAGATGTCTATCACTTGGTTGTTGGTTTTGTTGACATGTACCAAGTCTCTCTCCATCCATAACCTTCACTTTGATAAAGTGGTAGTCACTTTGATATGCTTCGTCCTTGCATGGTAGATTGGGTTCTTTGCTAACATGATGCTACTAATTTTATCACAACATATGATAACTCCACCATTATCTCTATTTCTATATCACATAGTAACAATTTCAACCATGTTTGCTCACATGTTGCCAATGCAATACCTCTATACTTTACTTTTGTGCTTGATAAAGTAACTGTAGGTTGCTTCTTGCTACCCCAACTTACCATGGCTAGACCAAATGAGAATGCATAGCTACTAGTGGATCTCCTATCCATGATACTTTTAGCCTAGTCTACATCTGCATAGCCAAACAATGTAGGCTTGATTCCTTTCTCATAGAGCAAGCCAAAGTTAACTGTCTTCTTCAAATATCTCAAGATTCTCCTCATTGCATCCAAATGTGATTTGCATGGTTTTTGCATAAATTGACTAATAACTCTCACTGAGTAACTCAAGTCAGGTCTAGTAAGGTAGATTAGGCTACCAACCATCTTTTTGAACATAGTGACATCTTTCACATACTAACCATCATCCACAATCTTAATGTTTTGATCAAAGAGTGTATCCATTGGCTTACATTTTGCCATTTTATACTTCTCTAGCACCTCTAATGAGCATTGTCTTTGCACTAGCCAAAAACCCCATGAGTATCAATCACCTCAATGCTAAGAAAGTACCTCAACAAGCCAAGATCCTTAATGTCAAACTCCTTGTGTAGCCCATGCCTTATTTTAGCAATCTCTCTCTCTAAAATATATGTACTAATGAGATGATTGACATAGATGACCACAACAACCATTTCATCTCTTGTACACTTGACATAAAGTGAATAATCAGTCGTGCTTTGCTGAAATCCCATTCTACATAAGAATTTACTAATCCTCTCACACCAAGCTCTTGGTGCTTGCTTCAATCCATACAATGCCTTCCTCAAATTGCACACATAATGTAGATATTTATGGTGAATATGCCCTTTTGACTAATCCATGTATACCTCTTTCTCCAATGTACCATTTAAGAAAGCATTCTTCATGTCCATTTGATATAATTTTTAGCCATAGATAGAAGCCAATGCAATGACCGATCTAATTGTAGTCATCTTATCTACTAGACTAAATGTCTATTCATAATCCAAATCATATGTTTGAGCATAACCTTTTGCAACTAACCTTGCCTTGTATCTCTCCAATGAACAACCAGATTTGCACTTGACTTTATATACCCACTTGCAGCCAATTCCCTTCTTGCCATAAGGAAACTCAACTAAGTCCCATGTCTTGTTCTTTGTTAGTGCATCCATCTCTTCATCCATAGCATTCTTCTAAACTTTGTTTCCAATTGCCCCTTCAAAGAAAGTGAGCTCAACATGTTGAATATACAATACCATGTACACATAATGCATCTTCATAAAGCCATTATATGTCAATCTATCCACTCGATGCCTCACTTTATCTTATCTCCTCAACTACGGTCCACTAGATGGTGTCTCAACCATTCTTGCATGTGGTGGAACATACTTTCTTGCACTCTTTATCCTTGGATTTCTTACATGTGGTGTGCCAAACTCATCATCCGTAGACTCATCCTCAAACTTTCACCCATAGACTTCTTTCCTCGTGCAATCTCTGCTCTCTTTTGTGCACTCCTCAACCTGCCACTCCATGGACTACAACTACCATTACTTTTTTCATGGTCTTGAGGTCTAGACATATCTTCAACAAGTTGATTTCTTTGACCATTATTTGTTGCAATTTTCTTTACATACCTATCATCATCACTATTCTCATAGACATCCATGTTAGCTATAGCTTTTGGTCGATACCAAGACTCATAACACTGAATCTCACATCCCTACTTATTTGAACCTCTTTAGTGACAAGATCATAACATTTCTAGCCCTTCTTTTCATCTAGATACCCAAGAAAAATCCATTTACTTGCTTTTGGTTCCATCTTCTTCCTCAAATCATCAGGAACATGTACATAACATATGCAACCAAAAAGTATGCAATAGTAGGTGTCCTGCCATACATCTTCTCATATGGAGGCATGATGTGCCAAAGCTATAGGTGTCCTATTCATGATAAGAATTGCAATATATATTTCTTCAACCCAATAGGTCAAGGGGATGTGCATCTGGTTCATCATTGCCCTTGCTACTTCCACAATAATCATGTTCTTCCTTTCTGCCACAACATTTTGCTATGGTCTATACCTATAAGTGACCTATCTTTTAATCCCATGGTGTCTCAAATAGTAGGAGAACTCATTTGATATATATTCTCCAGCATTCTCCAATCTTAAGCATTTTATATAGCCTCGAAATTACTTTTCACCCATAGCCTTAAAGTCCAAAAACTTTTCAAATGCTTCACTTTTGTGTTGTAAAAAATACACCCATGCCATCTTGCTAAAGTCTGCAATGAAAGAACCTACATTTTCTACTCAATGAGAAATTTTGACATGGACCCCAAATATCAAAATGCATTATTTCCAAAGGGTAGCTACTCACTCTCCCCCTCTTTGGAAATGGGAGCCTAGACTACTTGTCAAACTAACAAGCCTCACATACATGATCATAGTTTATATATCCAAATTGTGGAAGCCCATGAACCACATGTCTAGAGTGCATTTGTTTTAAGTCTTTGCGAATTCACATGTCTAATCCTTCTATGCCATAGTTCTACATCATTATCTTGTCCATGCCCTATCTCAACATACATAGAACTTTGAACGATGGGAGTTCCTGCATCCAAAGCAAATAACCTGCCTTTCTTTTGACTACGAGCAATAAGTCTACCAAGTATTTCATCCCTAAACTCCTCAATGAAACCTCCGTATTTATTAAACCTCACTTGCAATCATTGATCAACCATTTGACCAACTGAAGCCAACTTTTTAGTGATAGTGGGCACATATAAGACATCCCCAAGCTTATTTTTAGTCCCATCTCTAGTCAACTAAGGGCACACTCGCAATATGAGTTATCTTATGTAGTGTGTCATCTCCTGTAGCCACATACTCTTCAGTTTGTATTTACTGCTTTCTATCAAACCATTCTGCATGGTGAGTCATATGGTTTGTAGCACTTGAATCCAAAAACCAATCATCCTCTCTAGAAGGCTATCATATTAAGAATTCTAGTCCACCAATTGAGTTGTAGATGGTCAAAATCAAGAGGATCATCATTTATTCCCTACTCAAAATCCTCACCCTCTAGTCTACCCAAGAAGTCAATCACATCGTGCTCCTTCCCTAATGTATGTGTGGCCATGTGATCAAATTGTTGTGAGAGTAACATCTAGCTAGCCAACCTTCCAATCAATTGATGTTTGTTGATCAAGTATAATAAAGCATGTTGGTTTACACGAGAGATAACATGGTTTTCCCAATTTGTGCTTGAATTTCTATAAAGCATAGTTTCTATTAACTATGCATTTCTTTCTATTGCAAGTTACCTTCTACTTGAGTAGTACACCAATCTAAATCATCCTTTGAATTTTTCCTACATTAATACTACTCCCATAACAACATCAAACACATCAACAAATATGTGAAAGGTTGGATCCCATTGAAGTTGTTGAAGAGTTAGCACAACCAAAAGCATCATCTTCAAAACACATTACGCCTTGTCTAATCATCCTTTCAAGTGAAGTACATACCCATCTTTTTTGATGTAGTTATCTATGTACGTATATGACATAATATATGAGGTAATAGTCATCCTGCTTAACTTGCCCTAGAACCCTCGTAACTTCTTGAAAATTGTAGGTGCCTTGATACACATAGCTTGCCCTAGAAACCTCAAAACTTCTTGAATATTTTTAGGTGCCTTGGTCCTCTAGTCAAGCATTATTTGTCTTATATCAATTACCATTCCTCTTTAGATAAGATGTGTCTCAAAATAACTCCCCTCCTAGCAACAAACATAGCCTTAAAAAGTTATGGGACATGCTTAACTTCCTACATCTTTGAAAGTATAATCTCATGTGCTACAAATGATCCTTCATTTTCCAAACACGAAAATTTTTCCAAACATGTAAAAATTATCCATAGACTCTCTCAATAGACTAGTGAGGTATGGATCAAAAGATAATGTGTTGCGTATTGAAATATAGGTACCCATTCTTCAATTCAAAAATCATATAGATGTACTCCCAAAATCTCCCCACTCTATTATGGATGTCATTTTATCCGAATCTTTAGGAGGCATTTTGATTTGATCATAACTTGAAAACCCATCAAGAAAACTATACATTTGATCTCCAGTAGCATCATCTAACAAGAAATGAAATGGTATAGAAAAAAGATTAATTATGTTTCTTCATTCAACTTTCTCTAATCAATACAAACCCTAAGTTTCTTATTATTTTATGCAACTACAGATAAATTGTTGTTGCTACATTCAACTTTCTATAATCAACACAAAACCTAGTTTTGTCATGCTTTTATGGAATCCCAACAATGGTGATAACCACGTTACCTCAATCACTAGTTTAATAAAGCCATATTTTAAGAGATGTTAATGTTCTCTTTAACTTGTTTTGCATAGTTAGGGTTCATTCTATATCTCTTTTTCACAATCATATTAGCTTCTTTCCTTATGCTAGTTTTATGTTGATATACCTTCAAGTCAAATCCATTTGTATTGATATATTTTCAACTAAATATATTAGGATATTCTCTAAATTATGTTTAATTGTCTCATCTACAAGAACACCTACTTCAACAAGCTTAGGGTTTGCTTGATATATTTTCAACTAAATATATTAGGATATTCTCTAACTTATGCTTAATTGTCTCATCTACAAGAACATTTACTTCAACAAGCTTAGGGTTTGCTTTAGTATTCAAAATTGACATCCAAAAATCTTTGCAAATTCTAGTTGAATGCATTGTAGTTTGTTCATATCTCTCTTTTGTTTGAATTATAGCATGTTGAAAGCCTCATCCTATGCATCAGCATCATTTGAGTTTTCTCAATCTATAATATGGCTTTCCTAAATCCATGTAAAAACTTACATTCTTGCATTCATGAAATCTTGATTTTTTTGCATTTCCTTGTCTCTAATACTAAGCTGAGCATGTTTTGTCATAGGTCTACACTTTTGGCTCAAGAGCATACTATTAGTTATACACAATCTTATCCTTGTTGTCATTTGGAAATAGTCACAACATAAATCCCCCAATCTTGTCTTAACTTTGCAAACTTGGGCCAATGTCTTCCTAACAATATTTGATAAGATCCTCCGAGCTCATTCATTCTTAATACAATAAAGCTATCATTGAACTTCAACTTGCAGCTTATTTAAAATACCCAAATGCTACAGCCTCCTTTGATCTACCATTGTTACTTGAAAGGGATCTTGTAATCCACTACTTCATGTTGATAAGCTAATGCTCCTTGGATTTGAAATAAGACTTACCCTACTTGATTCATTCATCAAACACCTACTACTAGTTATATATATTGAAAAACACCTTCTTCTTAAACCTTGAAATAAAATCCAAAATTTATTATGAAGTTAATTGCAAAAAAGACTTAGCTAGAGTAGAGCTTGAAACAACTCATTTGATCAATTAGGTTCTTGAATTATTGAACACCTTGTCTCAAGTTTATCATCATTTGTTAAGTGATTTGGCCTACTAGTTTAGGATTGCTTTCCAATGGCTAAATATTGCCTTTCTTTTATAGATTTTCCACTTGCTTGAGGGCTCCATCCTTGAGCTTCTCTTAACTTTCCTCATTTAAATTTCCTTCCTTTTCTTTTTTTCTCTCGCCACTTCCCAAGCTCCAAATTTATCAGGGCAGTCCTCAATACTCATACAATTCCAAGTCACACCATACATGTATTCATTCATCATCTTAGCATTGAGCATGTGCTACCAACATGTTGTGGTTTCATATTCGTTTCTTTTGAACATGACAAAACTTCTCCTTTACTTAACATGTAACACCTAAATACTTCAGCTTTTCCTTAGTTTTATTATCAATCTTATTCCTACAAAATTATTTAATATCTTTGATTTTTTTTGTCATTAGGATAGTTTGTTACCATTCTTACTTTTCTTCTTCTTTTTCCGTAATCTTTTTGTGTTGTTCTCATCTTTTGAAATGATCCAACTCTTCCTCAAATTTTATTCCAAGCTTAAGTCTTCATCTTGACTAGCACTATCTATGTGAATCTTCTTTGAATTTGAAGTATTATCTTTAGACCTCTTCTTTGGCCGAGTCTTTTTTTCCACACTTATTGTTGCTTGCATTAAGTCATCAGAATCCCCGTTTTGTTTGATTTCCATGTCAAACACAATACCTCTTATTTTGCTACCTAATGATTAATGAAACATGATAAAGTCATCACTTGAGAAGATGTTCTAAGTAAAGGATGGAGAAAGGGGGCATGCACCCCTTTTACACACAATACAAATAATATAATTGATGATAATAAAGAATAAGGGTAACAATGTATCTACTAGAGAAGACTTTGTGTACTCTCTCTCTCTCTCTCTCTCTCTCTCTCTCTCTCTCTCTCTCTCTCTCTCTCTCTCTCTCTCTCTCTCTCTCTCTCTCTCTCTCTCACAGACAGAGATCATTTGGCCGTTTTCTGGGAGAGGCATGGCACATCAGAGAGCAGAGCACACAGCGGGTCCCAGTCAGAGAGGGGCCCACCCAGATGACTATTACACAGTTCTTTCAAACAGACAGAGTGAGAGCTACTGTACCAGCCTCGAGCCAGACCTCCGGGGTCACACTACAGCAGGCTGAGGACCAGTGTACCCGACGCCGCAAGAGGATCCGTGGGTTTCGGACCCCACAGCCACACCGACAAGAGATCCGGAGGATTCTTGATCTACATCGACAGCAGATTGAGATCCGACGACACTCGACACATTGGATCTCAGATCTCCAGTTTGCTCTTTCTCCACCGTCGATGTACCACATCCTGCATCCAGGAGGGATCACATGCTATTAGCGACTTCGACGACTGCTACTACATCCCAGGATAGTATATCTCCCTGCATCTGTTACATATACACATCGCACCACTTTATCACAGCCGACAGTTATTCCCCTATCACAGCCGATATTTGTTCCCCCTTTGTAGCCATTATCTGGAGTACCAGAGCTACATACGCACATACACATACATGACACTTATCACACTCACAGCACCGTATTTTCAGTTTCCAGTTTTTAGCTTTTCATTCAGCACTTTTATTTTGGATAGCTGGACCTCATCAGTTGTATCACAGTTTGTCTCATAGGCCAGTTTTGGTCTTTAGAAGACGTTAATATAACTTTCTTTCTTTCTTTCTTTCTTTCTTTCTCTCTCTCTCTCTCTCTCTCTCTCCCATTGACTTCGGATCCCACCATTGCTTCCTTTCAATTATATCAAAGTGGCATCCATGGGAGGTCATCCCTGGAGTGAGGAGTGTTAGGAGTCAAGCTTTGTCATGAGATCAAGGATTTTAGCTTTAGTGCAACATTTGTGCTTGCTAACCGTATGTAAAAGAGGTAGAAATCTCACTGCCATATGTAAAAGAGGTAGAAATCTCTCTCTCTCTCTCTCTCTCTCTCTCTCTCTCTCTCTCTCTCTCTCTCTCTCTCTCTCTCTCTCTCTCTCTCTCTCTCTCTCTCTCTCTCTCTCTCTCTCTCTCTCTCTCTCTCTCTCTCTCTCTCTCTCTCTCTCTCTCCCCCCATTGACTTCGGATCCCACCATTGCTTCCTTTCAATTATATCAAAGTGGCATCCATGGGAGGTCATCCCTGGAGTGAGGAGTGTTAGGAGTCAAGCTTTGTCATGAGATCAAGGATTTGAGCTTTAATGCAACATTTGTGCTTGCTAATCATATGTAAAAGAGGTAGAAATCTCTCTCTCTCTCTCTCTCTCTCTCTCTCTCTCTCTCTCTCTCTCTCTCTCTCTCTCTCTCTCTCTCTCTCTCTCTCTCTCTCTCTCTCTCTCTCTCTCTCTCTCTCTCTCTCTCTCTCTCTCTCTCTCTCTCTCTCTCTCTCTCTCCCCCCCATTGACTTCGGATCCCACCATTGCTTACTTTCAATTATATCAAAGTGGCATCCATGGGAGGTCGTCCCTGGAGTGAGGAGTGTTAGGAGTCAAGCTTTGTCATGAGATCAAGGATTTGAGCTTTAGTGCAACATTTGTACTTGCTAACCGTATGTAAAAGAGGTAGAAATCTCATTGTTAAGCTCTTCATTTAATTCAAACATGTTTTTTGATTAAGAGAGCCATTGGAGTCTCAATTTTTGGGAAACTATCATAGCTTGATTTGAAACTGCCCAAGTAGCCAACAATGGCTAGAAATAAGACAAAATAGTTGGGCTTTTGGATTCATTGGGAAGAGGTTTTGGTACTGTGGGAGCTTTCACTCAACCACCAAGACCCTCGGACCACTTATTGTTTCAAGCGTTCCAAGCCGAGCACTAATGGCTACCTCTCACATAGCCGACACGCCATCCATATCTACGGGTGTAGTGAGCTTACCTCCATGCCGATCGAGTTACCTCCTCTCTCACACACTCCGGTAGCTCCACGATCCAAGTGCAATCAAGCAAGCTCCATCCTCAAGCTCCACACCCCAAGCTCCATTGCCGCGAGCAAGACAAGAGAAGAGAAGAGAAGAGAAGAAGAGAGGAGAAGATGGAGAGCTTCTCCTCCCCGGTCCCTCACCCTCACACACTCACTCCCTCACACTCTCACACTCCCTCTCTCAAGCACAAGCTCAAGCAAGCAAGAACAAGAAGAAGAAGAAGAAGAGGAGAGCCACTTTTGGCCACACACAAGAATGAGCTTCTCATTCACTTTTCAACTTTATATACAAAACCCTAAATCCCTTTTGGGCAGCCCTTATCCCCTTTTTTACATGGCCGACCCTGGCCCAGGCCCTTTTTCCCATTGTCCTTCTATCTTCCTAGCTTCCTTTCCACCGCCCATCTACATTTACAAATTGCATGGGTGAGAGCCCGGCACTCCTTGAATTAAACCATGATGCGCTTACACTCTTTTACAAAAGTATTGACTTGCGTTTTTCCTTGCGCACCTTTCTCCCTTATTTAGGACTTTTCTCCTTGTGCGTCTTTGTCTTGCGTTTCACTTTGCCTTGGTCTTTGTCTTCTGCTTTAGCCTTTCTGGATTTTTCACCTTCATTCATTTGAGGGTTAACATTACCCCCCTTCTAGATGAGTGCCAGTCCCATGGCACTCACTGTCGTAAGTAGTAGGCTTGAGCATGCACCGAAGACTTGGGTGGCAAGGACCTCTGTAGTTGCCATGGAGGAGTGTTGGTAGTGGTGGGGAGGAAGGTCATTGGGGCACGTTGGTGGTTTAGGTGGCTGGTGGTAGGGCTATTCTTTGTGGGGATTGCACTGATGGAGGACAAGTGGCAGTTTGTTGGGGATTCTACACATGACGATTCTTGGTAGGCTTGCAGGATGATAAAGGATAGGAAGTCAGAGTTGAGTGCCGATGAAGAGCGAACGACACCTTCGTTGGAGTCTTCAATACCTGCAATTGAAAACCTCTCATAGGTGGTCTCTCCCTAGGGGTAGTGCTAGTCTTCTCTATCGTGCATAAGACATAGTTTAATTAGTTTGGGAGACAAGTCGAACTCTAAGCAAGCTGAGAGTATTGTCATGCACTTGAGGACCCAAACTGTGTATATATTTTGGTGCAGATATTATGTGAGTGCTCATGCATATTTAGATATTACATAGTTAGAAGACCGCGGGCTGGTTTCTCTTAACAATGTGGGGATGAAGCAAAGTTGTCCATGTTGAGAAGAAGTACACGTGAAGGTGTATGCGACATCCTTTGCATTGTGACTGCACGACGTAACATAATTGAACACAGGGACACCGCACCTTCGGTAGTAGCTGGGAGCTATTGGACGGACTTGATAAGGACAGTGTACTTTTCATGGCCATTCGTGCTGTGCTTACCACAATTGATTGCAATGGTACTAAGGCAGAGTGCAAGAGGGAATCGTGCGAATGGGTCAGGGTGACAGGTCCAACCATAGGCGAGACAAGCTCCCTAGGTATGTCCTGCCCTTGATGTGCCCTGAACAATTGTGGGTGATGCTAAAGGGGCTAGGGGATTAGGGGCAGAGCCGGCAACCAAGGTCACTGGATGCACCTAATTTGAGGACCCCTAGGTGTTGTGATGTGATCGTGGGTGCTTCTTATTTTTTCATTCTTTTCTTTTCTTTTTTCCTTCTCTTTTTTTTTTCTTTCTTTTTCTTGTTCTTTTTTCTTTCTTTCTTTATTTCTATCTTTTCTCCTCTCGTTTTTTTTCCTCTCTCTTTTTTTTTTGGACTTGCCTAAGTACAACCATTGCAATATGTTGAGGCTATCAGCCTTTCAATGGGTTGGGAAATGTCAAGCTTCAAAGGCTCTGGAAATGGATATTACAGTGATGATTGTGTTCTAGCCTCATTGTTAGAGAAGCAGTTGTTGAGATGGGGAGATACACTTGAGATATTGCAAACCTCTTTGCGACACGCGATGTCGGTACAATTGAGGCCACAATTGTCATGAGCCAACTGTAGAGCTTGACCTAGAAAGAGAGAGTAGCCCATAACTATGCTTTGGGTCTTGCGATGTGAGCACTTGCAAGGGTGATTTTTCACGTTCGGCAGCGTGGTTTTGTCGCGGTTCTTTGTGAGGTTGGTGGTCTTGCAGTGACTTGGACATTGAACACATTCGCAGGAAGGCCTGTGTCATCCTACATCCCCTTGTCACTTCATGAGAGTATATGCAAGTCGCATGCGTTAAGTACAACAAACAAATTCAATCATGTCAAGATATTACTTTTTCAAAATCCTATGATGTTGATTGTGATGCCTATTCTGGTGCTTGTTAAAGACTTGGCATATACTAGCAATAGGTGAGAAAAGTGTGTACAAGTGGGGAGCCTACCCCTTTAACCATCAAAAGATAAAAAGTTATGGGAGGATGGCCTTTGTTAAGTTGCTTGCATATCATAGGAGCTACTCTATTTGCACAAGGCAGGGTGAGTCTGGGTGGTCAGGCGACTGAGGCTCTGCTGGTGAGGGGCTCCTGTGGGGTTGGGCAGGGAAGATCTTGGCCGGGACCTGAATGGTGTATTCTCTAGGCGCAACCGTTTCCAAAATGCTTTTCAACAATGCATCGAATTCTTCATTGTCTCGAGCTGCCCTTTTTACCTTTGAGCACCTGGTGCCCGAGCGTCTATTGGGGGCTCGCACAACCGATGTTGCCACGCCTTGTGTGCTTCTTTGAGCTTCTATTCCCCTGGCCTGGGGATTCTTCAGCCTACATCCGGGGCGGTGTCACTTGGGACCTCGTTTCTTTGCATACCTTTTGAGGCTAGGCACATAGCGCACAGGCGGAGGAGCCTGTGCTGCATGTTCCCTTTGATGGCAGAGAGCGTCTTTGCAAGCCAGCTACCCTATTTGCTCCATGTCTTCCCCGTAGGGGAACCTGCAAAATGTAAACAAAGGATTAGGCCTTGATACAGGATAAAACCACTCGCATGGAAGGGATCATAGTGTGGGTTATCAAGCACATATGACGAGAAGGGGAGGGGTGAGGCATGCAGTGTTTGTTGTAGAGGGATGGCCCCGACGATGATGTTCGTTTGGCCTCCAGCCACCATTAGCAGATCTTGGCTTATGCTAAGTTGCGTGGACCAGTTGTCAGGGAGCGGGCCAGGGCTTATCCTCAAAAGGATAGACCATAAAGGGAAAAGGTGTATGGGAAGGGACGATACCCTATCCACACCCTCAAATATGTTGGTCAGAGCTTCCTATGGTGGTGATGAGGGTTGCATGCCCTCCACCTGGAGGCGGTAATGGTCACACAACTTCTAAATGTGCAGTGAGAGGAGGACCTGAGGAGCTTAGCCTGTTGAACCCAACTCTTCTCCCTGCGCTTGACTAACATTGCTTGTGTGTGTTGACATTGTCTATACATGGTCACAAAAGTCATTTTTTATTTATATACATATCTACGAATCCATGTCACTGTACGAGGATAAAACCCAATTATAGAACTTTGGATTGTACTAGAGCGTGGCACACACATCTAGTACTCGTGGTAGCTTACTCAATACTGATAGATATTTTGCAACATTGAGTAGCATGGAACCTTGTCCAAGTCTACTGGCAACATGTAACTCCTCCTCAGTGAGAACTTTATCAGACAGAGAGTTCTCTTGGCTAGTTTCAGCTAAGTTCATACCCCGAATGGCAATCAGCACTCGAAACGAAGTTGGTGCCACATAGGTTGGGTTTCGTTGAGACCGCCATTTGGCCAATCGCTCCTCTGAGACTTGTCATGATTTGGGCTCCTAGTTTGGCCATTGCAATGTGGTTTTCACACCAACGTTGTTCAAATTGACTTTGACCCTCTAATAGTCGCTTTAGTT
Source organism: Lygodium microphyllum (assembly GCF_053477565.2). Lineage (NCBI taxonomy): Eukaryota > Viridiplantae > Streptophyta > Polypodiopsida > Schizaeales > Lygodiaceae > Lygodium > Lygodium microphyllum. The sequence goes on from NC_141135.1 coordinate 104,494,714, forward strand.
GCTCTATCTCTAAGAGATTTGGTTGGCAGAGCACATCATTGAATGTGACAGTCAAGCGTAGTTCGTTGGCTTCCTCATCGGAGATGAGTCGCATGCGTTCATATAGGAGCTTGTTATAGTGCTCGACAAGATGTTCTTGCTCTTCCCAGGATAAGGGAAATGGCAAGTATTCTTCAAGCTGCTCTTTAGGGAACACGCCCATGTCTGCCAGGACATAGACATGTGCGAACACTTTGAGCTTAGCATCCAACTCGGTTAAGCATTTTGTGATACTTCTATGTTCAACGAGGGCTTGCTCGGTTGCTATCTCATGCAAGGTTCTAGGATTTTGCCTAGGCTTCAGCATTGCTAGGGGCTCAAGCCTAGACGAGCAAGTTTGGCCAACGCTAGGATTTCTTATGCTCTTGGGGCTTCCATGTTTCTCCTGAGGCTTTGTTATTGCGTCATGGTTCTCCTTGGATGTGACTGGTATAAATTTGTCACCCTATTGTAATATCGTCGTATCCCCTCTTGATTGGTCAATGCGAGTTCCATTGTCAATGGATTGAGTGTTGCAAGCAGCTATTGATGGTAATGACTGCTTTGATTTTTCAGAGCACATGGATGTGTCTGAGGTTTCACCACTATTAGGAGAGGCATCAATGGGGTCATTGGTGGATGGACTCGATGTTTTATTCCTCAGCTCTCCAGTGCTCTTGGTGTCAATGTTCTTAGGGTCCACAACCACCTGTAACTGTTGTTGTTTTCATTGTTTTCTCCTCCTTTTCTTGGTCAGTGAAGGTGCATCTCTTAACGACTCAGGACCCTAGACTAGGTCAACCATTTATGTGCTTGGTTGGGCTTTAGCAGTCTCTCTCTCTGGTGTGTCCTCATGGGACATACCCACGGCCTGCTGAATGGCCTCGCTAGGTTGTGAGGATACAATTACCTCTTTTTGGAGAGTCTAGCTTTTCAGCCAATTCCCTTCTATTTAACTCCTCCATCTTAGGCTTTAAGCACTTTGGAAGTGTTGGAGTTGTCAAGGATGCTGGTTGCAGCACCTCCTCCACAGGTAAACTACTAAGGACACGTTCAGCAAGGGGCATTGTCATGGCCAAGGGCTGTGACTGCTGTGATCCCTGATTGGAAGTAGTAGCGGCTAGTCCAGTGGGCTGGCTACCCTTGGTGGATTGCGGTGCCAAGTCCCTAGGGCGATTGGAAGTGGTCGTGTCTTTTGTTGCCCTTTGAGCATTCACTTGTGTAGATCGAGCATGTATTGATCTAGTCAATTTAGGTTCCACAGGCATATCCTTGGGCCAAGAGCTACGGCTAGTGTCATGTCCCACCTCTTGGACATTTGGAAGCTTAGATGGAGATAGAAATTGGGAGTGAGCAGCCGCCCTTAACGACCGCTGATGTGCTTCTTGTGTCTGTTTGGAAAAAGAGGGTGTAGGAGATCTAGGACTCTTAGGTGGACTTGGCACTGGCTGAGAGATTTGCTCAAGGTTATTAGACGATTGCGCCATTTGCTTTGTTGAGCAATCAGCCTTCTCACGATCAGTGTTGTGCCTCTGGTGCTCATTATCCTCTTGGGAAGTCAAAAGCTCCTTGAGCACTAATGGTTTTTTTGCATGCTCAATGGTTACATATGACATTTGCTTATTAAGCATGCTAGGCTGAGGCTATTTCTTTCGAACACTCATGTTTTCTTTCTTGCCTTGAGACCTAGAGTTTCTCTTAGGTTTCCTCTTGTGCCTCATTACTTTTGGTGCAATCTAACCTTCAGTTGATAGAGGTGGTTTAGCAGGGGGTTTTGGTATCCAAATCTATCGGTTACCTGCATAATACGCTTGAGCACGTAGCAATGCTTTGGATATCCATCGCGGCGTTGTGCTAACCCTCCATCGATGCCTTCGTCTATAAGGCTTGGGCTTCCTTTGGGGTCTTCTACGATATTTGTAAGTCCAAAGCCTGTCCTTGGCATTGTCTCTTGACCTTCTTGTTTCAGCATGGCCTCACTCACTAGTTCTCGTTGTTCGACCTGTGCTTGTATCAACTCTTCCAACAAGTCCTTGCTCTCATTAGTAGGCTTGACTATTACATCAGTACCTTCCTTGCCTTTCCCTCAAGGTTTGATGAGGTCACCCTTGCTAAAGGTTGTGACTATCCTCACACCCGGTAGTATCAGGTGTATCCTCTGTGCTACATAGTCAGCCTCACACTTGGTTGCCCTTTTGAAGGGTCTTCCCAGGAGGGTTTCCTTACCATATTTAGCACTATTTGGAGGAACATGAAATAGGATAGGCAAGCTTTCAGTTTCAATTGTTGCAAGGATATTGCACTTCCCTATGAGTTCTTGTGGAGGTCCCCCATAAGGGCTAAGAGTTGCATTAGTGGGTGTCAACTTTGGTTGGCCTAGTAGAGTCCATGCCTCATAGGTCAAGACATTAAAATCTGCTCCTTCATCAATCAGAGCATTGATAGTATGCTCTCTTTTCACAGTGAATTTGACCCTGAGATAAGCAGGTGGTACTATGTCTTTGTCTTCCAGGTCTTGGCTTGTAAATTCAAGCCTTCTGACAAATGCCCTTGAGTCCCCAATTGCACAACCAGATGTGGATTCTCCACTGATGTCTTGGGTTGTCTGTGCAGTGCTACTCAAGGTACATCTCTCGTCAAGAGTGTCATGTCTAGTCATCTTCGCATTTGTAGCTTGTTGATGTTGCATTTTGCTCTGACTAGACACGGTCTGAACACAATGTCTTTGTGTTCTCATGGTGTGGCCTTTTTGCCCTTGATGGCTAGTTTGGCCCATTGATGTTCTAGGGTCTTTGTTTCTCTCTGTTCAGGTATGGGCTTTTGGTTGCTCTTTTACAAGTGAGGATCCATGCTCGTGTAGAGCCATTACTACACTAGGATCCAATTTAGAGGACCTGTCATGGCGCGCATTTTCTCTCCAACCTACTTGGGGGAGGTGCGAAGGGGGCAGAGCTCCTCTACAGGGGTCCGGGGGGGCAGTCCCCCCTGGCCCACAGGGCCATTACGGTAAATGCCATGCACAATTTGGAGGACCGTTTATAGCCAAATTTTGAAATACTTGCTCTAAATTTTAGCCCAGTGATGGATCTGTGATGTGCCTTTAGCTCTACGTAGACTCTGGGATCAATCTCGGAGTTTAGATGCGTCAAAATTTATGTTCTAGATGCATGTTTGATTTTGACAGTTTTCTGTCCGATTCTCAGATGTCCGATTTTCAAGAGTCCGATTATCAGAATCGGACGTCCAATTTTGGGTTGGTCCGACCGGCCCAGAGGTCCGATTTTCGTCACGTCCGATTCTTGCAGTGGTCTGATTCTAGAAATCGGATCGGACAGGGTGGTCCGATTCTAGTAGTTAGACGGTCCGACTCTGGGAGTCAGATCGGAAAAGTGGTCCGATTTTCAAAGTGGTCCGATTCTGGGAGTCAGATCGGAAAAGTGGTCTGATTTTCGGAGTGGTCCGATTCTGGGAGTCGGATCGAAAAAGAGGTCCGATTTTTGGAGTGGTCCGATTCTGGGACTCGAACGGTCTGGTCCGACGGTGCGGACGATGGCCCGCGAGTTGCACACAATGCCTCTAGGTCAACGTCTACTCCACCGAATCATCCAGCACCTTCCAGATTGGTGCAAAACACTACAAGGAAATGCCATACATGCCTGGAATACTGTGGTGCTCGAATCAAATGGCACTCCAAGGATCTGTGCCCCTATTTCCCTATTTTGGCCTATTATACAGCAAGAGAAAACCCTATTGTTTGCTTCTTTTCCTTTGTTTTTTCCTACCCTAAATGCATACAAATCACAAAGCAATCACCTACACTACTCCAGCATGCTTTTCCAAATCCAAAAAACCAAAAACCTACTTGCTAAGGAGATCGGATACCTCTTCAAACTCCCTTGTTTCCTACCTATCTACCTCAAGCACCGGTTCGGGGAAAACCCTACTCCAATGCTCGATTCGAAGTGTGCAAGTACTCAAGGCTTGAATCCTTTGGTCCTGGCAACGAAACCAAAATGTGGGAGCTTTCGCTCAACAGCCAAGACCCTCGGACCGCTTATTGTTTCAAGCATTCCAAGCCGAGCACCAATGGCTACCTCTCACATAGCCAATGCGCCATCCATATCTATGGGTGTAGTGAGCTTACCTCCATGCCAATCGAGTTACCTCCTCTCTCACGCACTTCGGTAGCTCCACGATCCAAGTTCAAGCTTCAAGCAAGCTCCATCCTCAAGCTCCACACCCCAAGCTCCATTGCCGCGAGCAAGACAAGAGAAGAGAAGAGAAGAGAAGAAGAGAGGAGAAGATGGAGAGCTTCTCCTCCCTGGTCTCTCACCCTCACACACTCACTCCCTTATACTCTCACACTCCCTCTCTCAAGCACAAGCTCAAGCAAGCAAGAACAAGAAGAAGAAGAAGAAGAAGAGGAGACCCACCTTTGGCCACACACAAGAATGAGCTTCTCATTCACTTTTCAACTTTATATACAAAACCCTAAATCCCTTTTGGGCGGTCATCCCCTTATCCCCTTTTTTACATGGCCAGAAATGGCCTATGCCCTTTTTTCCATTGTCCTTCTATCTTCCTAGCTTCCTTTCCATCGCCCGTCTACATTTACAAATTACACAGGTGAGAGCCCGGCGCTCCTTGAATTAAACCATGATGCGCTTGCGCTCTTTTACAAAAGTATTGACTTGCGTTTTTCCTTGCACGCCTTTCTCCCTTATTTAGGACTTTTCTCCATGTGCGTCTTTGTCTTCCGTTTCACTTTGCCTTGGCCTTTGTCTTCTGCTTTAGCCTTTCTGGATTTTTCACCTTCGTTCATTTGAGGGTTAACAGGTACACATATTCAATGTATGCAACCATGGAGGTTCCTTAAGTATAGGGGCAACTCAACATGGAAGTTGGGGGTTAACTTAGTAGAGGGTTATGGTCCTACTTGTATTTAGAAAAATAGAGATTTATTTAGGTATTAACATAGATAGGGAAGAGAAATAGATAGAACTTTTTTCTTCTTATGACTTGCAAAAAAAGCCTTGAAGGCTTATAATTTTTATCATTTGGTAAATGAGTATACACTCATCAATTTTGAATGTAGCAAAAACATGGTGACAATCTAGTTTGATTCACAGCCTCTCTCCAAATTGCTTGTTATTTGGAGGACATGGCAAAATTTTGCTCGAAAGATAGCTAGCTTGAATTTACTTGGCACAAACCTATAGAGGAACTAGGCTAGAAAAATTTTATGCAACGCAAGGAGCTCGGTGGATTAATGGAGCATGCAGGTATAGAGCGTTAAATGAGTATGTGACATCTGATCACACACTGATTTTGTTATCTTTCAAGATTGTTCTTGCATAGCCAAAAACAATGGGCCACCTCCTTTTTGGCTCAATGTCTTTTTTCTCATTGATAAAACCCTCACAACAAGAGTTGCTAATGCATAGGAGCAAGCTATATATTCTTCACTAGCATCACATTTTCCATGGTTAAAATGCCATCACATCAATTGCCAAAGAGCATGGAAAAAGAAGAGTTGCAGGTAGAAGATAGCAAGTTGGGGGTGCCACTCATGTGAGACATGCAATCTTACTAGCCCTTGTTAGCCACCAAGAGACGAGATAAATGCACCAATGTAGCTGCCATTGTGGGAAGTGATCCACCTGAATGCCCAAAGTATGGAATATATGTTAAAGGAGTTCTTGCATGACATAGTTATGTCGATTGGGGTGGAGAAGTGCTAGCATGGCATAAGCCCTCCTTTAAAGAAGAGCTCAAAATGGTGGTCTTAACCATGAAGATTGGGAAGTCACCAAGGATTGGTGGCACTCCTTCTAAACTTTCTCAAAAGTTTTGACTAGTATGTGGTAAGGATTTGACTGCCTTAATGAACTACATAAGGTGTATAGGCATATTGCATTCTAGCATCAATTAAGGTAATATGATAAAATTGGTCACCAAAGTACAAGATTGATCCAAACCTTCCAATTGGAGAGTGCTTACCATGCTTAATTACTCCTACACGATATTGCCTAAAGCATTACTGGTTAGGGTTAAACACCTCTTCTTAGAGATCATCAATGCTAAACAATTTGGATTTGTGCATGGAAGACGCATTCATGATGCGGTCTTAAATCTCATTTTCTCCATGGATCATGCCATGAGCCAATAAACCGATATTGTCCTCATTAATATGGATTGGGACAAGCCCTATGATTGAGTGAGTTGGGGGTTCATTATGGTTGTCCTATTTGCAATGCAATTTGGCCCCACTTTCTCCAACATGGTGACCACACTCTTCAAAGGGGCTATTACATCCATTAGCGTCAATTGAGTAGTCTTCTTCTCCTTTGCGCTCATTAGATCCATACACCAAGGTTGCCCCATTGTTGCGCTACTTTTTGCACTCATAATAGACTTTCTCCTCTGCAAGATCGATAAGAGCTTATATGATGATGTGATAAGAGGCCTTCCCTTATCATATGGCTCACAATAAGATGTGCAATGCTTCCATTATGTAAGTAGACAATAAATCAATTAGTAGTCTCATGGAGGTGTATGTGGAGTTTTTTGCTCTCTCAGCTTCCAAGGTAAATTAACCTAAAACAAAACTATTCTTCCTTTCATGGAGTGACCTTGATCTATGGATTGTACAGTTGGGCTTCAAAGTTGTAAAACCTAGGCAGCTAGTTAGATACCTTGGGATCCCTATAGAGATAAGAATAACCCTAAAGCAAAGGTTTAGATGGTTCTTTAGCAAGTTTCAAGAAAAGATAACAAGATGGATGGGAACACCCCTATTCTTCTCTAGGAAATTGAGTGTTATTAAGAACATGCTAATGTATGCAACTATCTATGTTGGTTCTCTCCTTCCTCTTAGCCAGGCAACATGGAGCGAAGTTGAGAAAACTATCCATAATTTTCTCTGGTCCTCCAAAGATAAGAGGCAGTTAGCACAAGTAGGCTGGGACATAATCATAGCAAAGATGAAAGCTAGAGGTGCTACCTACAAGACCTACATGACAAACAGTAGGGACTTGCCATGTGTTTGCTCAAGGTAATGGATAGAAATCAATCATGGATGCTTTTCATGAAGCACTAGATCACCTCAACCAAAATACTAAGTACACAATGGCCAAATTTGCATTGGAAAGATGTAATCACTTGCCCCCATTTGGCCATTAGGATTCCCTAATCTGATTTTGCTCAAGCCTTGGTGAGCAATTGGCAAAAAGTCACTGTGAATGCATCCTAGAGCTCAAGGAGCTCCTAATAGGGGGATTCATTGCTGGGATTTGTTTGCAATTGACCCTGAGCATCCCTTATTCTATAGGAGTCCGAAGCTCTCAAGAAACCTTCACAACAAAGGCCTGAGGACTTGGGCTGACTTATGGGATGGCAATGATACCAATTGATGCCCCATTGATTGGATTATGGAACACTTTCAATTGGATGATAGGGAGAGAGAATCTATAGTCTCGGTGTCCTATTATTTGTCAAGGAAATTTGGCCAACCTTAGTAGTTAGAGAAGAGGGCTCAATTCTTCGAGATCTCTCTAGTTCGTTGGGGAAGCATCTATGGTGCTATAAGTCATCACATGACTACTTTGTCCCTTCTCTGGCCATTCCCCTAAACCTGTTGGCTAAATGGAACAAGGAGTGTCCCACTGGCCAGCTTTGCCACATGGAAAAGAAGATTGGAGAGAATCTAAATGGCCTTCCCTTCCTTTAGGCCGAATGTGTTGTGATGGCATGTAGTGCTTAAAAGGTTGCCTCTATGGGCAAGGGTAGCCAAGTGGCTAGCAATCTCACCTCTTTGCTTATAGTATGGACGTGCAACAGAAACATAGGAGCATATTTTCTAGTATTGTCTACACATGTCACCTATATGGGGAGGATGATCAAAAGATGGTTGAGAGATTCGAATCTGAAGGATCAATTTGGTATGATAGTGGTCTTCTTTGTCAACTGAGCCCAGTTGGATGAATGTAGTTGACGGCTAATTAACATAATTGTTGCGGTCACCATGAAATTCATATGGTCTAAGAGAAATCTATGGTTGTTTGAGAAACCTATGTTTGTTTGGTCAAGGTACGAAGAAGAAACTCAATGCATGCACAAGGTAATTGAAAAAAGAGCTTTTAGTCATATTAGGATCTCTAAAGTTAGAATTTTGGTTGTTTAAGCTTTTTTACAAAAAGCTTAGGGTCTAGACCTAAGGCCTCGCTACATCTAAATGATATTGTAACTACTTTTACTTTCACCTTTCTTTAAGGCTTAGAATTAATATAAGGGTTTAAAATCTTTGGCTACCTTAAATCCTATTCACATGGATAATAGAAAATTGGTTTGGCATGTCCTTGTTTACATTGATAAAGTGGAGGATTAGATATTTTGAAGCTATTTTTGCACCTACAACTTCAATTAATTGGTTCAATTCGAACTACTTCTCAAAGGAATTTATTCATAGTGCAAAAAATAGGAAATGTATTATGTGGGCTAGTTGATGGAACTATTTTCACAATCTAGGAGACCTGAACTAGTTATTTTGGAAAATTGCTCTAGTCATTTTTTTCACATAACAATGATAAAGTTGAATGCTCCAGAAGACATAAATGGCTATTCATATGCAATTGTTCTGCTTGTACATCATTTTGGCATTGAATTGCATTAGCAATGGTTTGCCATTACAAAGGTACTCAAATTGCAATCATATTGGTCTTCTTGATTTTGAAGTTGAAAATAACTTGGTTGCTTGTTGCTTGTCACATATTGCAATGGTTATGGCTTCTTCTTCTTCTACTTCAAAAACTACATTGTGTAAGATTGAAAAATTGGATAGGATAATTTCTTGCATTAAAAGAATAGGTTTACAATGTACTGGTGCCAAAGAAGTATGTTATGCCTATCAAATGTAAAGGGAAAATGATTTAAAGCATGGAAATAGATGTATGGGATGAGACAAATGAGCTTGCACACTCTATCATTACATTGACTCTCTAAAAAAGTGTTTATTCTAATGTAAAGGACACTAAAAGTGTTGGATATGGGGGTTTGGAAAGAGTTAGCTAGCTATCTTACTACTATATTATTTCAGCTATAGGTTCGGAAAGCCCCGAACCTCCAGAGGGCTTCTCGAACCTACCCCCTTTTCCAAACCTCTCTTTTTCAATCAAAACCCCCTCCCCTCTTCTCTTTCTCACGTGCAATATCTCATTTTCTCTTCCCCTGCCCTTTTTTCATTATAGCCTTCCCTCCCCCCACTCACTTCCCTTTTTTAAATTAAAACCCCTTCCCCTCTCTCTCACTTATAATCTCTCTCTTTCTTTTCCCCGTCCTCTTTTTAATTAAATTCTTCCCCTCTCCCCCCTCTCTCTCTCTTATGTGTAGGGCCTAGGTTCTCTCTCTCTCTCTCTCTCTCTCTCTCTCTCTCTCTCTCTCTCTCTCTCTCTCTCTCTCTCTCTCTCTCTCTCTCTCTCAGTGTTAGACTTTTTAATTTAAAATTTTCTTTAATTAAACATTTTAAAAGTTTTTTTAATTTAAAGTTTTTTGAACATAGTTTTTCACACATTTTGAGAAGGAGATAGAATAAAAGAGAGAGAGAGAGAGAGAGAGAGAGAGAGAGAGAGAGAGGAAAGAAGAAGAAGAAGGATAAAAAGAAGAAGATGGAGAGAGAAGGGGGAGAAAGAGGAAAGAGAATAGTCTTTTTTTAATTAAACATTTTTCTTCTCCCCTCCCCCTCTCTCTCATGCATAGGGCTTAGGTTCTCTCTCTCTCTCTCTCTCTCTCTCTCTCTCTCTCTCTCTCTCTCTCTCTCTCTCTCTCTCTTTGTTAGATTAAACTTTTTAATGTAAATGTTTTTTTAATTAAAATAAGGAGAGAGAGAGAGAGAAAGAGCCAAAAAAAAGAAGAGGAGAGAGAGGGGGAATAGAGAGAAAGAGAATTATAGAGAGAGGAAATATAAACTTTAAGAGAGAGAGAGAGAGAGAGAGAGAGAGAGAGAGAGGCAAAGAAAAAATGAAAAGAGAGGAGAGGGGGGGAGAGAGTCAGAGAGAAGAAAATGAGAGAGAGAAAATAAGAAGAAGAAGAGAAAGAATTTGAACACAATGAGAGAATTATAGAGAGAGGAAAGATAAAATTTAAAAGAAAGAAAGAGAATTATAGAGAGAGAAAATATAAAATTTAAGAGAGAGTGAGAGTGAAGAAAATAAAAATGAAAAAGAGAGGAGAGAGAGCGGAGAGAGACAGAGAGAAGAAAATGAGAGAGAGAAAATAAGAAGAAGAATTATAGAGAAAGAATTTGAATATAGAGAGAGAATTATAGAGAAAGGAAAGATAAAATTTAAAAGAAAGAGAAAATTAAAAGAAAATTAAAAAAAGAGAAACTTTTTTTAATTAAAATAAGGAGAGAGAGAGAGAGAGAGAAATATACAAAGAGCAAAAAAGAAAGAAGAGGAGAGGGAGGGAGAGAGAGGGGGAACAGAGAGAAAGAGAATTATAGAGAGAGAAAATATAAAATTAAAGAGAGATAGAGAAAGAAAGAAAAAAGTAAAAGAGATGAGAGAGGGGGGATAGAGACAGAGAGAAGAAAATGAGAGAGAGAAAATAAGAAGAAGAAGTGAGAGAATCTGAACATAGAGAGAATTATAAAGAGAGGAAAGCCCCGAACCTCCAGAGGGCTTCTCCAACCTACCCCCTTTTCCAAACCTCTCTTTTTCAATAAAAACCCCCTCCCCTCTTCTCTTTCTCGCATGCAATATCTCATTTTCTCTTCCCCTTCCCTTTTTTCATTATAGCCTTCCCTCCCCCCCTCACCTCCCTTTTTTAAATTAAAACCCCTTCCCCTCTCTCTTACTTATAATCTCTCTCTTTCTTTTCCCCATCTCTCTCTCTCTCTCTCTCTCTCTCTCTCTCTCTCTCTCTCTCTCTCTCTCTCTCTCTCTCTCTCTCTCTCTCTGTGTGTTAGATTAAACTTTCTCCCTCCCTCCCTCCCTCTCTCTCTCTCTCTCTCTCTCTCTCTCTCTCTCTCTCAGTGTTAGACTTTTTAATTTAAAATTTCTTTAATTAAATATTTTAAAAGCTTTTTTTAATTTAAAATTTTTCGAACATAGTTTTTCACACATTTTGAGGAGATAGAATGAGAGAGAGAGAGAGAGAAGAAGAAGTATAAAAAGAAGAAGACACAAAGAGAAGGGGGAGAAAGAGGAAAGAGAATAGTCTTTTTTAATTAAACATTTTCCTTCTCCCCTCCCCCCTTGTTAACCCCAAGTCAAGATGGCAAAAAATGGAGGGAAAGCAAAGGAAGATGGAGAAAGAGCAAAGACATGCAAGCGGCCTCTAAAGATGAACCGCAACCTTAAAAGAAAAGGCACCTCAAAAAACTCAAAAAATCCTTGTAAAAGAGCGCCAGGCTCCCTCCTGTGCCCATTGTAAAATATTAGACAGGTGTAGGCTAGAGGCACGGAGCTAAAAGAGGAAAATGGAAAAAGGACCTTGCCACAATGGCTGGTCATGTAAAAAAGGGATGGGTGCCCATGGGATTTTAGGGTTTGTATATATAAAAGTTCAAAAAGTGAATAAGAGATCATTCTTTGGTGTGTGGCAAAAGGAGTCTTCTTCTTCTTCTCTTCTTCTCACCTTCTTGCTTGTGTGTGCTCTTGAGAGAGGGAGTGTGAGAGTGTGAGGGAGTGAGTGTGTGAGAGAGTGAGGGATCAAGAGGGTGAAGCTCTTCACCATCTCCTCTTCTTCTTCTCATCTTCCCTTCTCTCTTCTTGTGCGCACAGCTATGGAGGATGGAGCTTGGAGGTGGAGAAGGCTTGAGGATGCTTGAGCTAGCATCTAGGATCGTGGAGTTACCGGTGTGTGGAAGAGAGGAGGCAACTCATATCGCCACTAAGGTAAACTCACTACACCCGTAGATATCGACGGCGCATCAGCTAGGTGAGAGATAGCCATTAGAGCTCGCTTAGAATGCTTGAAACAATAAGCAGTCCGTGGGTCTTGGTGGTTGAGCGAAAGCTCCCACATTTTGGTTCCGTTGCCTGGACCAACGGATTCAAGCTTGAGCACTAGCGCACCTCATATCGAGCATTGAAGTAAGGGATTTATCCCCGAACCGGAGCTTGAGATAGGTAGGAAGTTGGGTGTTTTTTATCTTCAAAACAAGTAAGTATTTTAGGTTATTTTGTTTGTTTGATGATTAGGAAACATGGAGAAATCAGTTCAGTATTTTGCTTTCAATTTGTGTTGCATTTAGAGTAGGATAGGATGAGGAAATGGCACCGGAGAAGGGTAGGATTTACTGTTGCAAAACAGGGTAAAATAGGGAAAAAAAATCGTGCAAAAATGGCAAAATCTCGCTTGTGATGCTTAAGATTGGTAAGGGAGTGATTGGGGGCGTCAACACCATACCCGAGAAGGGGTATAAGAGCCAAAAGGCCAAGGAAGCACTCATTTGCAACAGTTCAGTGTGAAAGAGAGAGAGAGAGAGAGAGAGAGAGAGAGCTACCGGCCGATTCGATTCGATCGCACCAACAATGAGCCCGTCACTCCATCCAGGTATATGAATCCCTTCTCTTACTCCCTTAGGTAGGATCTGGAGAGTTATGCCTGGTATGATTGAGTGAAGTACGAGAAACGATCGAAATCGAGTTTGCGCTATTTACGTGCACCACGCTCGGCCCGTCCAAGTGGCCACTCCTAGGCCGAGTCCCAGAATCGGCCCTCAGCCCCTCGCCATTCGGCCCATCCGATCAAAACCCTAATTGGCCCGTCCGAGTCTATAATTCGGACCGTGGACAAACTCGGCCCTCGGTCACATATCAAATTCGGCCCTCGGTCCACTTGCCTCGGCCCGTCCGAACAACCTTGTCCGAGTCAACCACTCGACCCATCCGAGTGACTCTGTCCAAGTGACGCCGTCCAAGTCCCGGATTCGGCCCTCGGCCCATGCGTCTCAGCCCATCCGAGTAACCCACTCGGACCCTGCAATTCGGACCAGTTGGGCCCAGTGTAGATTTTTACCAAATTTTCAGAAAATTGACCTAACCCGGCTAGGACTCAGCAACTCAAACTGTTGAAAGCCCGTAGGGTGCTCAGAACTTGATTCTGGCATGCGAAATAGGCAAAATCGTAGGGCGACGCTGCTTAGCAGCTAGAAGTGGGCAGTTGCGAGACCCGGAGGCTTAGACGCGACCCGCTGAGCAATAAGGCCTGATCAGACCAAAAACGAACGAGGCAACATCTTAGGGAAACCCGAAACCCTGACAAGACGACCAAGAAGTTGATCAACAAGCCTATTCGGCCCAAAACAATGCTAGAGTGTGTAAGACGACTAGGAAGTGGTTGCTGCACTCACCCTGAATTTTTGCACTTGAAGTACACATAAGGAAACCGAAAGCCTGATTGAGCACGAGTGCACGAGGAAAGACACATTGAGTGGCCATAAATTGAGGATTGTATTAAATAACTGAAGGAACTCACCAGATAAACCACTCAAGGAACCCACCAATAGGAGAGAACCCAAGACATAGACAAACCATCAACGCGTAGAAGTAGGACTAAGCAAGGGAGGCCGACGAAGTGGATCTAATGAACCTACTAAACCTGATCGATAGCTTGGTGGAGCACAACAACTCGACAATGGAAGAAGAAAGTCCAGACCGCAGATATAGCGAAGAATTCGACTTGGGAGCCTTTCTAGATTCAGTTCAGCACAGCTGGTCAGTAGTTACGATGCTCATGCTCGGTACGAGCACCGCGGTAGGATGGTGGACGCTATCATTGCAGATCTAGAAGAGGAGAGAAAGCTGGCCCGCAAAGCATTGCAAAGCATGGCTGAGTACAATAGGGATCATCAGGCTAGGAACCAAAGGCAAGGCATGGAGTTGCGAGAGGTGTAGCACGTACTGAACTTGGCTGGCAGGAATCAAATGGACCATGAGAGGGCACTAAAAGGAGACTTAACGCTGAGTGAGCTTCTTATGAAGCGACTACTCAATAACACGGCTGCAGAGCAAAGTGCCACGGCTCTAGCGACATCGCTGCTCGCAGGATTAGGAGCAAACCAGGGCTCAAAGAGCCAGGCCAAAATCCCTATTGTCGCCAAGCAACTCGATAAGTACCAGCCCCATGACAATCCCTACAGCTTCGTCGAGCAGTTCGAGCAAGTCTGCAAAGCCAACGGCGTCAATGACCTAACTCAACGCTGTCAAGCGTTCGGGCTTTGCTTGGGCGACAAAGGTAGGATGTGGTATATGAGCTTAGATAATGCAGAGCGAGCTAACTTCGATGGCCTCAAGGATCTCTTCATTAAGAGATTTGCCGAGCCCGGATACTCTGATAATCTACTAGTACGCTTGATGAACATCAAGCAGAAAGAGAAGGAGGACATTCGCGATTATGTGATCCATGTACGGAGTCTCTTCAAGAGAATCCCTACTGGAGAGCAACCGACTGAAAGAGCAGTGTCAACTATATTCATCAGCAGGATTCAGAACAAGGAACTATACAAGGCTTTGGTAGGCAACTTGAGCTTGCAGTGAGACGTGCTAGCCAGGGTCTTTGAGGAGGCCATCCAAGTTGACGATTAGCTGAAGGAGCGGAGCTCCAGAAGCGCGAACCTAGAGGAGACCAACTCGCGGAGCTCAGAGAGAGCGTTAGCCTCGAGTGAGCGATCAGCACCACCATCCCAAGATAAGGGGAAAACCACTGAAATGAATCAAGACTTGGCTGATGTTAGAATGGAACTAGCCAAGTTGCAAGATATGTTGAGACGACCAACACGCCCACACATCCAATGCGTGTATTGTGGCGGAAACCACTTGCCAGCCGAGTATCAAGACCCTAGGTCACGACCTTGCGCTAACTGCGGTAGGTTCGATCATGACGTCGCGCATTGTAGACTACCAAGGAGAATTCCATACTCACAACCATACGGCCAGCCTTACCTAGTGAATAGGCCACAGCCATTTTTCGGAAGGGGAGCCCCATTGGCCCACCCTGCGCCTAACGACATAAAGCCAGTCATTCCTAGGATGGAAATAAATCCTACAGGCATTCCTAGGCCGCCTAGTCCTTACGTGGCCCACCCATCAAGTGACACTCCTGTCCACTATGTGGAAGAACCAAACGAGGAGGAAGCTTACATATGCCCTTACATTTCACATGACGACGAGGGCAACGCTGTCCTCATGGACTATCGCCCCGTCCCGGCGATGGCATTAGGAAGAGGACGAGGTAAGGGCCTAGGAGGGCAGACGCAGGATCCAATCACCTGTTGGGACCTATGGCCACCCAGGTCATGTCTCATCGCGCTGCCCTGAGAGGGAGTAGCAAAACAGAGATAAGGCTGACCAAAGGTGTGCTGAGTGCGGAATCACCCATCTCTTCGTCGACTGCCCAAGGCAAAAACCGTCATCTAGCTCAGCCAACGAACCATCGGTCCCATTGGGGCTGTTCGGTGTCGAGAACCACGATGGGGAGGCCATGCCTATCCCCTTGTGGGTCATGACCCGTGCCCAAACAAAGCAGGCTAGCATCTCTTTGCCAAGACCTAGCAATCTTGATGTAGCCTCGATAGGGAAGAAGAGCCGTAGACAGCGGAAGAGGAAGTCGAAAGCTAAAATCGCACTAAAAACGGAGAGTGTTACAACTCTGCCTGCTGGAAAGAAGGTCTACGATGCAGAAGCAGAGACGTCAGTCCCTAAGACAGCCGAAAAGGGAAGCACTAAGGTAGGGGTATACCCGCACCCGAAGCGACAATTAGAGGCCATAGAAAAGGTGAGAGAATGGGTGAGGGAAGCCCAAGAACACCTAAAGGACGTTGAGCCCATCATAGAGGAGGGGATTGATGATTTCTCCAGCATAAGTATGCCAACCTCACTCCCACAACCAAAGTCAAGAGAAGCAACTGCACCACAAGCGGTACCACTACGGCCAAGCCTCGACGCTGTTACAGGGCCGCGGTTCAGTCACAGCCACTGGCCAGGACAATCCAGGTTAGGAGAGAGACGAACACCCAAGGATCTCCTAACCACACTAGTGACTACCCTTGTAACACTCAGCCTAGGAGATCTGCTTAGGCAGCACCCCACCCTATGGCAGGATCTTAAGCAGTGGATTGAAGGGTCACAAGAGCAGGTCACAACAGACCCTCATGACCATGAGGCAGAAATGCAAATACCGAGTTTGACGTTGCACTCTACGCCTAAGTCTTTGCACATCAATGCTTTTTGGGAAGGCTCCAAGATGCATGTAGTCTTACCGGTCTTAGCCCTAGGCAATACAACGAGGAAGGGAATCGTAGACACGGGGGCCGGGGTTAGTGTGCTTAGCCACACAGTGCTTCAGACTTGGGGAAACCCACCTGTTGAGACTGCTAGGTTTAATGTCACACTAGCGAACGGTATGAGAGTTAAGCCATTCGGGGTGCTTAAGAATTGGCCAGTGAAGATCGCAGGTGTCTAGTTCTCCGTTGACTTTATAGTCATGAAGGGAGTGGACTACGACATCCTATTAGGCCGCCCTTGGATGCACAACGCTAGGGTCATCGAAGATTGGGGTAACGGCTTAATCTTTCTTGGCAATAGGACGGACGCCGTGAGAGTAGAGATGGACACCTGGAAGACCTCATCCGTCGACTTAGATGCCATCTCTACTATGCTCAAGGGTAATACTCAGGCCAAGAAGTCCTACGATCCCTTGACCAGGTATATCCCATGCCTAGAGGACAAGCGGGATTGGATGCATGTCCTTGCTACAATCGACCTGCCATTCTCTGATCACGAGGCATATAAGCAAGCCATCAAAATAATTGGCAAGGTTGACGACACACCCTCCGTGTCAGTTTGCATGATGGCAGGAAGCCTTCAAGGGAAGCTGAAGCCCGTCAACTCCCACGTCCCAACCAACAAAAGGGAACTCCAGGAGATACTGGAATATCTATCGGACAAGCTAGCTGGCAATCCAGCTGCAAATCTCAAACCACTCCAAGATCTCTTAGATGAATCCAAGTGGCAATGGACCAAAGTGCATGACTTAAACCTCATGTATAACTGGCCCCTGGTGCCTGACCAACGACCAGGGATAGACCGAGTCCGAAGAGAAGACGAGCAGTCTGATGAAGAAAATTTGAAACGACAAATACGAAGACTGCCAGTCCTTCAGTGATGAAAGTGAGGGTGAGGTAGATACCGTGGAACATGACACTGAAGAAGAAGAAATAGAGCAAATATGAGCAGACTCCAAGCCGCAGAGAAAGAGTATCTTCCAGATGGAGCAAGGAGTCATGAGCGTGGAATGTGACCGCGCCTGGTTGGAACACGTAGGAGCCATAGACCTCGAGCAAGCGGGACTAGCCCAGCTAGGAATGACATCGGTGTTTAGAACTGAATCACCATTTGAACTGCGCCTACCAGGAGAGACCACCTCTTCTAGCAAAGGAGGGGGATTCGACTCTGAATCAGAGGTTAGCTCAGATAGTGATCCAAAGATCCCTAGGCCGCCCACAACCAAACGCACCAAGGGGGACCTACCGGTCCACCTAAGGCGCAGATGATTGAGACAAAAAAAGGCAATACGACCCAAGGATACTCAAACGGAAGAACAGCGAAAACCGCAGGACCTCCCTAAACGATTCATGAAATTCAAAAAGGGGTATAGGATTGTAGTGTTGTTAGGTGCCAAACGTCAAGCACAGACAAGCGAACCAATCGAGGGACTAGCCAGGGTCAAGGAGGTGGACCTAACCTAAGAAGGAGAACCACCGCGACCAGTCTTCATTGCTGATGACTTGACTAATGAAGAAGAAACGAGTCTTGTCGCTCTCTTGCGAGAGTACATAGACGTGTTCGCCTGGTCTTAGGAGAGCTTAAGGGGGTAGATCCGAGTGTCGTAACCCACAACATACCCATGACGCCAGACGCAATACCGGTCAAGCAGCGACCATACCTTATGAATCCAAAACATGCTCGTGCTGTCAAGGAGGACATTGATAAGCTGATGAGAGCAAGATTCATTTATGAAATTGAGCACACAGACTGGGTATCGCCCATAATCATCGTGATGAAGAAAAATGGAAAAATCCGAGTGTGCATCAATTACAAGAAGGTAAACGCTGCCACCAAGAGGGACAACTATCCATTGATGTACACCAAGCACATGCTTGAGAGAGTGGCAGGCAAGGAAGCCTACCGTTTCTTGGACGGCTTCTCAGGGTACAACCAGGTGCAAGTGCATCCTGTGGACAGGCATAAGACTGCCTTCACCACTGAGTGGGGTGTCTTTGCTTACATAGTCATGCCCTTTGAGTTGAATAATGCCCCTGTCACTTTCCAATGCCTCATGTGCACCATCTTTAAGGACATGCTTCGCAAGGAGTTAGAAGTCTTTGTCGATGACCTCTGTGTCCACTTGACATGGATTGAACACTTAGACAAACTCCGAGCAGTCTTTAAGCGGTGTCGTTTATACCGCCTCTCCTTGAACCCCTTTAAGTGCCAGTTTTGGGTGAAGCATGGATGCATTCTAGGGCACGTGGTGTCGAAGAATGGCATTGCCACTGACTTCTTGAAGGTCAGGGTCATTGTTGACCTTCCACCCCGAGCAACTACAAAGGAGTTCAATGCTTCCTAGGCCATACCGGGTACTATCAGTAGTTTGTACTCAATTATGCATTGATCGCCAGACCATTATACAAGCTACTTATAGTCTTCAAATGGACTGAAGCATGCCAATGGGCATACGAAGAATTGAAGAAGGCTCTAACCACAGCACCAATCCTACGAGCCCCAGATTGGACCATCACCTTCCACATGCATATCGATGCTTCTAAGTTTGTCGTGGGGGCAGTGTTGTGCCAGCCTGGCGAACACAATTTAGACTATCCAATGAGCTTTGCTAGCAGACAACTCACTGAGACGGAAATGAATTACTCGACTACAGAAAGAGAGGGATTAGCCATGGTATTCACAGTGAAGAAATTCCGGCATTACCTTTTGGCCACACCCTTCACCTTCTTTGTGGACCATCAAGCTTTGCTGTATCTAGTAAACAAACCTTGTGCTACAGGACGCATAGCTCGATGGCTCCTTCTTCTTTTAGAGTTCGACTTCTCCGTAGTGGTATGGAAGGGAAAACAGCATTACATGGTTGATCACATGTCGCGCATTCCCACCGAAGAAGCCGCTGGATAAGGTGTTATTGATGAACTACCCGACGCCCATCTGTTTAACCTCTCCAGCGAGAGAGACCTATTTAAGGCCGATCTAATGCCATATTGGGCCAATGACATAGTCCAAGTGCTTGAGCACGGACTGCCTGACCGACCAATAGAAAAAGCCTGGCTTAGGCGATTAATCCTTAAGATCCAATCCTATCAGCTGATTGTAGGCCAACTCTATAGGCTAGGGCAAGACAGATTGTTGCATAGATGCGTGTGCGAATATGAGATGCACGATGTGCTCTCAGAAGCGCACGGAGGCATTGCCGGAGGGCACTTTAGCAAAGACACAACAGCACGAAAAGTGTTGCAGTCTCAACTGTGGTGGCCCACACTTTTCCGTGACGCAGCACGATTCGTCAAGCACTGTGACGAGTGCCAACGGGGACGAAGGTCCCAATTCGCAAAGATCAAATGGAATTGACCTCGGTTATTGCTCGACAACCCTTCGAAAAATGGAGAATTGATTTCATTGGGCCCCTCAGTCCTGCATCACAGTATTCGCAGGCTAAGTACATCATTGTGGCCACGAATTACCTCACTAAGTGGGTAGAAGCGCAAGCCACACGAAAAAATGACGCTAGAATGACGACTAAGTTCTAATGGGAGCAAGTAATCTCACGATTCTGTTGCCCCATCGAACTGGTCAGTGGCCAAGGCACGCACTTCATCAATGAAGTGATCGTGCATCTCCTGTCCACCTTCCTCATCATCCATCGCAAATCCTCACCATACTACCCTCAGGCAAATGGCCAGGCCGAATCAACAAATAAGATTCTTGTCAATGTCCTAACCAAGGTCATCTCTGCTTCACGCAGCGACTGGGACAACAAGTTGATGGCAGCTCTGTGGGCTTACCGAACCACTTATAAAACGGCTATCGGTCAAACCCCCTTTAGGCTAACGTATGGGACAGAAGCGATTCTACCATTAGAATTCTTCGTCCCTAGCCTGAGAATAGCACTTCAAGAGCGATGGGAAGGGAAGGAGGCACGGACATAACGACTAGTTGAGCTCGAACGTCTCTCGGAGACTCGTCTTCTTGCCACCCATGCACTGATCTGTGAGAAAGCCTGACGGAAGAGCTGGTTTGACAAGCACGTCAAACAGTGCGAGTTCGAACAGGGTGACTTAGTGTTCCTCTACTCAGTTAAAGGGCATAAGCAAAAGATGAAATTTAGAGGTCTTGAACCCTTCAAAGTTCATGCAATCAGCCAAGCAGGCAACGTCGAACTCGAGACCCTAAATGGTGAAGGAATAGGCTTCTTCAATGGCAGTTGTGTCAAGAAGTACTACCCTCTTACGCATCCTTTGCACGAACCACCGATGTTAGAACCGCCTGTCAAGGTACGAGTAGCCACAATCACTAAAATCAACGACAAGGACGAGGAAGCCGTGGAACCCACATACCTTCGTATCACGGTCACAGCAAAACAAACATGTACTTTCACCGCCTTGATCGACGAGGAAGCAGACTTCAACGTCTTGATCTACAATCATTGGACTCAACTTGGCTAGCCACAACTTCAACCCACCACTGCAAAATTAAGCCCATATGGGGCTCATTCCTATGCACTACTCGGCAAGTGCAAGGTAGCCATTTCTATCGAGTCTGAGACTGTTCCAATGATTTTTTACGTGCTGCCAAATGCTAAAAATGCAGGCACAGAGTCACTGCTGGGGCGCACCTTCAAAAAGCAGACCCACTGCAATGTTAACTATGCGTCGCAGCGCATCCACCTAGCAATAGGTAATGTTCGCATTGTTACAGCTTTCAGCAAGGGCTGTGCAACCTCATCACGGGCCACCCAGCCACCACCGATAGAAACACTTGTAGGCAATTCTAAGGAGGGGGGTAATGTGCAGCCGCCACTCCCCGAGTCTCATCACCCGCAACCCATACCAGCCAAAGCTAAGGCCCCATAGCCTAGCCTGCAATGGGTGCCTAAATAACTGCAACATCCGCCTAGGAGTCGACACTCCTACCCTCATAAGACCAGAAACTCTAAACCTAGGAGGCCCAAACGTAGTCACAAGAATAGACGTGTAATCAATCAAAGATGGGTCCCCAAGGCTCTCTTGCGCGCACAAGGCTATTATGAGGGCAATGCTTGGCTATGGATAACTAAGGCCCACACGGCCAGAGGTACCACTCGTACGCCAACCTCAAGCTCGATCATCCCAAAAACCATACGACCTCGAAACCAAAAGCCAAAGAGCTTCCCCGACCCGCAACCATCGAGTTCATCCACGCGCGAACCTACACGAATCGCCCAAGCCTGTCGGACCGATCAACAACAGCCAGCTTGAGCATCATCACAAGCAAAAACGATCCGGCTTTCCAAATCCATCCTGAAAGCAATAGGTCATCACTCGAGGCCGCCACTAACCTAGCCTCCATCCCAGCGACCCAATCGCAAGCTCCTGAAGTCCTACCAAAGCAATGAGGAAATCCTTTCTCTCACTAGCAGCTGATTTAGCTGAGAAAACAGGGGATGACGTGGTGGATTGCATTAAGCGACTGGACGCTATTTTTGTGTCGTTAGCTCTGAGCTACGATCGTCTCGACTTAGGCCTATTGGATGAATCCTTCGCAGCTGAAGTTCAAACGATGCCTTGTTCTTGGGAAACGTTTGAATTTGCATTTACAAAAGCCCCTACCTCTGCTGCTAAGTTGCTCAACGGTGAGATCTCAAAAGAGCAAGCAATCAAACAAAGCCTCATCACATCGTATGATCAGCGAACCACCTCTACCATCACTGACCAAGAAGTGGTAGAGTTGTCAAAACTTGCTGCGACGAAATTCCAATTCTTAAGGCATTGGTACGATCTTAGACTGCAATGGGAAGTTGAAGGATGCCAAGTAATGACCAACGCCGAGCAGCGACGCGCTATTAAAAACGGCAGAGTACGACCCCACATACATCGCACTGACATCATATCGAGTGTTAACCACGCTGCGGGGCCGTCCTATAGAAGACCACATCAAGGGACACCCCTACCTCGACCGCTTGTTGACCGAAGAGGAGTTACACATTGCTAGCCGAGTCAACTCGGGCGACTTCCTGACCGACGTTCTCACTTACATCACCCAAGTGGAGATTAAACCCTCCGACCTGGACCGCGAAGCCCATTTGGAATACAACCCCAATTTCTATACTTGGCTCCTTCACAAGTAGCCCCTACACCTCCATGCCGAAAGCCCTACACCTTCTAACCCTCATCCTAGGAAAGATTCTTCTCAAATTGGAAGGGGAGAGGGTAAGTTGAATCAGATCAGAAGCAGTAAAGCAAATCAGAGTTAGTGAAGTACGTAGACATACATTGTGAAAAATGGATGGGGTAGAAAAAGGGCACAAAAACTTTGAATTAAAAGGCAAAAAGTCAAAGTCTGAAAAGGGAATCTACACTAGACCTTAATGAATTCATTCAAAAGCATAGAGTTTTTTTTGTTTCAGCGATTACTATGTTGTAAGCACTAATGAAAATTACGGTTATGACAGGAACAAAAAATGTCACAGCAGAAGCAGGACCGAGCCCACCGACTCCCCTTCACGGAGGAAGAGAGAACGCAGTACAGCATCAACCAAGAGAGCCACGCCTATAATCAGTTGAAATTCTGAACTCTTCACAATTTGGAAGAATTAGTGTCCAAGGAAGAGGCTGCCAGGAGCGTCATGGAAAGCTGCAACCTCAAGAAGTACCTGGAAAGTTTCGCACGAGAACCTAAGCACATGAGATGTGTGGAATTTCTCAGGTCCTACAATCCCGACAGCGAATGCAACACTGTCACAGTGGAAAGAGGACAAAATGCTAAGTAGGTAAACCCAACCTTGGTGGAGAAGGCACTAGGGCCGGAACCGAAGGTGGAAAAGAAGCAAAAGAGGGACGTATATACCATGCTGGGGATGAGAAAGGAGGATGTGCTGACGAATGATGGCATCAGTATCCAGGACATCCCCAATGAAGAGACCAGGCTACAGGCGAAGCTCATACATGTGCTCTTTTCCAGCCAATGCTATAACGCGTTGATGCACCGGATCAGCGTACCAATACTTGAAAATGTAGCGGCCCAGACCCTGCACAAAGTTGACTGGAACGGCTACGTGTGCAAGACTATCGACCAGGCAGCCCGAGCGCTAGCCTTAGGAAGCATGCTAGCAGGAGGAGAATCCCCGATGTTGAAGGCCACAGAAAGAAAAAGGGCCTCCTCCAAAGCCTCATTCATCGCATATGGGGGCATCTTAACGGCGCTTATCCAGGAGGCCGTGAAGGAAGCAGAAGAGAGGGAGGGAGAAGAAGAGACAATGGGGTAAGTTAGGTAGGCTAAAAAGGAATCCAAGCAAGAGGCTGAAAGGAGAAGAAAAGAAGAGCAAGAGGAAAAAGAAAAACTGGAGAAAGAATGCAAAAAGGCCGAGGAGGAAAGGAAAATAAGATTCGCAAAGGAGGACGAGGAGTTAAGAAGAAAAGAGGAGGAGGACCTGGCCGAAGCTACACGCCGGTCCATCAAGCAACAGTGCAGGGCGGATGACCCAGAAGCCTGGAATTAGCCCAGGGAAGAGAGGCCTAGCTCCAACGTGCAGACCCCAGAACCCGCGCCCCCCGTAGTTCCAGAAGGAAAAGGCAAAGCACCCCTGCACCCCATCCCCACCCTCATGGCACCCCCCGTTGAACCCACTATGCCCACCCCTAGCATCCCCGCCAGCTTGGAAGTGTCCAACTTGGTGGCCTGGATGCAATACTTCATCAGCAAACAAGGAAATGGCCCAAGGGAAAAGCACGGAAACTATGACCACGGGACCAAAAAGGCCAGCTGCAAATGCTGAATCAAGGCAGGATCAAAAGCGCCCATGCATGGAGGCCTCAACCACCCCCACCCACACAACAATGACACCACCAGCCAATTACGATGAATACGTCACTGAGCTGCTCTCCCAACTGGAGAGAGCAAAGGAGGAAAAAAGGATGGCTGTGGCTGAGTTGATGACAGAAAAAGAGTTAGTGGTGGCTTTCCAATTGGAAAAAACCTGCATCATCGCCATGCAGCAATGCCAAATATTCGAACTCAAGCAAGAGTTGAAAGCCAAAGAGGATAGGGAAGAAAGTTACAAGCAATAGCTAGAGGATGAGAATCACGAACTCGTGCAGATACCGCGGGAGTACAAGCTCCTCCTGATGCAATATAAGGAACTGGAGTCAAAGTATAAGGAACTGGAGTCAAAGACTGCCACCATTGGGCAGATGATGGAGGAGCTAAATGCCAAGGAAGAGGAGAGGATCCAAGAGAGGGAGCAACAATGAAAGGAGATCGAGTCTATGACAGATCAGCTATGGCTCGGGAAGAAAGAATAAGACAACATGAGCAAAGAGCTCAAGGCCTAGGAGCAGAAGCTCGTAACCCTAGCCCAAAAGTAGGGGGAGAGCATGGAAGGAATGAGCAAAAGGGCCAAGGAATGGGCTACGAGAACGAGGCACGGGTGAAGGCACTGGCGTGGTGCCTCGCCTTGGTGGAGAAGGAAAAAATCTTGGCAGAAAGCAAAGCGGACGTCGCCCAAATAGCCTTCATTGCCCAACAACAAGCCTTCCTCAATATGCTGCTGGATACAACTCAACTAGAGGGAACGGAGCCGTTGAAGGTGGTGAAGAAGAAATTAAGCATCGCACGTAGGGCCCTGCATGCAGGGCTGCAGATGCCGCCCCAACCTGCAGAGGTAAGGCTGGGCCTAGAGGAGCAGTGAAAGTATCTACTATTGGCTGGCCTAACCCCCCAGGAGGCAGATGCCCTCGGCTTTGAAGAAAGAGCACCACAAGAAAATTGGCAAGGGGAGGAAGTCGAATTTGAAATCGGCATGAACAGATTCAGAGAAGATGTAATCTCGTAGCCCCCCTCATCGTACAAACAAGATCAGCAACAACCCGACCCGCCCCTAGACAGACAGGCCATCCTCAAGGAGCAACGGAAAAAGCTGGTGGAAGAGGCCAGAAAACGACTGCAGGCCAAGCCAGTCGTGCAGCCATCTGCTCCCCTCCCACCATGCCCCGAAGACCTACCAATGCAATTCCACGTAGAATTAGTGGTCTGGGAACGGTAAGAAATGGAAAAGGACCCTTTCTCCTTCAGTTTCCTTATGCCTGATAGCCTGAGAAGGGTCCTGCCGATCAAGGCGATGGAGGAGGTGATTGCAGTTGGCAGCCGACTAGGCCAAAGATGGCTGGAGGACAGGGCAAGGACCCCCACTTTGTGGGGCACGGAAGAGGCCGAATTCTGGCAAGACAAAATATACGAAATGCCACACACGGTAAGGGGCTACGACTGCCAGCCCCTCTGGAGGAGGCGAATATGTAATACCAACATGCTCGCCTGGATGGCATTTTGTAACACCCTACCCTATGAGCGGAACGACCCCACGTGTATAGCGTATCCCCATAGGGTAGGTGTGGATTTTGTCGCCACCCTCCATGGGAGGCACGACTTCCCCGTCATCTACAATACCAACGCCACTTCCTTTGAGGACGCTCTACTTTTTGATCTAGGAATCCTGCCCGCCTCCATGACGCGTTTCCTCGCTGAGTTCTCCTCCTGCCCAGATCCCGCATTCATAACCACCTGTAATTACCTTAGGCTCCTTAAACTCCTACTTAAGCAAGATCGGGCACTGCAAGAAAGCGGCTTGCCTCCCCTCTTTTTTGATCCTAATGCTATCAATAGTTGCGCTATGACCCGCTTAATGATGAGGGCTAGCCTACTACCTTCATTTTGCCTAGCCCTCCTAGAGGATATGAGCGACAACCAATTCACTAGGTGCAATCACCCCTTCCTATCCATCACCTCTCTTCATGTCTGCATGAACCTGAAAGGGTACATGCAAAGCCACCAATTTTTACGCAAATCCATCCGCTCGCCCTCCCCCCCTCATTCCGACAATGAGAACTAGACTTGTCTATCCTGCTCCTCATGTAATACTATCCCGAAATGTATCAAAAAAAAAGGCACGATCACTGCACCTAGGGGTCCTTAAGTTAGGCGTGTCCAGTGACCTTGGTCGGCTGGATCCGCTCCTAACCCCCTAGCCCTTTTTGATCCCCCACGTCACACTCAGGGCACATCAACAACAGGACACACCTAGGGAGGTAACACCCACCTATGGTTCGACCTGTCACCCTAAGCCACTGGCACCCCACCCCCTTGGCACAAATGGGGTCCTCAAGTGTGGGACATCACCCGGGTTCGCTTGCGGTTAGACCCACTTCCCCATTTCACTAGCAAGAGCACATTGCACCAACACGCTGAGGACAACACCCCCCTAGGTAGAGCACTGCACCTTCTTCTTCAGGTACACCACAAATGCCCAACCACCAACTTCAAAGGCCCTCGTCCACCCATGCAATCCACTGTGCTACTCTGACGAACCTCGTTCTTGAGCTTCCACAAGCACCTGAGTCTACATGTGACCCTCACCCTTACACCCACACCAAAGTGCCATGGGGCTGGCACTCGTCTAGGAGGGGGGTAATGTTAACCCCAAGTCAAGATGGCGAAAAATGGAGGGAAAGCAAAGGAAGATGGAGAAAGAGCAAAGATACGCAAGCGGCCTCTAGAGATGAACCGGGGCAAAAAGTGCAACCTTAAAAGAAAAGGCGCCTCAAAAAACTCGAAAAATCCTTGTAAAAGAGTGCCAAGCTCCCTCCTGTGCCCATTGTAAAATATTAGACGTGTGTAGGCTAGAGGCACGGGGCTAAAAGAGGAAAATGGAAAAAGGACCTTGCCACAATGGCCGGTCATGTAAAAAAGGGATGGGTGCCCATGGGATTTTAGGGTTTGTATATATAAAAGTTCAAAAAGTGAATAAGAGATCATTCTTTGGTGTGTGGCAAAAGGAGTCTTCTTCTTCTTCTCTCCTTCTCACCTTCTTGCTTGTGTGTGCTCTTGAGAGAGGGAGTGTGAGAGTGTGAGGGAGTGAGTGTGTGTGAGAGTGAGGGATCAAGAGGGTGAAGCTCTTCACCATCTCCTCTTCTTCTTCTCCTCTTCCCTTCTCTCTTCTTGCGCGCTCGGCTATGGACGATGGAGCTTGGAGGTGGAGGAGGCTTGAGGATGCTTGAGCTAGCATCTAGGATCGTGGAGCTACCGGTGTGTGGAAGAGAGGAGGTAACTCATATCGGCACTAAGGTAAGCTCACTACACCTGTAGATATCGACCGCGTGTCGGCTAGGTGAGAGATAGCCATTAGAGCTCGCTTGGAACACTTGAAACAATAAGCGGTCCATGGGTCTTGGCGGTTGAGCGAAAGCTTCCAGACCCCTCTCTCTCATGCGTAAGGCTTAGGTTCTCTCTCTCTCTCTCTCTCTCTCTCTCTCTCTCTCTCTATGTGTGTGTGTGTGTGTTAGATTAAACTTTTTAATGTAAATGTTTTGTTTAATTAAAATAAGTAGAGAGAGAGAGAGAGCAAAAAAAAAAGAGGAGAGAGAGGGGAACAAAGAGAAAGAGAATTATAGAGAGAGGAAATATAAACTTTAAGAGAGAGAGAGAGAGAGGAAAAGAAAAAAGGAAAAGAGAGGAGAGAGGGGAAGAGAGTTAGAGAGAAGAAAATGAGAGAGAGAGAGAGAGAGAGAGAGAGAATAAGAAGAAGAAGAGAAAGAATTCGAACACAATGAGAGAATTATAGAGAGAGGAAAGATAAAATTTAAAAGATAAAAAGAGAATTATAGAGAGAGGGAATATAAAATTTAAGAGAGTGAAAGTGAAAAAAAGAAAAAAGAAAAAGAGAGGAGAGAGAAAGGGAGAGAGACAGAGAGAAAAAAATGAGAGAAAATAAGAAGAATTATAGAGAGAGAATTATAGAGAAAGAATTTTAACATAGAGAGAGAATTATAGAGAAAGGAAAGATAAAATGTAAAAGAAAGAGAAAATAAAAAGGAAATAAAAAAGAGAAACTTTCTTTTTAATTAAAATAAGGGGAGAGAGAGAGAGAAATATACAAAGAGCAAAAAAGAAAGAAAATGAGAGAGAGGGGGAACAGAGAGAAATAGAATTATAGAGAGAGAAAATATAAAATTTAAGAGAGAGAGAGAGAGAAAGAAAGAAAAAAGGAAAAGAGATGAGAGAGGGGGGACAGAGACAGAAAGAAGAAAATGGGAGAGAGAAAATAAGAAGAAGAAGTGAGAGAATTTGAACACAGAGAGAATTATAGAGAGAGGAAAGATAAAATTTAAAAGAAAGAGAAAATAAAAAATTTTAAAGAGAGAAGAAAAAAAGGAAAAAAGAGGAAAGAGAAGGAAAGGCGAGGAGAGGGGAGAGAGCGAGAGAGAGAGAGAAGAATAAGAAGAAGAAGAAGAAAGAGGAAAAGAGGAAAAGAGATGGAAAAAAAGAGAAAATAGAAAATTCTTTTTAAAATTTAAATATTTTTTGAGTGAGAGAGGAAGGGAGAGAGGAGGGGGGAAGAGAGAGAGAGAGAGAGAGAGAGAGAGAGAGAGAGAGAGAGAGAGAGAGAGAGAGAGAGAAAAATTTAAAAGAGAGAGAAGGAGAGAAGAAAAAGATAAAATTTAAAAGGGAGAGAAGAAAAAATGGAAAATTAGGAGAAAGGGGAGAAGAAGAAAAGGGGGCACAGAGAGAGAGAGAGAGAGAGAGAGAGAGAGAGAGGAGAAGAAGAGAGAGAATTATATATAGGGAAAATATAAAATTTACATACTTTAAGAGAGATTGGGGGGGAGAAAGAAAGTGAAAGAAGAAGAAAAAGAAGAAGAGAGAGAGAATATATAGAGAGAGAAATGATAAAATTTAAAAAGAGAGAGAATAAAAATTAGAGGAGAAAAAGAGAAGGAAAAGAGAGGAGAGAGAGAGAGAGAAGAAAAGCGCAAAGAGAAGAAAAGGAGAGAGAGAGAGAGAGAGAGAGAAGAACGCTAGTTGTCAATATAGAAGATTGCATTTGAGGACTCGATAAAGGTTTTCTTTGCTTGTAACTTTGCTTGAAAGTTGGGATAATATTAAAATTACAATTACTAACTCACCACCTAATGGTGAATTGCTTAGTTCCTAATGTGGAAAGGAACTTGCTTATGGAAGAGATGAACAAGAATAATGCAAGTCCCAAGAGCTTTAGTGCACTTATAGTTAGAGCAAGACCAAATTCAAGGGGAAAATCTCATAATAGGGGAACTCAAGGAATAAGTCTAACATAAGAAAAAAAATCACTATAATAGAAAGGATCGCATAAAGAAGAAATGTTTCAAGTTGAAATTTAAGAATAAAGGAAAGTAAAAGAGTGATGAAGATGTCAAGAAAGAGGAGAAAGAGAAGGCAAAGATTGAAGAGGTCAACACCATACAAGATAGTGATAGTGATGTGTAGAAAGAAGAGAAACAGAAGGCAAAGATTGAAGGGATCAACACCATATGCAATGATGATGATGATGTGCCATATGTCTCTACTCATGGGGATGCATTCTTAGTTGCTACTAATGACAGCATGTCTCAAGATTGGATTCTTAGTTGCTGCTAATGATGGCATGTCTCAAGATTGGATTCTTGATTTAGGGGCATCATTTTATGTTACTCCAATAGGGATTGGTTTTCTATATATGATACTAGAAGAAATGGATGTGTCTTGTTTCGGAATGACTTTGCTTTTGCAACATTATTGGAGTGGGATATATGTGCTTGTTAGTTGCCAATGGTTCTTGCTTTGTAGTTAAACTTAAAAATACTCGGCATGTACCAGATTTGAGGAAAAGCTTGATAAGTACTAGACAGCTAGATGACTACGGTTACCATATTGTATTTGGTAATCATGTTTGGAAGATATGTAAAGGTCACTTGTAGTTGCTCAAGGGCCAAAATCTAGCACTTTGTACTTTTTGCAAATATCTTATGTGAAAGATCACATTGTAGCTACCACAAAACAACCATCAATATCACTTTGGCATCACCATTTGGGATGTACATCAATCATTCAAATGAAACTTCTTTCTTGTTTTCATTATCTTTCATCTTTCATATTTTCTAACCTTGAAATATGTGAGCATTGTGTGCATGGAAAACAATTTACAATGTCACATAAAAAGTGTGTTGTTCTAGAAAATCCGAGCCATTAGAATCGGTACATACTGATGTATGTGGGTCTATGCCTCAATCTCTTTCGGAGGAGCATCTTACTTTATGACTTTCATTGATGATGCTACTAGACAAGTGTGGGCATTTCCTATTGGTAAGAAGAGTTATATGTCTGATGCATCTCAAAAGTTATTGGCATATGTAGAAATATAGTCAAGAAAGAAGCTAAAATGTTGGAGGATTGATAATAGTGGAGTGGATATTTCTCATGTCTTCTAGAACTTTTTTGATATGCATGGTATCAAAAGGGTTAATTTCTCTTGAAAATCTAGCTCAAAATGGGGTGGCTAAGAATGAGTAGGACTATACACAAAAGGGTTGGGAGTATGCTATGTAATGTGGGTCTCACTTATGGTTTTTGAATTAAAGCTATTTACAATGATTGTTCATTTGATTGATTAGTCATGTAGAAAGCAATTGAATGCAAGATTCCTAAAGTGGTGTGGTCTAGCAAGAAACCCTCTTATGTTCCTTGTAGGTGTTTAGCTAAGAGGCTTATATGTATACGCCTAAGAACAAGTGGAATAAGCTTAATCCTATGTGTAAGAAGTGTATTTTTCTTGGATATGGAGATTCTAGTGAGATGGATTACCATATTTGGAATCCTAACACTAAGAAGACAGTATGCATCCATGGTGTTCTCTTCAAAGAGGATAAAAATGCATAAACAACCCATCAAGTCAATTGAGATATGCACAATGTTGTTCAGAGAAAATAAACTATCATATATAAGTAGTATATATGATCTTTCCCACATGATGCAAGGCTTGGAAAACCAGCATATGTTGAAGTGGGAGTACCGTAGTTAGGTGGTAGCCTCACATTTTTTCAGGATAGATAGTTGGGACAACAACCAAAGGCTCAAGTTGGGCCAACATTGAGATGATCTATAAGAGTCTTGAGACCACTAGAGAGATGCAGACTGTCTCTAGATTATGCCAGGGAGGATGATAGTCATAAGTGGAAGAAGGCTATGCAATCAGAGATGGACTCTTTAGTTAAGAATGCCACTTAGGAGTTGATTCCTTTGCCCAAGGGCAAGCATGCATTATCGTGCAAATGGGTGCGTAAGCTGAAAATGTCTCTATTTGCTGATACATTGCCTAAGTACAAGGCAAGATTAGTGGTTTTGCGCAAGAGAAGGGCATAAAATTTTGATGGGATCTTCTCACTAGCAGTCAAGACGAGTACCCTTTGTACAACACTTGCATTGGTTGCTAAGGAAGATTTGGGGCTTGTGCAAATGCATGTTAAGATTGCTTTCTTGCATGGGGATTTCCATAAGGATATTATTATGTGGCAACCAAAAGGTTTTGTTGTGCAAGGCGGCTACGAGTGTTCAATTGCCTTCCGTATTTGAAACTTAACCAAGAGGACAACGTAAGTGGATGAGCAAAAGGCTAAAATGGCCAATGCACTTTATGCATTAGCTATGGGTAGCTTAATGTCTAAAATGGCAAAGGCTAAAATAACCAAGACTGAAATGGTCAAGGTACTTTATGCATTAGCTATTGGTAGCTTGATGTCTAAACATTGCATATGCCGTGAGACTGGTTGGTAGGAGTATGGCAAACCTTGGTAAGAAGCATTACGAAGTAGTGAAGAGTATCATGAGATACTTGAGTGGTACTAGAGCTATAAGAATTAACTTTGGAAGGAAGGATGCATCTATCCTTGGGTATGCAGATGTTGGTTTTACAAGGAATGTGGACTCCACAAAGTGTACCAACAAGTTTTATCTTCACATTCACAAGAAGTGCAACCTCATGGGTATCTTGATTGTAGTCATGTATGACTGTATCTACCATTAAGGATGAATATATTGCAACCATTGAGGTTTTATGATGGTCAAAGTACCATCTAATTGACACAATCAGGGTGAAGTATCACTTTATTAGGGAGGTGCTTAAGGACAAGTGGATTGAGCTTGTCAATGTTCATATAAATGATAACCCTACACATCTTCTCACAAAGAGTTGATCTTTTGAGCACTTTTCACATTACAAACTACTAATGGACACTGGATAGTATCATTGTTGGTTATTCTCCCTCAAAGGCACACTGGCCTTTAAGTGCAAGATTGTTGTGGTAAAGGTTGATGACCAAAGGTTGGGGTGGGGACCCCTTCTACTAGTATACAACATAAAAATCATGTGTAAGTGAAGATAATAAAGAATAAGGGCAACATTATACCCACTTTAAAAAACTTTGTGGGGATTCATTTGTTTGTGTCTCTCTCTCATTCCATTGACTTTGCACCTCACCATTGCTTCCTCTTAGAAGGTTTGTCTTCATCATTTAATGTCTTAACTAGATCTCTAAACCGCTATACATAACCTTTAAGTAACATATGCTTTTGTTCTCTTTTTTACTGTCTTTAGCATGTCTATGATTCTTATCCTTTCTAAGA
The DNA here is from genome assembly GCF_053477565.2 of Lygodium microphyllum. Classification (NCBI taxonomy): domain Eukaryota; kingdom Viridiplantae; phylum Streptophyta; class Polypodiopsida; order Schizaeales; family Lygodiaceae; genus Lygodium; species Lygodium microphyllum. Next base: position 104,527,464 of record NC_141135.1, read on the forward strand.
CTCCCCAAA